>NC_058521.1:302466871-302794787 GCF_904849725.1 Hordeum vulgare subsp. vulgare
ATATTCAATTCCCTTTGAGTGAAGATATACTTTAGACTTTTGTGGTGGTGTATATTTCACATCGCTTCCCCAGAAGGTAATGTCGCCACGTCTTTAGAGCAAGCACTATGGTTTCCAATTCGAGATCATGGGTGGCATAATTCTCCTCATGCGGACCCAGTTGCCGTGACAGATATGCCACGACTCTGCCATCTTGCATTAGGACTCCATCGAGCCCGGTTCTGGAGGCATCACAATATATCACAAACACCTTGCTGATATCTGGAGTAGCCAATACCGCGGCGGTAGTTAATCTCTTCTTCAACTCCTAGAAGCTTGCTTCACACTCCGGCGTCCATTTGAACTTCTCGCCTTTCTTCAAGAGCTGGGTCAAGGGTCGACCGATGCGGGAGTATCCTTCTACGAACTTGCGGTAGTATCCCGCGAGCCCGAGGAAGCTCATGACTTCCTTCAGATCAATTGGCGACTCCCAGTTGGTTACCGTAGTAATCTTGGAGGGATCAACTGCCAATCCACTTGCTGTCATGGTATGACCCAAGAATCCAACTTCATTCAGCTAGAATTGGCATTTACTTAACTTGGCATAAAGTTGGCGCTCTCGAAGCTTTTCCAACACTAACCTCAAGTGTTGCTCATACTCTTCTTCGGACTTGGAGAAGATTAATATGTCATCAATAAATACGACGACAAACTTATCCAGGTATTCCATGAAGACCTTGTTCATGAGGTACATGAAGTAAGCTGGGGCATTAGTCAACCTGAAAGACATGACAGTGCATTCGTATAGACCGTACCGAGTCACGAACACAGTCTTGGGTATGTCTTCAGGTCGGATCCTCAGTTGGTAATATCCAGATCGGAGATTGATCTTGGAGAATACATTGGCTCCATTTAACTGGTCAAACAAGTCTTCAATCTTGGGGAGTGGATACTTGTTCTTGATCGTGACTTCATTGAGAGAACGGTAATCGACGCAGAGTCTCATAGTTCCATCCTTCTTAGACACGAACAGAACAGGTGATCCCCAAGGTGACGCACATGGACGAATGAACCCTTTCCTGAGTTGCTCATCCAGCTGCTTCTTTAGCTCTGCTAGCTCCTCGGATCCCATCCTGTAAGGCTTCTTATAGATAGGACTTGATCCGGGCATGAGCTCAATGATGAACTCGATGTCTCGGTCGGGGGGCATCCCGGGTAGCTCATCAGGAAAGACGTCCGGGTACTCACAAACTATCGGCACTTGGTCCAGCTCTTCTCCTCACAGGCTATTAACCTGCGGTACTCGAGTGGTTACTGGCTCAGAGACATACTTGACTTTGACCCCTTGGTCGCTTGTCATTGTAATAGCCCTGTTGGCATAGTCCAAGATGCTCTGTTGTTTGGCCAACAAATCCATGTCGAGAATTACTTCTAGGCCTTGCGACTTAGTGACAATGAGGTCTGCTGAGAAGCTTATCCCATTGATAACAATCCCAACTTTCCTACACCCTAGGTTGGTCCTTAACACTGCTCCCGGGGTTTGTATTTCCATTTTCCCGTTAAGAAGAGTAGGCTTCAAACCACATTTTTCCGCAAATCTTTGTGTAACAAAAGAATGCAAAGCACCACAATCAAACAATATTGTTGCTGGGGTGGAGTTGACGAGGAACGTACCCAGAATGCAGTCCGGGTCTTCATGTGCCTCTTCTGTAGAGATATGATTGATCCGCCCCGTGTTGTGATACTGCTGGTTGCGGGGAGCTTGGTTCCTACCTGGTGCTCCTTGGCCTTGGTTTGGCGCATTGGGGCGTGGTGCACCGGGCTTCTTGTTGGGACACTGCCTGGAATAGTACCCTATCTGTCCACATCCAGAACAGGTAACTTGTGCTAGAAGGTTGGTCTTGACTCCAGTGTTGTTTGGTGGGTTGAATGCTGGCTTGGTGTTGACTTGCTGCTGAGGCTGGTAGTTCTGGCGAAATGTTGGAGACTTGTACTTATGCTATTGATAATTGGGTCTTGCTGGAGCTGACTGCCATGGGCGTGGCTTCGGGTTACTAGGTCCTCCACTACCCATCAGCTTGCGCTTACGGGTGTCTTCCATTGCATGACGCTTATCCTCCAACATAAGGGACTTATTAACCAGATCGCTGAAGGTCCGACATTCACAAACAACCAACTGATACTTGAGTGACTGCTGCAATCCTTCCATAAAGCGTTCCACTTTGGCGGCCACAGTGTTGACATCCTCTGGTGCATATCTTGACAGGCGGTTGAACTTCTACAAATACTCCTTGATGGATCCACTGCCTTGCCTTAAGGCTCGGCATTCACGCTTCTTAATGGTCATCATTCCTGGAGGAATGTGAGCAGCGCGGAATCCTTCTTTGAACATAGCCCAAGTGATGACCTGCCCGGCTCGCATGATCTGAAATCCATCCCACCAAGCTCTTGCCGCGCCTCCGAGACAGTGAGACGCATAGAGGACTTTCTCACGATCATCAGTGCATTTGACCAGCGTGAGGAGGTCTTCGATAGTATGGATCCAGTCATCGACATCCAATGGTTCAGTCATCTCCGTGAAAATGGGTGGCGTAGTTCGCGTGAACTCAGAGAGAGTAGAGCGACCATTGCCATTCCCGTTCTGCGGCGGGTTGTTCACCAAGACTTGAGCTAGTTGCTGAATAGCGGCATTATTGGCTTGACGCTCCTCGCGGAGAGCTTGAAGGAACTAAGCCACAGTCAAGCTTTCAGGAGGAGGCGATGGCGGTGGAACATCGTCTTGCTGCTGCTCATGGTGATCTCCAGCTTGAGCATCCCCTCTGGTTCCCTGCTGTTGACCTGAAGAGGTAGAGCCGGGGTTGCCGAAGGTGCTGGTGCGAGTTGCAATCATCATCATGCCAAGGGAGTAGACATGTCAATTTGCCAAACTGGCCGGAATCATAAGGGATGATGTCCTAGTAAAAAGGGGGTCTGGTGCTGTGCTAGTGTGAAATTTTTAGGCCAAAGATTTTTGGAAAAGCTAACGCATTAGATTAAACAAGTGATGTAGTCGCTTACAAGCTGCCTAAGGCAGAAATGCGGCTTGTATCCAAACATGCTTACACAACACTCATGGTTCGCATGAACCGATACATGAATTTCCTACGCTTGGGGAAACTCCTAATTGCCTATGTCGTGGTCCTAAGCGGCGGACTGCTCGGTCTCATAGGTGGGTTCTGCCGGGTCTTCATCGTCATCTGCATGTGTACTTTCCTCCTTTATAGGAGTGGGAGAAGGAAGCGGTCCGTCTCGGCATCTCTTGGTTGGCGAGGCAGCGAAGAGTTCAGTGTACTCTTCTGCGGTCAGGCGGCAACTTTGAATAGGAGTGGCGTGTAGCAGTGGTACTCCTCGAAAAGTAACGCCTGATCGTCCTTCTGGTGCTCCTTCCTTCTTCAGCTCGCGGGTCTTCATCTTCTCCATGCGGAGCAGATCCTTGACTTGATGCAGTTCTTGGCGAATCTTTGTTGACTCCTTGATAGGTGCGTCAAAGTGTCGAAGGAGAGGCTGAAGTAGGTCTGAAACCTTAGTGGCGTCCCGTCCTCTGAAGATGGGTTGAGTGTCCAACTCCCGTCTATCCCATCCTTAACAAAAGGTAGGTGATGAGTAGCTGGCTCGTTAGCCATCTCGGGAAGGATGTCGCGGAGACACACGAGCGCCTCTCGTGCGGCTGTCTCCACTGCCAGCATCAGATCCTCCATTTGTGGTCCTTGGAAGAACCAACTAGTCAGGGAGTCATTAGCCTTCACTATCACATCCACGTGATATTCCTTGGTGGCGGCGTTGACCCAGTGCTCGTGGTAGAGGAAGATGTGCGTGCGGCGTACTTGGCACTTCTTGAGGCTATCACCCAAAAGTAGGGGAAAGACCATCTCCAGAAGCATCTCAGGTACGGCGACCATCTACAAGATGTAGGGGAGAAGGTTAGAAAGTTTTTAGTGGGTGTAGAATCTCAGGTTAAGGTGTACGTGCACTAATCGTCTTGGCTATCGTCCATGCTACCTAAGGCTTCCTATAGTCAGGATGGCTCTGATACCAGCTCTGCGGGGACCCCGACTTACGAGTCGAGATCGTCGAATGATCGTGCTCAGTGATCCCAGAGATCAATGCTCACATAACACACATATACTGAATATTAAGAGTCTTACAACCAAGTACCGAATTATTACATCACGTGACCGAATGGTCAAGTTCACAGGGTAGGGCCTATAAGGCCAAATCACACTGATACAACTAGTAGCGGAAATCTTAGGGCTAAGCGGGTGCCCATGCCATCAGCCTACACCAACAGGCATTCTGACTGGGAAGCATCCTAGTTCGCAGGGTGTCTCGGAAGACGTACTCTTCTCCAAACTCCGGTCCTTCCATGTCTGGTCAATAATATAACTAGTGGAAAGCCAATGAGTACTTTTGGATGTACTCGCAAACAACCCATTATAAGAACAATGCAAGTGAATGATAACAATAATATGAATCTTTGGTGGACAACAACTTGTTGTAATAAACATGATCATGGGTATGCAACATAAGCTAGATGTTGATTTGAAGAACAGGTTATAGATATCAATATATCTGTCAAGGGCTGAACACTCCGGGTTCACCCTATATGCCAAGTCACCAAACTTGGTCATATCATTACTTTCATAAAACACCATTTACCACATACTCACACACACTTGGTTTATGCGGAAACGACTGGACGTAGTTCAAGCAGGATTACCCAACTGTCCTTGACCGTGGGCACGATTATTCGAATAGTTTTACACTGTGCAGAGGTAGTACGCTGGACCCACGAGATCCGGGAAACTTTTGTGTCATCCACGACTCGCGATATATAACATACCCGAGGTAAGTACCCGATCAATGCATTCCCTTGATGATACTAGACAAAAGGTCCACTCGATTGTTACCCAACCCACATGTTGTACGTCTTACGAGCACCGACTCTGGACAGTATCAACCATGCGGGGACCAACGGTGTGCCTGGAACACGTAAAAACGACATAGTCGCCCTACCTGGCACGACCCCATCACGAGAGTGACCACATATCACTCCCGCCACTAGTAATGTGGCTCTTTGCTAGCACCGACCAGAGTAATCAACACAACCCCGTCCCATAAAGGGGTAACATGGTCGTACATGTAAGGTTGGGACGGTCGACACATCATAAATCTATTCCCATTTCCAAAACCATACTCACTCAAAATACCCGGTGCACCACTTCTCCGAAAGTGGCCACCTAACTCATCATCACCCTCGGGCATTAGTGGCAACCGACGGGGTTTTCATAACTCTTTGATTTGTACCAACAACATGCTCATGCTACTACTATTTTAACTTTACTTGTCAACATGATATTAGCATGACCCTCATAGGTGGTAGGATCAAGCTCAATGCATGTGCTCCGGAGGAGCCATCGGTAACACCACTTCAATGATTTACCAGCACTTATGGTCATATGCAACGGAAATATTTGCTAGACTAGCATGCATCATAACATATGCTCAGACATGGTCAAAGGGTTGCTTGCCTTGGTCAGCTAGGTATCCGGGGTCTTTGAGGTCTTCCGCTCCGACTCCTTCGTCGCACGGGTTTTCTATCGTCGTATAAAGATAATATAATAAGTAGCTCACTCTCAAACAGATCACAAAGTCATTTTCAAAATGTTGGTTATTTCTGATAAATCGAGGTTGTTATTTAAAAAATATTTGCTTCTGTGAAGGAATATTTCTGTGAAGGAATATTTTTAAAATCAACTTAACAGAAGCAAAACTATTCCAATTTAATCATTTTTATTATTATAAAACAGAATAGTTGCTACAAAAATTCAACCAATGGTTGTGCTAAATACTACATATTTTTAGAAGAATAACAATGGAAAATTTATATTTTTACACTTGTTAAATCTTTTTATAAAAATCATTTAAAATCTAGTTTTAAAAATAACAGAAAAGGGCTACAGCCCATGGCGTGGCTTGGCCTGGGACTGGGCCGACCCAAAGGCCAGCCAGCTAGCCTGCCCAGGCGCGCGCGCCGTCAGGTTTGAACCTGATGCGCGGGCCCCTGCGGTCAGTGGCTGCGGGCAGCGAGGGAGAGAGAGATGGGCCACCGACAGGTGGGGCTCACCTGTCGGGGTCGTCTCCTACCTCTGGCTAGAGAGGAGGAGGAGCACGCCGGTGTGGCTACCGAGTATTCGGGCCCTAACGATGATGGAAATGGGTCCGACTCGTTGTCGCCTACCTGATGGTGGTCGAGACAATGTCGGAGGGGCTCAGGTTCACCAGCGATGAGGTAGCCGCGGTGGAGGAGTTTCAGCAAAGGTGGAGGTGGTAGCTAGGGGCAGGGATTTGCTTGGGAAAGAGTGGGGAAAATTTCCTGGTGTCACGGGGAGTGGTTTGGGGGGCAAAGGGACGCAGGAGCCGATGTGTAGCAGGAGATCGACCGGAGCTCCGAGGCGGAGGGGCCTCGGTCGATCTCGAGCATCGGGGCTCTACTAGCTTACTGGGGTGGCTCGGGAGGTGATAGAGGTTGCTGCGATGAGGTTTGAGGGGTGCTGGAGCGAGAGGGTTGGCTATAAATAGGCCCGCGACGGTGAGCCAACTTGGGAGTGCCGGTGATTCACCGTGGCGCGCATGGGGTGCAGAGAGGAGCTGGGGTCAAAATCATAGTCTCAGGACGTGGTTTTGGACTGCCAGAACTCACTGCGAGGAAGGGGGAGAGAGGAGAGACGAGCATCCGTGGCCGCGCATCTCTGGCCGGTTCTAGTGTGCATGGGCACGCATCACACGAGCTCTTAGCGCGGGAGAGGAGGGGCCCTGATGGTCGCCTGATGCAGAGGGGCTGTCGGGGAAGAGGTTAGACACCTCGGGGGAGGCTGGAACTGGCCGAGAGCGTCGCCCCCACCTCGGTGGCTTCCTGTAGCGCGCCTAGAGTGCAGCGTTGGCATGCCACGTCATGCTGGCGCGCCCTGGGGTGCCTTGGACGTGTCTAGCATGTACTGGGCACTGGCTGGGATATGGCTTGGTATTGAAGACCCGTGGGAGCTTCGGCTGGTCAAGGGGGACAAGAAAAACAGGTGCTGTCAGCCTTGAGCCGAAGCTTAGATTGGGGATTTTGTCATTTCTACTTTGAACCTGAGAGGGGCCAGTTGACTGGGGCTTGGCATTGATGCTGGCCACCTAATCTGAGAGTTTGGGAGAAAGGGTTGGGGTTTAGCTAAGGTTCGGAGGGGTTTTACCCATCTGCCAGAAGGTGCTCGACAGTGGTTTGGGGTGGTTGCACCCCACCACTGGCTCTGCAACTTAACAGGATTGAGTTTGGTGCTAAAACAAGGGGTTTCACCAAGTTTGAGCTCCATTGGACAAGTTTAGCTTTGTAAACTTGAAAACATCACCAAATGACCAGATCTGTTCCTTCCAAAGAGAGTGTGGGCAAATGAAGTCCCACAAATCCCATTTTTGGTATGGAACCCTCATTTGAGGTACTAGGCACTCCTGCAAAGTTTCAACACCATTGGACAAACTTTGCTATGTAGAGTTGTTCAAATTTCAATCTGGAGAGAAGGAGTTTTGCAGTTATTAGGCGTCCTTAATCACCTTGGATCAAGGTGAAACTTTATATGGACACCAAATATGGCTTAGGCATACCACTGGAATTTTCTAGGAATTTATTGAGAATATTTCCTTTGGAAATATTTCAAAAGGTCAAAACATACATAAATGATTTGCAGGGTTTTACTCAAATAATAATAATATAAATAGGGGTTAAAAATCTTATGTATGGAAAATATATGTCCTTCTGATCATGTCCAAATTTTATGAGATTTTTCTAAGGCGAAAAGGCATATTTCCATATAGGAATACCATTTCTGGCCTCAGAAATGGACATGCAAATAAATTAGGAAAATAATTCATAAAATAATTGTATTATGGTTTTGGTGCTCTAAAATGGTGCTAGGACCAGATCACCAACTTTGGGTAAGAACACTTCTTGCCATCAAGGGCATGTAGTGTAACTCAAAGAGGGTTTTACTTTAACGAGAGTAATAAAAAGGGTTTTGGAAATAATAATTAATGAGAAATGTGGTTTTTAATAACACATGATCAAGCATACAATGACAATCATGGCACTCACAACATTAGTTTTGAAAAAGTTTTAATAAACCCAGATTTTTGAATTACACAAAAACTGGTAGTGAAAACAGGGTGTGACAAAGGCACCGACAAGATTGCCTTGCGGGGAAGACATCCAAGGCCACGTTCGTTTAATGGACATGATGAGCGCACCAAGCACAAGACCCCGACGAGCCTCCCTCCCCGGGAAGACAACGAAAGCCCCCGACAAGCTCCCTTGCCGGGAGGAAGACCCAAGGCCCCGGCAAGCACCCTTGCCGAGATGAGGTGGCAAGGCACTGAGGGCGACCACCCTTGCCACAGTGCTACCGCCCCGAGCTCCAGTGCATTCCGCATGCGCCAGCGGGGCGTCCAGGTGTCAAAACACCTGGACACATGTCTTCACCAGCAATTAGCTGACAAGGAGAAGACGTGCATTTAATGCACCTAACAACGGTATATGGATAAGCACCGCTCTAGGTTCACTGTAACATCACGTGAACCTACCATCGAGCACTGTACGTGACCCCTTTGCCTATAAAAGGAGCCCTTAGCTCATTCACAAGGGGTTAGACTCTTTGGAGATTGGCCAAGAAGACGGTTATCATCACTGTAACAAACAACGAAAAACACGGAATACAATCCGACGAGCAGGACATAGAGTTTTACGTGTAAGCGGCCCGAACCTGGGTAAAATGGATTGCCGGCTATTGATCGTTAGATCTTCTGTGGACGTTGCCTTCCCCAGCCCTACGATCACAAGGGTATCGCGTTGATCCCCATAGGTGTCGACCTAGCATCGCCGACATGATTCATGGGACTTTTGTGGTCAACTTTCATGTATAAATTATTTTCATCTGACTTATATCTTATTTCATATTATTTTGTGAAAGTTTCAAATCATTCTATTAAATTAACAGATGTTTTTTAATTTGAAAATTCCAATTATTGCACCATCATGACATAAGGGTGATGCAAGCACTCAACCGAGTTGTCTCACGTCAAACCTCACACCTCGGCCCGAGCTGTCATAGATAGTTGGTTAATCCAGAGTTAAAATAACTAATTTAACTAGCCTAACTACCAGGGACCCACATGTTAGTGACTATTATTTTTAAATTAATTGTATTAATTAATTTAACAGATTAATTAGGGGCTAATTAAACCAGGGCCCACATGTTAGTGCCCTAAGGGGGTGGTGGTCCACTAGTGAGCTACTCGGGGCTGCCCATTGAGCAGTTGACCGGAGTCAACGGTTAACAGGGCCCCCGGGGGCATGATATGTCTCCAATTTATTGATAATATATAAACTATTGCCGCCATTTTTCCCTATGTTTACAATACTTTTGTATGGTCTTGCTACACTTAATATGATTTATTTAGAACTAACCCGGACTGACGCTGTTTTAGCAGAACTACCATGGGTTTTTTTTATTTTGTGAAGAAATAGAAATTCTCGAGTTGGACAAAACGTTTTGACAATTTTTTGTAAGAAAAGAGAAATACTGGAGCAAAGAACCACAAGAGCCCCCGTGGTGCCCACTAGACACTAGGGCGCGCTAGCCCCCCTAGCCCATCTTGGTGTGATTCCAACCCCCCAAAAATCTTATAAATATAGGAACTTCAAGAAATAACTATAGATTAGAGGTTCCACCGTTGCAGCTCTCCGTATTGACGAAAAACCAATCTGGAGAGAAAACAGTAGCAAAAGTAGGAGAGAAACAGAGAGATGGATCCAATCCAAAGGGGCACTCGCCCCTCCGTGAACCATGGAGGCCAAGACCAGAGGGGAGAACCTCTCCCCATCTTGGGAGAGGCTGTGGAGGACGAGGCCTAAGGGGGAGACCCTCTCCCCTCTCTTCCGGTGGCGCCGGAGTGCCGCCAGGGGAACCATCGCCGCGGTGATCGTCTTCATCAACATCACCATCTTCATCACCTTACTCATGTATTTTCAGTGGTCTACTTTCCCGCACCCTGCTAAAATCCCCTACTTGAACATGGTGTTTCATGCCACATAGTATTAATCAATGATTGATTGCTATCCTATGATGTTTGAGTAGATCGATGTTGTCCTTCCGGTTGATTGATGAGCTTGATTGGTTTGACTGTATGTTTTATTTGGGTGCTGTCCTAAGGTGCTTTCCATGAGGCGCACACGTGAAAGATCCACACTGGAGGGTGTTGCAATATGTTCATGAATCTCTTATAGTGCATGGTGAGAGTGACGGAAACTTACACCCGAGTAAGAGAGTTGTGCGCGTATGGGAGTAAAGAGGACTTGATACTTAAGGCTATGGTTGTGTTTTACCTTAATGATTTCGAGTAGTTGCGGATGCTTGCTAGAGGTCCAATCATAAGTTCATATGATCCAAGTATGGAAAGTATGTTAGCTCATGCCTCTCCCTCATATAAAATTGCAAGAATGACTACCGATCTTGTTATCAATTGTTTAGGATGATTCCGCACACCATACCATAACTATTGCACACTCGCTATTTTTAATATATTGTAATATATTCTATCTCTATTTAATGCAACAACTATTTTCATATTTTAGTTCTCCAATATCATGCAAACCAATCCTCTTTATGCCAATAATGCAATATTATTTCTCGTTACTAGATAGAAGCAAAAACTTGGTGTACGTAGAGTCATATCAGTGGCAGAGAGGACTTGAGAGAATATTGACCTTACCTTTAGCTCCTTGTGGGTTTGACACTCCATACTTACCAGTTCCATCTTTGGAAAGAGCTACGATGATTCCTTGCACTTGGGGATTATCACGCCACTGGCAGCAACCCAAGGTGTTGGCCCTGGCCGGCCATGTCTACATCGACGACTGGAGCAACACCAATAACCACAAAAGCGGCGGAGGGGCTCGGGGGCAGCGATGGGATTTTGCCACATAGGGCCAAATCAAGCACGTAGGGGCTTGTTCGGATGCAAAGGCCCGCGTGCATCTATCTCGACGAGTGGGAGGAGCTGGGGTGGCCTGGATCGGCGTCGTCATTGAGCTACGGCGGCGGTCGTGTTCGGGCGATGACGGGGAACATGCTACAACGCGCTAGCGAGCTACCAGGCAGACTACAAAGGACCTACACGATGTGGGGGAGCTAAAGGGCACGAGCGCAGGACCATTTGGTCGGCGGAGTCTTGCCGATGTTGAGCTTGAGTGGAGCCGAGCCTTGGGCATGGTGGCTAGGGGGTTACGGGGCACGAGGAGGTCCGGGGAGAGAGGGAGGAGGAGCGAAAGCTCATCGGGAGCCTGCAGAGGTGCAAAGTGGGCTCATGGGAGACTCGGGGTGGCCGGATCGACGGTGAGGGGTGGCGGCGATCCGAGGAGGAAGATGAAGGTGCGACGGAAATGCACAGGCAACATGGTCGTACTTGAGGTCGGGTTGGACATGGCAGTCGATGATGCAGCTTCTTGACAGTGTCGAGGGAGAGGGAAGGGTGGCTGGGTGGCCGTTGTTACGCAGAGCCATGGCGACGGCGGCGCTGTTCCGAGCGGGGGAGGAAGGGGGTGAGCGAGGGGAGCGACGAGGGGGGTGTGGGGTAGCTAGGGTTCCGGGGGTACAGGGGGAACCTTGTAGGGCCAGGGAGGCGCTGGATGCGAGCCACAACAATGGGGGCGGCCGGTGGTGGCCATCGCCGCTTCAACGTCGGCTCAGGTGAGCACGAGGAAGGGGCTAGATGAGCTGGTGGACTCGGCCAACACTTTGGACTTAGGCCCAGTCCATAGTGTCCCTTTTCCTTTCTTATTTTTAAATATTTTCTTTTAGCTTTTCCTTTTTATTTACTTTTGTTTTATTTTACTTTAGCAACAAAATGACTTCTGTAAAATGGTAGATCTGGCCCAATATTCCTATTGCATCTGTATGCACTGCCACAAAAAGTTTGGCAGCTAATTGAAAATGTTTGGAAATTTTCACAAGTAAAAAGAGGATTTAATAATTGATTTGGCCTCTCTTATAGTTATTTTGAGGCCCTAAAATACTTGATAAAATGTTCGTTGATATTTGATAATTTCTAGGTGAATATTTGGAAAGCCACCATGATTTTAGTTTTCATGTTTGACAAAATATTTAGTCCACTTATTATTTGAACTTTGAATTTCAAAAGGAATTTGTAATGAGATATGATTCAGATGTGATCAAACATTGTTTTAGCAAAATGAATTAGCTTAATCTTGACCATCTCTATAGCTTAATTACAATGATAATTGTAGCATGAATCTAGGGTGTCACAACTTTGCCCTACCAAAAGAAAATCTCGCCCCAAGAATTTAGAGGTAGAAGGGAAAAGCTTAGGGTATTCCTCACTAAGATGATCCTCACGTTCCCAAGTGGCTTCATCTTTAGAACTATTTGACCAGCGCTCTTTCAGGAATTTGATTGTCTTCAAACGAGTCCGACGTTCAGTCTAATCGAGAATGCGGACCGGGTGCTCCTTATAAAGAAGATATTATTGCAGCGCAAGCATATCATGATCCACTGCTCCGATAGGGTCCTTGAATCAGCGACGGTGCTTTGACACAAGGAAGACATTGTGAACCTGAGAAAGGTTCGACGATAGTTACAATTGATATGCCACCTTTCCACGCCTCTCAAGAATAGAGACTGGACCAATATAGCGGGGAGCTAGCTTTCCCTTAATCCCAAAGAGGTGTGCACCTCTCATTGGTGTGACTCGAAGATATGCCTTTTTGTGAGGTTGATGAACCATATCTTGGTGATGACGGACATACTAACTCTTCTGACAAGAGTGAGAAGCTTTCAGATTCTCACGAATAACGCATACTTGATCTTCGGCATGTTGGATAATATCCAGACCGAAGAATGATCGTTCCCCAGTTTCTGACCAATTAGGAGGAGTTCAACACTTTTGTCCATACAACAGTTCAAAGGGGGGCATCTTCAGACTAGCTTGATAGCTATTGTTGTAGGATAACTCGGTGTACTAGAGAGATTCCTCCCATTTCCTGCCGAAACAAATGACACAAGACCGAAGCATGTCTTCAAGAATCTGGTTGACTCGTTCAATTTGTTCGTGGGATTGATGATGAAAGGCGGTGCTAAAGGACAAATGAGTTCCCATAGCCTTCTAGAAACTTTCCTAGAATCTTGAAGTGAATGAGCGGCCATGGTCTGAGCTAATTACCAACGGAATACCGTGGAGTGAAACAATTCTAACATATATAGATCTGCTAGCTGACTAGCAGTGATAGTTTCCTTTACGACCAGAAAATGTGCAACTTTGGACAATCGGTCAATGACGACAAGAATAGCATCATTACCTTTCTGTGATATGGGAAAACCAGTGACAAAGTTCATTTCGACGTGGTCCCATTTCCATTCAGGAATAGTAATAGGTTGGAGATTTCCAACAGGCCTTTGATGTTTTGCTTTGATTCGACGGCAAATGTCACATTCTCCAACATAACATGCAATGTCTTGTTTCATGTTTGACCACCAAAATCTTTGACAGATTTCTTGGTACATCTTGATACTACCCGGATGAATAGACAAAGGTGTATCATGAGCTTCTTTTATCACCCTCTCAGTCATATTTACGTTCTCCCTCTAACTTGGAACAAATAGGCGACCCTTGAAGTACAAGGCACCATGATCAGCAATAGTGAACCAAGAGGGTTTAACTTCTGCAACATAGCCTTTAATCTTTTTGACTTCATAGTCATAGTGTTGAATAGTTTTGATGTCAATGAGGAGATCTGATTCAGCAACCAGGTTAATAAGGTAACCCTGGTTAACAACGCGAAGGTTCATCTTGCGAAACTCTTTAGGAGAGGGAGCGAGATAACCCCGAGGAACAATATGGAGGTCCAGCTTGCGGAATTCTTCTTGAAGAAGGGCCCGAATCTTATGAACTTGGAGGTGGTTGCAGTCTGACTTGCATCTTAAGGCATCAACCATTACATTAGCTTTGCCAGGTGTATGAGAAATTCCCAAGTTGAAATATGCCATGCTCTTCATCCATCTCAATTGACGGACGTTCACATCCGACCGAGTAAAAAATTACTTCAGACTTTGATGCTTGGTGTAGAACTCACAATGATTACCGAGAAGGTAATGTCGCCATAGAAATAACGAGTACATAACTGCAGAAAGTTCAAGGTCATGAATTGGATAGTTCTCTTCATGAGCACGCAACTGTCGTGAGCCATAGGCAATTACTCGGCGTTCTTGCATTAGGACACAACCCAATCCTTGACGACAAGCGTCACAATAAACGACAAAGTCCTTGCGAGTATCCGAGGAGCAAGCACTAGAGCAGATGTCAGTTTGTCCCTGAGTTCCTAGAAACTTTCTTGGCAATTTTCTGTCCACTCCTACTTAAGACCTTTACAAAGCATATTGGTCAAGGCTTCGGCACTCTTAGAGAAGTTCTCAAAAAAACGATGACAATAGCTGTTAAGTCTAAGAAACTTCTAACTTTCTTGACATTCTCCAGGGAGTCCAGTCAAGAATAGCGTGAACTCATTTTGCGTTGACCGCAATACCACCCTTGGAGATCACATGACCAAGGTAGGTCACTTCGTCCAACCATAATTCACACTTGGAATACCTAGCAAAAGTCCGCGATGTCGCCAAGCTCTACGCTCTGGCGGATAGATGCGCACGTGCAGAAGAAGGGAGGAAGCTCCCCGGCAAGAATGCCGGCGTTGAAGCCGACTTCGACTCCGAATACGCCGATGTCCCCACCAAGAGGGGAAAGCGGCGTAACAAGAAACGGAACGGCAAAACCGTGTTTGCCGTCGAGGCGACCGGCGACGCCGACTCCGCCAAGAAAGCGAAGGATGAGGCCTATGGCAAGGATACCGCCGGGTGCGGCTCCTGCCAGGCCTTGGCGGCTTCCAATAAACTAGACGGCTCCGGCGCCCAGTACTGCAAGATCCACCGCACCAAAGGTCACGACCTCCAGCACTGCCGGCAAGTCAAACAGCTTGCCGAGAGGCAGCGGGCCGAATACCAAAGGCGCGACAAAGAAAAGGCCCACCAACATGGCGAAGGGTCAGGCGGGAAGAAGGGCGCCCAAGGAAGCCGCCCCGGCTAGTTAAAGGGCAAGAAAACAAGGCCCGCGCAACCACGAGAAAGAACAGAGGAGGACCATGATGTAGACTGCCCCGACGACGACTCGAGCGGCCACGAATTCCAAAGGGAAACGGACATGATGTGCCTTGAAGGAGGCGCGTCATTGCATTTTTCGAATTCCAGAAGTGGGCACCACCAGCTCAAAGAGGCGCCTCATTGCATTCTTCGCACCGCCAACTCATTGCATTCGCAGAGCCTTCCATCGGCGCCCGCAAGCCCATGAGATGGCTGCAGACACCAATCATTTTCGACTCTGAGGACCACCTAGACCGCGTTACCGCGGTCGGGTGCTTGCCGTTGTTGGTGTCACCAACAATCTGCAACCTCACAGTAACGAAAATGCTGGTGGATGGAGGGGCCGACCTGAATCTAATTTCCCCCAACGTAATCCAGAAGCTGCAGATCCCCGATGAAGACCTCGAGGACACGAGCGCATTCCAAGAGATCAATCCCGAGAAGATCCAGCCCAAGGGAAAGATCACGTTGCCGGTGACTTTCGGCAGCGAGTAGAACTACCGGACGGAGAAGGTCATCTTCGACGTCTCCGACAACCCATTCGTGTACAATGGGATCCTGGGGCGTCCGACGTTGGCCAAATTCATGGCGGCCTTGCACTACGCCTACGGTACCCTAAAGATTCCTAGCCCGGTCGGCGTCATCGTCGTCCGCGTCGACAAGAAGGACACACTTCGATGCATGGACCGCCTCTACCGGGAGGCCGTGGCGGCACCCGTTGCCAAGATCCCTTCCACGTCGCCACCGACAAGGACCCCAGGAGAGAAAAATGACGTCAAGGGAGCTTCCCGCCGACCCCGGCAAGCGCGCCTCGTTAGAGTGTTTTGCTACCGGTAGGGACGTACCAGAAGGCTCCACCACGCGAAGCAAAAGATCCAGGGCCATTCCACCTGAGACCAAGAAAGTGCCAGTCAAGGAAGACGGCTCGGGTGGAACTTTCACCATCAGTTCCACCCTCGACAACAAATAGGAAAGCACGCTCATCGCCTTCCTGCGGGAAAATCTTGATGTGTTTGCCTGGCAACTGTCAGATATTCCAAGCGTTCCCAGGGAGGTGATTGAGCACCACCTTGCCGTCTGTCCACACGCGCGGCCGGTCAAGTAGAAGGTGAGGAAGCAGGCCCTGGAGCAACAAAAGTTCATTGCTGAAGAAATCAAGAAGCTAGAAGCGGCCGGCCTGGTCAGGGGGGGTCATCCATCCCACGTGGTTGGCCAATCCAGTCGTTGTGCGCAAGGCAAATGGAAAATGGCGGCTTTGTATTGACTTCACCGACGTCAATAAAGCCTGTCCCAAAGATCCTTTCCCTTTGCCATGCATCGACCAGATTGTCGACTCCACTACCGGCTACGACCTACTGTCCTTCCTTGATGCCTACTCCGGTTATCACCAGATCTACATGGCTGAGGAAGATGAAGAGAAGACCACGTTCATCACCCTGTGTGGCACGTACTCCTTTGTGCAGATGTCCTTTGGGTTGAAGAACGTTGGCTCAACTTTCACAAGGGTGATCCAAATCGGTTTTGAACCCAACTCCATAGAAATCTCGAAGCTTATATGGATGACATAGTGGTCAAAACCAAGGACGGATCCACCCTTGTGCAAGACCTGCAAGAAACATTTGCCAATCTGCGCAAAATCAACCTGAAGCTCAACCCCGAGAAATGCATCTTCGGCGCCCCGTCTGGCAAGCTTCTCGGGTTCTTCATGTCCCAATGGGGGATCAGAGCCAATCCCGACAAGATCAAGGCCATCGAACAGATTGAGGCGCTGAAGCGCGTCAAGGACGTGCGCCTAGCCGGATGTGTGGCTGCCCTAAGCCGATTCATCTCCAAGTCTGCTGAACACGCCCTGCCTTTCTTCAAAGTCGTGAAGAAGGCGTGACCGATGAAGTGGACTCCTGAGGCGGAAGTGGCACTACAAGACATGAAGGAATACCTCTCCTCTCCACCCGTGCTGGTGGCCCCTAGATCCCAAGAGCCATTGCTCTTGTATCTAGCGGCAACCAACCAGGTGGTCAGTGCTGCCTTGGTGGTTGATGACCCACAAGTATAGGTGACCAACCGTAGTCCTTTTGATAAGTAAGAGTGTCGAACCCAACGAGGAGCAGAAGGATCTGACAAGTGGTTTTCAGCAAGGTAAAATCTGCACGCACTGAAATTGTCGGTAACAAGTGATTGTGTGGTGAGATGATTCGTAGCAAGCAACAAGTAACAAAAGTAGCAACGGTGCAGCAAAGTGGCGCGATCCCTTTTGTAGCAAGGGACAAGCCTGGACAAAGTCTTATAGGAGGAAAAACGCTCCTGAGGACACATGGGAATTTCTGTCATGCTAGTTTCATCATGTTCATATGATTCACATTCGTTACTTTGATAGTTTGATATGTGGGTGGACCGGCGCTTGGGTACTGACCTTACTTGTACAAGCATCCCACTTATGATTAACCCCTCTCGCAAGCATCCGCAACTACGAAAGAAGAATTAAGACAAAGTCTAACCATATCATTAAACTAGTGGATCCAAATCAGCCCCTTACGAAGCAACGCATAAACTAGGGTTTAAGCTTCTGTCACTCTAGCAACCCATCATCTACTTACTACTTCCCAATGCCTTCCTCTAGGCCCAAATAATGGTGAAGTGTTATGTAGTCGACGTTCACATAACACCATTAGAGGAAAAACAACATACAACACATTAAATTACCGAACGAGTACCAAATTCACATGACTACTATTAGCATGACTTATCCCATGTCCTCAGGAACAAAAGTAACTACTCACAAATCATAATCAAAATCATGGTCAGAGAGGTAATGAGTAGCATCAAGGATATGAACATAAACTCTTCCACCAAATAATCCAACTAGCATAAACTACAAAGAGTAATCAACACTACTAGCAACCTTACAAGTACCAATCGTAGTCGCGAGACGAAGATTGGTTACAAGTGATGAACTAGGGTTTGGAGATGAGATGGTGCTGGTGAAGATGTCGATGGTGACGAGTCCCCTCTGATGAGAGGAGTGTTGGTGATGACGATGGCGACGATTTCCCCCTCCGGGAGGGAAGTTTCCCCGGCAGGATCGTCCTCCCGGAGCTCTAGATTTGTTCTGCTCAAGTTCCGCCTCGTGGCGGCGGCAAAACCATGAAAAAGCTCCTGTGTGATTTTTTCCTGGACGAAACCCTCCATATAGCAAAAGAGGGGGGCCAGTGGGCCAGTGGGCTGCCCACAAGCCCCCATGGCGCGGCTTGGTGGGGGGGGGGGGTGGCCGCGCCGTGCAGGCTTGTTGGCACCCCCTGGTGCCCCTCTAGCACTTCTTCGGCCCAGTATTTTCGATAAATTGGGAAAAAAAGCCCCGTTGATTTTCACGGCGTTTGGAGTTGCGCAGAATAGGTATCTCAACTTTGCTCCACTTTCAGGCCAGAATTCCAGTTGCCGGTATTCTCCCTCTTCATGTAAACCTTCCAAAATAAGAGAGAAAAGGCATAAGAATTGTACCGTGACGTGAAATAACAGCCAAAGAAGCGATAAATATCAACATGAAAACATGATGCAAAATGGACGTATCAACTCCCCCAAGTTTAGACCTCGCTTGTCCTCAAGCGAAAGCCGAGCTCAATAAATATGTCCACATGTTTATGGAGAGAGGTGTTGACAAAACAAGATACGAACATGCATGCATCATGATCAAGATCAGAACATCAATACCAACATACAATCTCTCATGCTAAAGTTATAATTCCTTCACAAAGTAAAGCATGGATCAAGAACCTTACCAAGAAGTAACAATCGATAACCTTTAGTCCTTGAAGCAATTGCAATTTATCACAACATCAGAAAGAGTCAATACGAGCTTGTAAAGCAAATCCACATACTCAATCATTCTTTTGTTTTCTACAATTGCTACAACTCACGTGGTACTCATGAGATCAAAGTTTCAAATGGACACAGAGAAAAATAGGGGCTTATAGTTTTGCCTCCCAACTGCTTACCTCAAGGGTAATGTCAACAGTAATAATTCATGAATATTTACCTCCAAGTTGACATATGAATATAGATCTTTCCCAAGCATGTGACGGTTGCCAGGACAAAGGCAAAATAAGGAATTGGTGAAGATCACCATGACTCTTTCAGGGACAAAAAGTAAAGGTACAAGATAGGCCCTTCGCAGAGGGAAGCAGAGGTTGTCATGCACTTTTGAGGTTTGGATGCGTGTCCTCTTAGTGCGGAGGAACGTCACTTTATATTGCCTCATGTGATAAAGAACTTTATTATGCAGTCTGTCGCTTTTATGTCTTCCTCATCACAGGTTTGTATAAAGCTTATTTTCCACACACTAATAGATCATACATATTAGAGAGCAGTTTTTATTGCTTGCACCGATGACAACTTACTTGAGGGATCTTATTCAATCCCTAGGTAGGTATAGTGGACACTCATGGCAAAACTGGTTTGAAGGTTTATGGATGCACAAGTAGTATCTCTACTTAGTGCGGGAGTTTTGGCTAATGTGAGGTGGAAGCAATCGTCACATGCTAAGGGATCTCTAATCATATAACATTGTTCAGAGCCAAGCAAACACAATTCATTACATTGTCTTCCTTGTCCAACATCTACTTCTAGGCATGCAATAGTTTGGTGAGTGTTCACAATCATAGATGGTGTCAGAGATGATATATTTACATGTGAACCTCTCCTTCTTTATCACTTCCTATTAATTGCAACAATGACCAAGGTCTACGTTTGCCTACCCTCAACAAGTTTCAATCCTCATTCTTTTTATATGTGAAGCCATCACTTCCCAAAAGATCATTACATGATCTTTCATGCTTTTGTTCTATTCTCACTCTTTTGATCATGGCAAGAGGCAAAGCCCTTCAACTAAGACACTCTTTATTATATGGCTCACGAGCAAGAATCCATCGGGGGTGATACAAAGAAAAACTCAAGACTAAAACACTAAGACTTTTAAACTACTGGAGGAAAAGAAAACTGAAAAGGAAAACTAAAACAAAGGTAAAGGCAAAAGATGTGATGGTGATACGATACCGGGGCAACTCCCCCAAGCTTGGCACAAGCCAAGGGGATTGCCCATACCAATGCTCAGTTGTCTTCCTTTGGTGGTGCTAGTGGAGTTGTTGCAACATGAGTTTGATCCTCCATCTTCCAAGGCATAGGTGCTCCATCATGGAAAGATGAACGAGTCTCCGGAATCCTCAAATCTGCAGCCAACCTTATTGATTTAAATCTATACTCATACTCATAGTTTTGGTTCTGCACGTCATAGATCTGGCCTTGGAGTTGATCAACCCTATCATAGAGCCTGGAGAGATGCTTCCAGATGTCATTGGCATCAATCCTGTGCTTGTTGGTGAATTTCCGTGATCATCATGTGGTTGGCGTTGAGTCCACGCTCCACCATCCCTTGGCACATGAAGACTTGTTGCTCCATTGCTTCGAGCCTCGTCTCCATGCTTCCGGTCTTCTTAGGCCCCTCAACATCAGGATGTGCAACATCCCCTCACGCATCTCGGTAGATTGAGGGTGTTGCAGCACTTCCGTGAGGTAGGGATTGATGACCTTCTCGAAGATCTTGTCCTTAGGAGCTTTTGGGGAAGTCATGGCGATCTAGATCTCCAACAGAAACAGGCTCGAAACGAAAAACAGAGGAAATCTGCGTGATGCAGGGGTCAGACCAAACGGAAGTATATGTAATGATTTTTTCTAGACCAGAAGGAGTCCCCTGCATGAAAACGGAGTCCGGGAGGCGCACGAGGTGGCCACAAGCCCTCACGGCGCGGTGAGGGGGTGGGCCTACGCCGTGCAGGCTTGTCGCCTCCTCGCGCACTTTCCGGACTACTTCCAATTTTTGTAAATTTTCAAATATTCCAAAACGGAGAAAATTTCCTACTGGAAAAGTTTTGGACTCTGTTTTCTTACCAAAACACATAGCTATTCATTTTTGGAGTCTGAAACAGGCTGATAAATATCCCTTAGGTATTCTTCCGGAGTTATGGTATTGATGATATTGCTTTCAACATTTATGGGAGTACCTGAGATATAATGCTTGATTCTCTGCCCTTTTACCACTCTCGGACAATTACCTTACATGTTGTTGATCCTGATAGCACCGGAACGATATACTTCCTCAACAACATAGGGACCTTACCATTTAGAGAGAAGCTTGCCTGCAAAGAATCTTAAATGAGAGTTATATAGCAAGACATAACCGCCTACATTGAAGTCACGCTTTTGTATCCTCTTATCATGCCACCTCTTAACCTTCTCCTTGAAAAGCTTGGCATTCTCATATGCTTGAGTTCTCCACTCATCAAGTGAGCTAATGTCAAATAACCTCTTCTCACCGGCAAGTTTGAAATCAAAGTTGAGCTCTTTGATTGCCCAATAAGCTTATGCTCTAGCGCAAGAGGTAAATGACATGCTTTACCATACACCATTTTGTACGGAGACATGCCCATGGGATTCTTATAGGCAGTTCTATAAGCCCACAGTGCATCATCGAGCTTCTTAGACCAATTCTTTCTAGACCTGTTGACAGTCTTTCACAGAATCAGTTTAATCTCTCTATTACTTAGCTCTACTTGACCACTGGACTGAGGGTGATAGGGAGACACAATTCTATGTTTGACATCGTACTTAGCAAGCGTTTTACGGAAAGCACCACGAATGAAGTGTGAACCACCGTCGATCATTAGATATCGAGGGACTCCAGATCTAGGGAAGATAACTTCTTTCAGGCTCTTGATAGAGGTGTTGTGATCAGCACTACTAGTGGGGATAGCTTCTACCCAGTTAGTGACGTAATCAACATCAACTAAGATGTGAGTATACCCATTGGATTTTGGAAAAGGTCCCCTATAATCAAAGCCCAAGACATCAAATGGTTCAATGACTAGTGAATAGTTCATAGGCATTTCTTGACATTTGCTAATATTACCTATTCTCTGAAATTCGTCACAAGACAGGACAAACTTACGGGCATCCTTGAAGAGAGTGGGCCAATAGAAACCTGATTGCAATACCTTGTGTGCAGTTCTATCTCCCGCTTGGTGTCCTCCGTAGGCCTCGGAGTGACACTTATGTAGGATCTGTCCCTGTTCATGTTCATGTACACAACGTCTAATAACACCATCTACTCCTTCCTTATAAAGGTGAGGATCATCCAAAAAGTAATGTCTCAAGTCAAAGAAGAATTTCTTCTTTTGCTGGTACGTGAAACTAGGTGGTATGTATTTGGCAACGATATAGTTTGCATAATCGACATACCATGGTGCACTACGTGAAGCATTGATGACATTCAATTGCTCACCGGGAAAGCTGTCATCAATAGGTTGTGGGTCATGAAGAACGTTCTCCAACCTAGACAAGTTATCTGCTACTGGGTTATCAGCACCCTTTGTGTCGACAACGTGCAAATCAAATTCTTGTAGCAAGAGAACCCATCTGATAGGTCTACGTTTAGCGTCTTTCTTCTCCATGAGGTACTTAATAGCAGCATGATCAGTGTGAATAGTGACTTTGGAATCAACTATGTAAGACCTGAACTTTTCACATGCAAACACGACTGCTAAAAATTCCTTCTCCGTAGTGGCATAGTTTCTTTGGGCACTGTCTAGAGTTTTACTAGCGTAGTGAATAACATTCAGGTTCTTATCAACTCTTTGCCCTAGAACAACACCAACAGCATAATCACTAGCGTCACACATGATCTCAAAAGGTAGGTTCCAATCAGGTGGTTGAACAATAGGTGCAGTTATCAAAGCCCTCTTAAGTATTTCGAAGGCTTCCTCACAATCATCGTCAAAAACAAAAGGAATATCCTTTTGCAAGATATTGGTAAGAGGCCGAGAAATCTTAGAGAACTCTTTAATGAACCTTCTATAGAAACCAGCATGACCAAGGAAACTTCTTATACCTTTGATATCTGTGGGGTATGGCATTTTTTCAATTGCATCAACCTTAGCCTTATCGACTTCAATACCTCTTTCAGAAATTTTATGTCCTAAGACGATGCCTTCGTTAACCATAAAGTGGCACTTCTCCCAATTCAAGACAAGATTGGTGTCTTTACATCTCTGTAAGACTCGATCAATGTTGCTGAGGCAAGCATCAAAGGAAGACCCGTAAACGGAGAAGTCATCCATGAAAACCTCAACAATCTTTTTAGAAAAGTCATAGAATATAGCCATCATACATCTTTGAAAGGTGGCAGGTGCATTACATAAGCCAAAAGGCATACCTCTATAAGCAAAGGTACCGAAAGGGCAGGTGAAAGTGGTTTTCTCCTGATCAGATTGTGCAACTGGTATTTGGAAGAAACCAGAATAACTTTCTAGAAAGCAGAAGTGTGTGTGTTTGGACAGCCTTTCTAGCATTTGGTCGATAAAAGTCAAAGGGTAATGATCTTTCTAGTGGCCTTATTCAACTTCCTAAAATCAATCACCATCCTATAGCCAGTAATAATCCTCTATGGGATCAATTCATCCTTATCATTAGGGACAATGGTAATACCTCCCTTTCTAGGGACGCAATGCACCGGACTCATCCAATCGCTGTGAGCAACAAGATAAATGATACCCGCTTCCAGGAGCTTTAGTATTTATTTTCTTACTACTTCTTTCATCTTAGGATTCAATCTCCTTTGATGATCAGCAACTGGTTTGAATTCAGGATCAGTTTTGATCTTGTGCTGGCATAGAGTGGGACTAATGCCCTTAAGATCATCAAGAGTATATCCTATAGCAGCACGGTGCTTCCTCAGAGTTTTTAGCAACTTCTTTTCTTCATGCTCCGAGAGGCTAGCACTAATAATGACAGGATATATCTCCTTTTCATCAAGATCAGCATACTTAAGAGTATCACGCAACTGTTTAAGCTCGAACACAGGATCACCCTTTGGTGGGGGTGGATCCCCAAGCAGTTCAATAGGCAAGTTATTCTTAAGGATAGGATATTGTTCCAAGACAACTCTATCTATCTCATCCCTTTCATCCATATGCATATCATTTTCATGCTCAAGCAAGTATTGCTCTAAGGGATCAGTAGGAGGCACGACAATAGAAGCTAAGGCAATAGTTTCATCCCTACTAGGCAACTCCTTTTCATGAGGCTGTCTACCTAACTTGGAGAAATTGAACTCATGTGACACACCTTCAAAGCCAACAATGATAGTTTGCTTCTCACAATCAATATGAGCATTGACGGTATTGAGAAAAGGTCTGCCAAATATGATGGGACAAAAGCTATCTTGTGCGGTAGCAAGAACGAGGAAATCAGCAGGATACTTCGTTTTACCACACAAGACATCAACATCCCTAACAATTCCCACAGGGCAGATAATATCTCTATTGGCAAGCTGAATAGTGACATCAATAGGCTCTATCTCAACAGGTGCAATCTCATCTTTGATTTCATCATATAAGGATTGAGGTATTGCACTAACACTAGCATCCACGTCACATAAGCCATCATAACAGTGATCTCCTATCTTAACAGAAACCTCAAGCATGCCAACAACAGGCCTATGTTTCTCTCTAACGTGAGGTTTAGAAATTCTAGAAGCATCTTCACATAAGTGAATATCATGTCCCTCAACTTCTTCAGACAGAAGATCTTTGATAATATCAATGCTAGGTTCAACTCCAATTTGCTCAGAGGGTGTAGGTGTTCTAATATAGCCTCTACGTATCACAGTTGAAGCTTTAGAATGATCCTTTATCCTAACAGGGAAAGGTGGTTTTTCAATGTAAGCACTGGGAACCACAGGATCATAATAGGCAATGACTTTCTCTTCAACTGGAGTGGGTTTAACTACATTGACTTCTAAAGGAGGATGATATTTAAACCACTTCTCTTAGGGAGATCAATATGAGCAGCAAAGGATTCACACAATGAAGCTACTATCTCAGAGTCAAGTCCATACTTAGCGCTAAAATCACTAAAGGTATTTGTCTCAACAAAGGATTTAATGCAATCAAACGTGAAATTCATACCTGACTCCTTACCTTCTTCAAGCTCCCAACTTCAGAGTTGCATTTAATTATCTCCAATAAATTCAATTTGAAGTCAATATCTCTCTTCATAAAAGAACCGGTACAAGAAGTGTCAAGCATGGTGCGATCATCATGAGAAAGCTGAGCATAGAAGTTCTGAATGATAATTTCTCTCGAGAGCTCATGATTGGGGCATGAATATATCATTGATTTAAGCCTCCCCCAAGCTTGAGCGATTCTTTCTCTGTCACGAGGCCAAAAATTATAAATATAATTCCGATCACGATGTACTAAATGCATAGGATAAAACTGTTGATGAAATTCCAATTTCAACCGATTGTAGTCCCATGATCGAGTATCATCACATAGCCTATACCATGTCAACGCCTTATCCTTCAAAGATAAAGGAAATACCTTCTTCTTGACCTCATCCTCAGGCACACCTGCAAGCTTAAATAAACCACAAACCTCATCTACATAGATTAGATGCAAGTCTGGATGTGATGTTCCATCTCCTGTAAAAGGATTAGCCAACCGTTTCTCAAGCATACCCAAGGGAAATTCAAAGAAAATATATTCGATAGGTGCAGCAGGTTGAGCAGCAACTATTTGCGCTTCCGTTCGAGGTGAAGATACCCCGAACAAGCCCCTCAAAGGATTAGTATCCATAGTGACAAGTGACAATAAATTTAAGCACACTATATGAATGTTTCCTTACCAATTTCCACTTACCAAAGGCGCTTCACTCCCCGGCAACAGCGACAGAAAAGAGACTTGATGACCCACAAGTATAGAGGATCAATTGTAGTCCTACCGATAAGTAAGAGTGTCGGACCCAACGAGGAGCAAAAGGATCTGACAAGTGGTTTTCAGCAAGGTGAAATCTGCATGCACTGAAATTGTCGGTAACAAGTGATTGTGTGGTGAGATGATTCGTAGCAAGCAACAAGTAACAAAAGTAGCAACGGTGCAGAAAAGTGGCCCAATCCCTTTTGTAGCAAGGGACAAGCCTGGACAAAGTCTTATAGGAGGAAAAACGCTCCCGAGGACACACGGGAATTTCTGTCATGCTAGTTTCATCATGTTCATATGATTCACGTTCGTTAGTTTGATAGTTTGATATGTGGGTGGACCAGCGCTTGGGTACCGCCCTTACTTGGACAAGCATCCCACTTATGATTAATCCCTCTCGCAAGCATCCGCAACTACGAAAGAAGAATTAAGACAAAGTCTAACCATATCATTAAACTAGTGGATCCAAATCAGCCCCTTATGAAGCAACGGATAAACTAGGGTTTAAGCTTCTGTCACTCTAGCAACCCATTATCTACTTACTACTTCCCAATGCCTTCCTCTAGGCCCAAATAATGGTGAAGTGTTATGTAGTCGACGTTCACATAACACCACTAGAGGAAAAACAACATACAACACATCAAATTACCGAACGAATACCAAATTCACATGACTACTATTAGCATGACTTATCCCATGTCCTCGGGAACAAAAGTAACTACTCACAAAGCATAATCATAATGATGATCAGAGAGGTAATGAGTAGCATCAAGGATCTGAACATAAACTCTTCCACCAAATAATCCAACTAGCATCAACTACAAAGAGTGATCAACACTACTAGCAACCTTACAAGTACCAATCGGAGTCACGAGACGGAGATTGGTTACAAGTGATGAACTAGGGTTTGGAGATGAGATGGTGCTGATGAAGATGTTGATGGTGACGAGTCCCCTCCGATTAGAGGAGTGTTGGTGATGACGATGGCGACGATTTCCCCCTCCGGGAGGGAAGTTTCCCCGCCAGGATCGTCCTACCGGAGCTCTAGATTGGTTCTGCTCAAGTTCCGCCTCGTGGCGACGGCGAAACCACGAAAAAGCTCCTTTGTGATTTTTTCCTAGATGAAACCCTCCATATAGCAAAAGAGGGGGCCAGTGGGCCAGTGGGCTGCCCACAAGCCCCCATGGCGCGGCCTGGGGGGTGGCCGCGTCGTGCAGGCTTGTGGGCACCCCCTGGTGCCCCTCTGGCACTTCTTCGGCCCAATATTTTGGATAAATTGGAAAAAAAATCCCCGTTGATTTTCATGGCGTTTGGAGTTGCGCAGAATAGGTATCTCAACTTTGCTCCACTTTCAGGCCAGAATTCCAGTTGCCGGTATTCCCCCTCTTCATGTAAATCTTGCAAAATAAGAGAGAAAATGCATAAGAATTGTACCGTGAGGTGAAATAACAGCCAAAGAAGCGATAAATATCAACATGAAAACATGATGCAAAATGGACGTATCGGGGGTGCAGAGGGAGGAGGGCGACGAAGCTCCGAGAAAGGCAACGCCTCCCAACAAGGATGCGCGTGATGGAAAGCGAGAGCTCCCCGTTGTGGCAGAAGACGACCAAGAGAAGTCCTCGCCAACCAGCGGACCTGTGCAAAGGAAGAAGTTGGTGCAGCACCGAGTCTATTTCATCAGCTCCCTCGTGCAAGGGGCCAGAGCGAGATATTCCGGAGTGCAAAATTGCTTTTTTGCCTCCTCATGGCCTCAAGGAAGCTGCGCCACTACTTCCAAGCACATGAGATTACCGTCGTCACTCGCTTCCCGCTGCACAGGGTTTTGGAAACTCCGACGCCGTCGGGAGGATAGTAGAGTGGGCGTTGGAATTGTCTAGCTTCAGCCTCAAGTTCTAGAGAACCTCGACCATACAAAGCAGGGCCTTTGCGGAGTTCATTGCAGAGTGGACCCCAATGCCAGACAAAGAAATACCAGAATCAACCCTCCCGGGGAAGGAATTGACTCAAGAGTGGGTCATGTACTTTGATGGAGCTTTCTCCCTCCACGACATCGGGGATGGCGTGTTGCTAGTCGCGCCTACCGGGGAGCATCTCAAGTACATGATCCAAATGTATTTCCCCCAAGAGAAGTTAACCAACAACACCGCAGAATAAGAAGGGCTGCTTGTCGGGCTTAGGATCGCGATAGATCTTGGGATTTGAAAGCTCGTCATCAGAGGTGACTCCCAACAAGTCATCCGGTAAGTCAACGAAGATTATCAAAGCCTCTTGATGGAGGCCTACGTGGAGGAGGTGAGAAAGTTGGAAGAACGCTTTGACGGTCTACAGATGGAGCACGTACCCCATGCCAATAACACTATCACAGATGACGTGTCAAAGTGAGCGGCACTTAAGCTCCCTGTGGAACCAGGGACTTTCGTGCTACGGCTGACTCAACCCTCCGTGGCACCATCGACCAAGCCAAACAAAAGGAAGAAGCTCAACTCCGGCAAGTACCTCCTGGCACACCTACCAAGGAGCCTCGGTAAGGATCTTGCCGCGGAAGAAGTTGCCAGATCAGAAGCAGAGCCTGCCGGGGGGGGGGGGGTTCCCACCCCGACAGAGGAAATGTCATTGCTCCTGGCCGTCGAGCCACGCGCTCCGACATGGGCGCAACACATAGTCCGATACCTCCAAACTGGGGAATCGCCTGAGGAACCCGAAGAAGCAGAGAAGGTAGCTCGCCAGTCAAGCATGTACCAATTCGTGGATGATGCCCTCTACTAGAGGCGACTAAACGGCGTGAAGCTGAAGTGCATCCCCCAGGAGGAAGGACTGGAGCTGTTGGCCGAAATTCACGGAGGAATATGTGGCTCGCACATAGGGTCAAGATCCCTTGTCGGCAAGGCGTTCCGGCAAGGTTTCTTCTGGCCCACAACCCTCCGAAATGCAACTGCACTAGTAACCAAGTCTGAAGCGTGCCAGTTCCATTCAATAAAGCTTCATCAGCCAGCACAAGCTCTCCAAACAATCCCCCTCTCGTGGCCATTCTCCGTCTGGGGGCTCGATATCCTCGGGCCCTTCCCCCGCGCTGCTGGGGTCTTTAAGTACTTGCATGTCCAATCGACAAGTTAACAAAGTGGCCAGAAGTGGAGCCAACAAGAAGGGTAATAACACATTCATGTGTCAAGTTCTTCAAGGGGATAGTCTGTCGCTTTGGCGTCCCGAACAGGGTCATCACCAACAGTGACATCCAGTTCACGAGCCGCATGTTCATGCAATACGCCCAGGACCTCGGCAGCAAAGTATGCTTCGCTTCCGTCGCTCACCCAAGGAGCAATGGTCAAGCCGAGAGGGAAAATGCCGAGGTACTGCGCGGGCTCAAGACTAGAACTTTCGACAAGCTGCGTGAACATGGAAGGCACTGGATTGATGAACTGTCGGCGGTTCTTTGGTCAATCAAAACGACGACAAATTGAACCACCGGCCAGACACCCTTCTCCCTGGTCTACGGTGCAGAAGGAGTTCTTCCCACGGAACTCGCTTATGGGTCACCTCGGGTGCTCGCTTATGATGAGCTGGAGCAAGAGCAATTGTGTCTAGATGATGTTGTGCTCCTCCAGGAGACCCGAATTCAGGCGACTGTGCGAGCCTCTCGCTACCAGCAAGCCTTGTGCCGCTATCATAGCCGCAAGGTATGAGCCAGAAGTTTCGAGGAAGGTGACCTTGTTCTTAGGCACGTTCAGCCGGCCAAGAATACCAACAAGTTGACGCCAAAGTGGGAAGGCCCATATCGGGTAGTGCGAGTCACCAGGCCCGACTCTGTCCGCCTGGAGACCGAAGATGGCTTACTAGTGAGCAACTCCTGGAACATAGAGCATCTTCAAAAGTTCTACCCATAGGGAGAGGTTGTCGGTCCACCCGGCAACCACCTTTTGTACAAGTCTTGCGGAAGCTGCATGTAATCCTTTGTACAAAGCCAGGCGAAGACCCTGTGCGCAGTCAAATAGAGCTTAGCATTCCGCATCATCATATAGATCCTCATGATAGAAAACATGCATGCATCTACGACTTTGTGAAATGCATGAGCTAACAAGGGGACCATAGCCCCGGCAAATGTTTTCCCTCCATTCTCTCCTTTGAAAGACAAGTATTACCCCTGCGCACAAGTTTGCCGGGGGAAGATAGTGGGGACGCCCACGGAAGATAGTGGGGACGCCGACAGCAGCAACAAGAGTCAAGATAATCCAGTCAAAGCCAAGAGAAGTAAATGCAGCCGACAGGAAGTTTCCAGCACTTCGAGTAAATTGTTTGGTAAGCCGTTGGGTGAGTACACTCCTCTCCTCTCTAAAACACCCCACTTTCTCTCAAACGGAAAAACCTGTGTGCTAGGGATCGCTGTCACTAGTCTCCCAGAGGTCGACTCGAAGCACACTCAACAATCCGGGTGGCTTGTCCAGCACACCTCTTTTTGTAAAAAGCATGCTCGGCGGCCCATGGTGAAGCCCGGAAGGGAGTTAAACATCCTGCCGGCAGTGACGACCCGTGGCGAAGTATCGCAGGAAAGAGGGAAAGAGACGATAGAGGAAATGCATCGCTACTCTCCCAAAGGGAGTACTGAGTATATTACAAATAGCAAATATTATGTTCAAAGCATACATTACCATAACAAAAGGCACGGAGGCTAGTCCCGACGTGGACCTTGCACCCTTTTAACCTTGACTATCCTGTCGACAATAGGCATGACCTTCTGTTCAAAGGGCTTGGGGTCCACTTCCTTCGGCAGGCATACCATGGAGAGATTCAAATCAGGGTTCCTGTACTCCAGCTTGGTAAGTACCTTGAGAAGGACGTTCTGGCACAGCCGTCGGGCCTCGCCCACCATCCGCGTCGTCTCTTCGGCCTGGAGACGCTTCAGGGTGTCGGTCAGACTCTCGAAGAACAAGGCAAAGTTGACGCTCGGAGGAACCTCCGGAGAAGGAGCATAGCCGAGGCCTTCGAGATGCATGGTGGCCAGCTGGTCGGCAATGGCAGACGTAGCGTTAACAAGGTACCCCTTCCACAACTTGACGACCTTCACGTACTTGCCATGTCCGGCGGGGGCGGCATCAAGCTATTCCACCGAGACCTGGAGCTTCCGAGTCAGATCCTCCTCCCGGGCCGCTCCCTCCTTGAGCGCCTCCTCCGCAGAGGTCAGCTTGGCCCGCAGAGCATCCAGGGAGGAGTTGACACTTCAGAGCTAGGTGGCCTTGTCGGACGCAACAGCCTCAACCTCCTCCAAGCTAGAGAGGGCATTGTCCCTCGCAGAAGAAAGCATCGATACCTTGTCGCGGAGGTTATCGAGCTCTTTCTTAGGCTCCTTCACCATCCCGGTAAGCCCATCCATGGACACCTAGGCGACAGACGCTCGGTCGGTGATCTCCTGGGGATTGCCGGTGAATTCCGAGGCCTGGGCATCAAGGTCGCTCTTAAACTGGTCCATCGTCTCCTGAGTATGCTGCGCCATCAGCTTCTCTACCTCCTTGCCCTTGGCATGGAGCCTCTCATCGAGCACCTGCTCCCGGGCGGTGAGCTCCTTCTTGTGATCTTCTAGGTCAATCCGGATGTTGGTGAGGTGAGCCTCCTCGGTTGTGTTTCGTCGCCGAGCCTCTTCCTCCTCCTTCCGGGCGTCGTCAAACCGAAGGCTGAGCGCTTGCTCCTCGACCTTTAGTTTCTCGCGTTTGGCGTGCAGCCCCTTGCAGGCCTCGTCAAAATGAGCCCGTGTTTCTTCAAAACGCTTCTCAAATGCCTCCTCCTCCGCCTTGATGACCGCCTCCCGGGAGTCCAACTTCTCCCTCCTGACACGGTACAAGGCTTGGTGCTGGCCGACGTGGTCTCTCATGGAGAGGAAGAGCTGCTCCTCGTTGAGTTTTCTGCCACCAGCCTCCAGCCCCGCCGGGGCGTCGGAGCCTACGCTAGCGGAGACCTCCACGTCGACGTTCTCCCCTTCTACTAAGGCCCTCGATTGCTCCAACCCCGGTGGGACGACGAATGTTCCCTCGCAGACGCGAAGGTACGGGCCACCGAGATGTCCTCAGGACTGGGGGGCTGATCGCCGCCTACCTCACCGCTGGTGAGGTGGGGTTCTTCACCCTTGGCGGACTCTAGGCCCCCAGCTGGCAAAGGATCGGCGTCACACGCCCCCGAGGCCTCGACAGGCTCCTTTGCAGGCTCCGGGGTGTCTTGCTCCTGCTCCCACTCCTCGTGGGTAGCCTCGCACGACATGGCGTCAGAGGCCTCGGCCGCCGCTTCGCAGGCGACCTCCGTGACCACGGCATCGGTGTCCATCTCCTCCAGGGGGAGAGGGATCTGAAGGGCAGGAAAGGAAGGGGAACGAGTGAATATCAGACAAAGCAATCAAGAAGAAAATTCAAGACTCACCTTACGAATGCTTCCGGACAGATGCTCACCGTCCTCCTATTGGTGGATGGTAGCTGCCTCCTCCCCAGCAACGCCCGTTGCCGGGGGCTCGTCCTCAAGCACCACGAGCTCAGGCGATGCATACTGGGGGCTTTGCCGGGGGCTGGGCACAAGAGTGGCCGCAGTCGGCGACGGAGCTTCCGGAGCGTCTGCCAAGGGATTGTCGCTGCTTGACTCCATGGCGTCCGCTGGGGGCCCCTTGCCAGCCGACGTGTCATCGTCCACCAAGGGATCGCCCTCGGCCGTGCACTTGGGGCTTGCCGGAGGCGCCCCACCAGCCGAGGTGTCCGCTTCGGCCGACAGCACGTCAGCAACAAACGCCCTAGCCCTGTTCGCCGACCTTTGGGCTAGTGTCTGCAAACGAGCAACAACACCAAGTCAACAAGAATACGAAGCAAGCAAGAATGTGGGGAGGGATCGGGGGATTGAACTCTTACTCATCCTCCTCCTCCTCTGAGCTCAAGATCGAGATATCATACTCCACCTCCGCCTCGCCCTCCGTCGAAGGGTGTTCCACCCTCAGACGTATGACATGCGCGGCAGGCGGACCTTGCCGGACTGGGATGTCGGAGCCGACACGATGGAGCACTCGCCTGGGCTTCTGACGCGCCAGGCACTCCTCCGTCTCCTCCTCCCTCTCCTGCGTCCCGGCGGCACACGCACCTTCTCCTGCAAGGGCCCTGGCGGCCGAACCACCAGGACCCAGGCGATCTCCGCTCGTGGTGGCTCCTCCCCGTCAGTCGTTTCCCTGCCACGGGGGCCCACGCGCCCGGCCCTGACGGCAAGGGTATGCTCCTCCATCCGGCGGGCGATGTGTGCCTCCTCTGCGGCGGTGGTGTCACGGACAAGGCCTTTTTCTTCCCGGACGGCGGCCTCCGACAACCCATCGAATAAGGCCGAGAGCACCTCTGCCGCGGGCTCCAACCAGGTCGTGACCACACCATGGGCATCACAATCCGGCATCATCGCCGTGAGACTGCTCAGGGCCGAGCTGTTACACAGCTGGTGGACCCCATGTGGCAGCCGGATCTTCTTCTTGGAGCTAAATAGGTTCTGGTAGAAGTATCCGAGCTCCATGCCCGTCAGATCGTTGTCCAACCCCGGGCGCAAATGCATGACATCCGCCGCGTTCGTGAAGGCCAAAGCCGGCCTCCCTCCCCTGTGCTGGATGGGGGCGATGCGTCTGTGGAGGAAGTCAGCAGCCACCATCTCCATCGTCAGCCCCGCAGCCCTGAGGCGGAGGATCCTGGTGGTGGCGATGGACAGCTTATCACCATCAGGGGACAGTTCACTCCAACCCTCTCCCCGGGACCCAATTCTGAAGGTCCTGGGCTCGTAGCAGGGCGGATATCCCTCCTAGCAGATCCAGCACCACTTCCCTCGCCACTCGTCCCACTTCTCGCGAAGGGTACGTCCCAAGTACGCCTCCTTGGTCCCGATCCTTGGGACCCAGGCGACGGAACCCGAAAGGGCCTCCCCGCCCTGGATGCGAGGAGTGAAGTAGTGGTGGAAGAGGGCTGTGTTGGGGGTGATCCCAACGAAGTTCTCGCAGAGGTGCGCCAAGATAGACATGCACGTCACTGCATTTGGCGTAAAGTCGAGGAGGCGGAAGCCGTAAGTATGCACAAGGTCTAGGAAGAACTCCAAGAATGGTGGGCAGAGCCCGCAAAAGAAGTAATCGGCAAAGAAGGGAAACTGGTCCGGCCCCCCGCTTCCCGTCCCGGGGAGCACCTCGGTGGCCGGATGCGCTTTCGTCTTGGCCGCCCACATGATCTGGTAGCGGCTCTTCAAAGTGGCCATGTACAGGCCTTTCGGAAAGACAACGTACTTCTTTTGTAGCCTCGCCAACTCCTTCTCAGAAATAGCGCCCTTTCCGCAGGAGGTCTTCGGCGCCATGACGGCGGTGGAAGGTGGATGCTATCGCCCAAGGAGGGACCGTAGGGCAGAGAGGGAGGCGCGAGGAAGCTCAATAGAAGGTGGAGACGACGGCGGCGTTTGAGATTGGAAAAGGACAGGAAACATTGGGCTAGGAGAACTCGTGTTTCCCCTTCTTATGGGGACGCGGTCCGACCCTTTGCGTGCTCCACCAACAGTTCCCCATGCTCGCGGCCGCCTCGGTCACTGCGTGCACAACTCCCCACTCCGCACGATCAATGCGCGTCATGGGGAAAGGCAACTGCGAGCAGATCCAGCCCCAAGAGCCCGCAAACCTCTTTGGGCCTGGCCCAACAACGCTCCACGCGCGTGTGTGGCCCAGGCTCGGGGGCTCCTGTCGGTGCACTAAAGACTGGGGTCTCTAGTGCCGCAAACCTGTGCACGGGCGCAAAGAGCCCCTAACGGTAGGGCAGGGAGGAATCCAGACCAGACTCACCCCTAAGATATCCAAGGCCCCGGCAAGCCTGTCTTGCCGGGAAGACACCCAAGGCCACATCCGTCCAACGGACGTGATGAACACACCTAGCATAAGGCCTTGGCGAGCCCCCCTCGCCGGGAAGACAGCCGAAGCCCCCGGCAAGCTTCCTTGCCGGGACGAAGCACCAAGGCCCCTGCAAGCCCCTTTTGCCGGGATGACGTGGCAACTCACTACAGGGCGACCGCCCTTGTCACAGTACCACCGCCCCCCGTGGTCTAGCGCATACTGCATGCGCTAGCGGGGCGCCCAGGTGTCGAAACACTTGCACACATGTCTTCACCAGCACTTAGCTGACATTGACAAGACATGCATTTAATGCACCTGACAGCGGTAGATGGATCAGAGCCGCTGTAGGTTCATTGTAACTTCTCGTGAACCTACAATTGAGCACTGTAGGTGACCCCTTTGCCTATAAAAGGAGGCCCTTAGCTCATTCACAAGGGGTTAGCCTTTTTGGAGATTGGCCAAGAAGACGATTATCATCACTGTAAAAGAACAACAAAAGAATGCTTAATACGATCAGACAAGCAAGACGTAGGGTTTTACGCATAAGCGGCCCGAACGTGGGTAAAAAGGTTGCCGGGTGTTGATCGTTTGGTCTGCTCTTGATGTTGTTTTTCCCCGCCCTACGATCACAAGGGTATCACATTGATTCCCATAGGTGTCGACCTAGCATCACCGACATGCCGCCTTTTATAGCTCAAGGGGCGTCGAAGTGGGAAATAGACATGATTGGATAGCTAACAATGCTATCATACCTAACTCTGGCACTCAAGACAAAATGACATAAATGCATCCTTATGTGGCGTGGGGGTATGTGTCCCCGGCAAGCTCCTTCCACCGCTTTAGCTAACTATTGCACCACAACTTGACATGCCTATGAACGGGTGTAAAGGGGGAATAATTTGTCTTCCAACATGTCAACACGTGCTCAGCGAGAGTCACTTAGCCATTTGGGAGCTCAACACCTCATCGGTAATTGACTGGTGTGGCGATGAGGTGGAGTGGTGGCAGATTGGCTCGCGCTTGCCACAGGGGTGACTTGTCGGGTCTTCTTGAGCATGCCTGTGTCTTGGTCACCGGCAGGTGTCGGGGTTCTTCACGTGTCTTGGTACCGTCCTAGGCTGCTGCGTAGGTCTTGCTGGCGTCTGGTTCCGGATACTTGCTTGGGTCGTTGGTTGCTTTACCCCGACAGGCTCTTCTATTAAGGGATGTAGATCTGCTGTCCATGCACAAGTTAAGGGGAATAAACACCGCTGTTTGTGTATCGTGATAGAAGCCCCTAAGCGTGAGGCATACGTGTCCCTGGGCATGTTGGGTTAGGTTCCCTCTATGCACAGAAAAGCGTCGAGAGACTGTTGTCCTCCCAACCCACGTCTAATGTGCACATTTACCGTAGGTTGTGGGGCCGTTGAACAGTAGCCGTTGGGGAGTAAAAAAGGGGAACTGCCAGTAAATAAATGGCAGTTTGGTTAGAGCATATTTCTCCATAAGTGGTTTTGGTAATTGATGACAATCCCTATGGAATAATGGTTGCCTTAAGTTATATTCAAGGGATTTGTCCATAGGCACTTCTTGTAGTCCATCTTTTGGTTTCAAGGAGTTTATATGATGACCAAGGTGGTATTCAAGGTATTATCCAAAGATTGGTCATAAAGACACAAGGTTGATCAAGACTAAGCAAAGATAAATCAAGATGATCAACACACAAAGTTACAATACGTACCGAGAGGGATCAAGTGAGCCCATGGTATGGTACCATTGTCCATAACGCTTTTGTGTACTAACCCATGGTCTCTGTGAGAGTTCTATGTGGGGTTAGGTGTGTTTCCATGGGTCTGCGTCAAGAGGGAGATCTCATTAAACCTATGAAGGATGATATCAAGTGGTGAGAGTCATCAAGATTACGGTGTGCAAGTTCAAGTGGAGCATCGCGAAGATATCATGCTTGAAGCTTCCCGTCCATTGTGGTGGCAATGGACTTGTGAAGATGTGCTAAAGAGTGGCTCACCCATAGTGAGTATGGGGGAGCAATCAACTACTCTTCATCAAACGAACACAATCAACAAAGGTGGTCAATCTTTAGGAAGCCAAGATCATCGTCATCTAGCTCAACATGACTAGGTGCAAGGTACAAGTTTGCCCTTGATAGGTTTCTCTATTTTAGGATAGATTGTCGTACTGTCAAGGGGGGCTCTCAAGTGAGTAGCTTGATCGTATGGTTCGTTGATAGCTCAAACCATTTGCATCCTTGCATCATATTTCTTGCTTCTTGTTTGGTGTTTCTCTTTGTGAGTTTTAGAGCTTACGTTCATCTTCGTGACAAGCTCGAGTTCATCGAAAAAGGAGTCCATATGCATCTTCTATGATGTTTTCGATGTTGGCAGTTTTTGCTGGTTCTTCATTCATAGAGGTCTCACATCTCTATATCATTGGCATTTTCACAACTGCATGTTCTTAAGATTCCAACAAGCTTGAGTTTGGATAACTCTTGTCGTCCTGAATCCAACAAGCTTGAGGTTGCTTGATTCGGACTTCGTATGCGAAAGTTATGGTAGTTTTAGTGGCCAGCGGTAGTACCGTAGGTGCTAGCGGTAGTAGTTTTTAATACCGCTCTCTAGCGGTAGTACCGTCTAGTACTACCGTGCCGTCAGACTTTTGCACAACCGCAATCTCAGCGGAGGTCGGCACGGAAGTAATTTTTGTACTTCCGTGATAGTTGGATCTACCATGCGGTAGTACCGCTCCTGGAATCGGTAGTACCGCTGTGCTCGGGATGAAAGTGGGGGTAACAGGCAAATTCTTTCCCCCTCTATATAAAAGGGGTCTTCTTCCCCATTGGATCTCATCCATCCGTTGAGCTCGTGTTCTTCCCCCATTGTTGACCTTCTTAGAGCTTGCTAACTATCAACCCCACCAATGATTCTTGCTAGTTCTTGATGGAAAAGAGAGAGGAGATCTAGATCCACATCTCCACCGATCACTTTCTCCTCTATGTGAGGGGAACCCCTTCGATCTTGATCTTGGAGTTCTTTCTGCTCCTTGTTCTTCCTCTCATATTTCTCCATAGCTTTGGTTGTTGTGGAGGGATTTGAGTGTGAGGGACTTGACCACTTCATGTCTTCTGTCCATTTCATTAGTTGCATCGGTTTGAGTTCTCCACGGAGATATGTGGAAGTGAGAAGTTAGGAAGCTTATTACCCTTGGGTACTCGGGACCCTAGAGATTGTTCTTCCTGGATGCTTTGGCATCCTAGAAGATTGGTTGTGCCTCGGAGCTCAATCATTGTAGTGTAAAGCCCCGGGCAAGCGTCGGGGTTCCAGTTAAGTTGAGGAGATTGCCCCGAGCATTTGTGGTCACCTTGAAGCCATATGCCATTGTGGTGAAGCTTCGTGGTGTTGTTGGGTGCCTCCAATTAAGTTGTGGAGATTGCCGCAACCTTGTTTGTATGGGTTCAGTGACCGCCCTCAAGGGTCCCTTAGTGGAATCACGACATCTAGCATTGTGCGAGCGTGTGAGGAGATTACGGTGGTCTTACTGGCATCTTGAGGAGCATTGGGCCTCCACACTTCTCCAAACGGAGATTAGCATCCGCATGGGTGTGAACTTCAAGATACATCGTCATCTCCGCGAGCTTCGGTTATCTATTACCAGAACCCTTTACTTATGCACTTTACTTTGTGATAGCCATATGGTTTTTTGTCATATATCTTGCTATCACTTAGTTGTTTATCTTGCTTAGCATAAGTTGTTGGTGCACATAGGTGAGCCTAGTTGTTTTAGGTTTTGTGCTTGACAAATTAAACGTTAGTTTTATTCCCCATTTGTTCAAGCCTAAACGGTAATTATTTTAAAGCGCCTATTCACCCCCTCTAGTCGACATCCACGTCCTTTCAAGTTCCTTATAGAGATAGCGAAGAGCCAGTCCCCAATAATGGCCCCCATACGTAAAGAAGGGATCTCGTAAAGGGGGCGCTCCTCATTCACATCCGTCCCTCCACCTTTCTTCCCCGTCCTCTAGCAAAAAAACTGCCTCCGCCGTTGCCGTTCCATTCAACGAGCATTGCCAAATCGCATTCAACGAGCATTGCCAAATCACCCGCTGCTCAAAAGAGATGGGGCGGAAGACGACCAGTGTGAAGGGGAAACAGGCGACTGAGTTGAAGGAGGAGGCTACTAATGAGAGGAAGAGGAAAACAGAAGAAACAGAGACACGACGGCGGAAAGACATGATTTTCTCCCCGTCGAATCGGTACGACATTACCTTGATTGAAAGGTATGCCTACATGTGGGGAGAGAGACGAAGGGGCACAAGGCACGTGTGGTTCTGCCGGATAACCCTAAGGAGAAGGCACCATCAAATTCGTATTGCTTGTTCTGCACGTAGTTTTACTGTGGTCTCTCCCCCTTCTCTGATTTTTTTGCGCCATGATGGCGGTGTATGGATTTCAACTTCTCGATTTCACACCCAATGCAATGGCCTGCATGGCGATCTTCGCCCATGATACGTCTCCAACGTATCATAATTTATGAAGTATTCATGCTTTATTTGCCTATGTTTATAATAACTTTATATGGTATTTATTTACTTTATATGATTTATTTAGAACTAACCCGGAGTGACGTTGTTTTCAGTAGAATTACCGTGGTACTGTTTTTTGTGCAGAAAATGAAAGTTCTCGGAATCGTCCGAAACTTTTTTTATGTTTTTTCTGGAATATATGAGAAATGTTGGAGCGAAGAACCACCGGAGGGCTGCCATGGAGGCATAATCCAACAAGGCGCGGCCTGAGCCTTGGCTGCGTCCTAATGGCTTGTGGGGCCCATGTAGCTCCGTTGCACGTCATTCCAACGCTCGAAAATCCTATAAATCCCAGAAACCCTAGAAATAAAGAGAGAAATTCCGCTCCGCCGCCGCAACTCTCTCTATCGCCGAAAAATAAATTTGGAGCGATTCCAGTACCCTGCCGGAGATGGAAAACCATCACCGGCGGCCATCTTCATCATCCCGACGGAGGCCATGACAAGGAGGGAGTAGGTCACCCTCGAGGCAGGGGTATATACTAGTAGCTATGTGTTCAATCTCTCTCTCTCTCTCTCTCTCTCTCTCTCTTCTCTCTCTCTCTCTCGTCTTCTTGAGATGGCACGATCTCAAGAACACATGCTTTGTTAATATAGTTGGATCATATGATGTATTTCCCTTACCATCTAGTGATGAATTGAGTCTTTTCCTTTAAGATCTCGTCATGTTGGATTGCGCATATTGGTATGACATCACTTCATGTAAGTCTTGCGTGGGATACCCGTAGTGACATTGGGGTATTCTATTTATTCACTTGATACATGTTGAGGCATCAACTTGCAGGTTCCCGTGACCTTGGGGATCTATGCATAGGGGTTGATTGCACGTTTTCATACCATGTTCCCCGATAGAAATCTTGGGGTGCTCCTTCCATGTTCTTTGTGTTGGATTGAATATGATAGCTCTGAAATTTTTGAATCATGTCGCATAATTTACACAGGGATTCTTGAGGTGACATTGGAGTATCTAGGTGACATTACGGTCGATTGATATGTATTATTGGTGTTATTCTAGTACGGACTCTTAGATAGATCGAATATAAATGATAGATTGATGTTATCTTAGTACGAACTCTTGAATAGATTGATCGGAATGAATAACTTTGAGGAGGTTGTACTACCTACACCAATTTCACCTTATTGTTCTCCACTAGATAGGAACTTTGGAGTGATTCTTTGTTCCCGTTGAGGGATCCAACTATGTTAGCATTCTTGAGAGATTGCACTAGTGAAAGTATGTACCCTAGGCCTTATTTCCAAGCATTAATACAATGTTTTGCTTGCTGTTTGCCACTTGTTACCTTGTTGTTTTTATATTTTCAGATTACAAAAACCTATATATACCATCCATATTTCACTTGTATCACCATCTCTTTGCCGAACTAGTGGACCTATTCAATTTACCATTGTATTGGGTGTGTTGGGAACACAAGAGATTTCTTGTATTTTATTGCATCGTTGCTTGAGAGATACCATCTTCATCCTACACCTCCCACGTATTGGTAAACCTTAGGTCATCCACTTGAGGGAAAATTGCTACTGTCCTACAAAACTCTGCGCTTGGAGGCCCAACACGAGTCTACAAGAATACATGTATGTAGTAGACATCAAGCTATTTTCTGGCTCCGTTGCCGAGGAGGTGAGTGCTTGAAGCTATATCTTTAGATCTTGCAATTAAATCTTTAAGTTTCTTGTTTGTCACTAGTTTGGTTTTATTGAAAGTATGTACCCTAGGCCTTATTTCCAAGCATTAATACATTGTTTTGCTCGCTCTTTTCCACTTGTTACCTTGTTTTTTTTTGTATTTTCAGATTACAAAAATCAATATCTACCATCCATATTGCACTTGTATCACCATCTCTTCGCCGAACTAGTGCACCTATACAATTTACAATTGCATTGGGTGTGTTGGGGACACAACAGATTTCTTGTATTTGATTGCAGGGTTGCTTGAGAGAAACCATCTTCATCCTACACCTCCCATGGAATGATAAACCTTAGAACATCCACTTGAGGGAAAATTGCTACTGTCCTACAGAACTCTGCGCTTGGAGGACCAACACGAGTCTACAAGAATAAAGTTGTTTAGTAGACATCAAGCTATTTTCTGGCGCCGTTGCCCGGGAGGTGAGTTCTTGAAGGAATATCTTTAGATCTTGCAACTGAATCTTTTAGTTTCTTGTTTTTAACCAGTTTGGTTTTATAAAATAAAACTACAAAAAAGGACCAGTGGTGGAGGAAGAGGGCTTGAAGCAGGACCCAAGCCCCAAAACTAGGACGGTGCCTTCGCCATCACGTTGGTCGGGATGTGGCGGCTCCCACGTCTTCGCGTGTTCCCCCAAAGGTGAAGAACACGACCTCCAAGAGAGGAGGACGCGGGGTTGCACATCGGCAGTCCTCCAGCGTTTCCCAAGCCAAAGCTTGTCGTGTCAAGCGATGCAGGGTCATAGGGGTGGACCCCAGCTCCCGTCAAGCCCAACTTCTCCGCTCTGCTCGCCTCTGCTCTAGGCCCCAACTCTGCCACCAAATTCCGCTCCACAAACTCTATAGAGGGGCAGATCGACTCCGCCACCTCCATCATACGAGCTGGGATCCATTCTCATTGCTTCAGAGTAAGTCTTTCGACCACAATTGACATCAAAGTTCTTTGTTTTCGATACTCTGACTGATTTCACATGATCATCTTCTAACAGGGATGAGGATGAGGATACCCTTGCGCATATGGCCAAATGGGCCAAGTCTGCGGGATGGCGGGGACCCGGGGCACACACGGGCCTAGCGGGAGACGCGGAGGAGAACCCCGTGTCAGCGCCCGGGCATGCCCCCACCATGAAATTTGAGCGCAACCCCCGTCTCGTAGCGGGGACGGAGAAGAGGTTCCTCCTACCTCCGATAGGGAGACGAGAGAGGTTCATCAAGAAGAGGCCTACCAGGAAGATCCTTCCGTTGAAGACTTCTCAGCAACCGTCGTTATCGGGAGGGATTCAGCAGCAAGGGCCTCCACCGAAGAGCCCATTCGTGCAGAAGTTGCCATTGATGAAGTAGTGACGGACCATGTGTTGGGAGCTGACCTTGCTAGGAAATAGCTAATCCTGCGCGGCAGACTCCATCGAGTATCCCACTTGCTTGCGACATTACTTCCCCTGCCCTCTTTCTTTCTTTTAATCAGCTATTTGACATTAATTTTGCCATCTATTGCCAGCATCTCTCCGCAAAGAAACATATTTGCTAAAGAGGTGGCTGGTATCGGGAAGAATGCTACCGCAGATGCGGAGAAGATCACTGCCACAGAAGGTCATGGATCGATTGCCGGGGAACTTTAGGAGTTCCTTTAGATAACGGCATCAGACCTCGGTAGCTCAACTATCCCAGTCGTATTCGTAGAGGGGAAAGCCCCTCTTCAGTCTTTGGGGCGCTTATCTCCGTGATATCCTCTGTTGTCATCTCTACAAAACCCCTCGAACCAATTGGCGATGGTCACCGCTCAACTATGCCCTCCGACTCCAGACTTGTCCTTCTCAGCGCACACATTGTCGAAGGAATCGAGCGGGCGTTGGCGCCGCTACGTCAGAAGGTCGGAGCGGTCATGATTCTGCTCATAGCGCAAAGGACCTGGCTTTCTTGGAATCGATAGCTGCCGGGATCAAGGATGTGAGAGCAGATATGAACTCAAATGGTAGGCAGTCAAAGAGCAGCGCGAGCTAGCCGGTCTTACGGACCAATAGTTTAGGAACAAGGGAAGCGAACTGCAGGAGTGGTACAACTAGCAGATCCATTCCCTTAAGAGGCAGCATGAGATGCTATCCATGGCAAAGGAAAACGTTGCAGCCCAGGAGGCCCGTCTGGCGGAGCGCAAAACGCTTCTCGACACCAGAGAGGTGGAAATCTCCTTCCGGGAAGACGCCCTTGAACTTTCCCTCCATGATAAGGACAAGGAGTTGGGGGATCACATTCTGCAACTCACCAAGCAGCTAGAGGACGGTCACAAAGCTGCTCTTAACACACTCTCCTCAACTTCTATTGTCTAGTTGAAGAAGGTGTACGAAGAGCTCACTGCCGCGACTACTGCCAAATCCAATGTGGAGGCCTAGTTGAGCACACTAGCGAAGGAGCTTGCGAGAAGTGACAAGGAGACCAATGCCTTCAAAGAGGAATCACGGAAGGTGCAAACCACACTTGAAGAGGTCCACTCACAACTTCCTTCCAAGAGACAAAGCCTCGATGCCGCCAACGATACCATTTCCGGTTTGCAAGCCAAACTTGCCTCGCTCGAGAGGAATATTGAACCTGCCGGTGCTTGAGAGAAGCTGTTGCTGACGGATCTGCCCAATGCCCAAAATCTCCATAAAGGTGAAAAATACAAGTTGAAGAACTAGGTTGAGCAACACGACCTCTGGCTCAAGAGCATGGTTGACATTGCTGAACGCCTCACCATCGATGAACATGAAGAGATGGGCCTTCTCCATCGGCCAGTATGAAGTCCCAAGCGTCAAGCTGACACTCTTCTTTGAGGGCTTGATCGAGGGGTTGAAGATGTACAAGGATGAATGGGCTACCTGCTACGCCGACGAATCCCGGAAGCTGGCTCGCAATGCCCACTTCATGGTCTTGAGCAACCTCGCCTTCTTCTACCCGGAAGTCGACCTCTCCGTCGTTTTCAAGAAGCTGTCGTCGGGTGGTGATGTCTTTGTTGCCACGGAGAAGGCGCGTCCTCTTGCCGGCAGGGTCCTTGCAGTTCCAAGGGTCTAGGGAAGCCGCCAGAGTTGGCTTTGACCCACTCCCACCGTCGTGTTGTCATGTACTTAAGATACAATATGTATCTCGTATCAGACCATGCACTATCCTTGCCTTGATGTTTTCCGAACTAGTGTCCTTATGTAATCCTATGCCTGCCCCCTTTTGATTTCCTCTTGGTATTTGTATGGCTACTTTGTTTGTGCGCTCTAGTTGCCTGCCAACAACATGCTACCACGATTGCCTTGAGGAACAGGTCCTTAGCATTCTGCTGGCAAGGACACGCTGCCCACGAGTTTTTCCTCATCAGTCTTTGATGTTGCCACGTGTTTGTTGAACAGGCTCAAAACAAAATAGGAGCATGATCAAAAATACAAGAAGGTTCCATCACGTACCAGATTCACCATACGAAACCTTGGCCGCTAAGGGGAATATGAAAAATGCAAGCTCTAACAAAAACCGACAGCCAAGTCAACTTATCTTTTGTTAAAGCTTCTTCTCTATCTTGGTGTGTGCCAACCCGCATACGCCGTTCCCTCCTTCCTCCATCGGTATTTTCTTCCCTTTGCGTTCCCCATCGCGTGCATGGTGTAAACCATCGCTGTTCTGGGAGGAAGAGAAAAATTAATAGAGAGTAAACTGAGGTACTTGGGGAAATGTTAGTCTTGCATGTGGTCCGCGGCATGAGATTGCCGGACAAATATAGATGTTGATAACTTAGCCGAAAAGGAAAAAATAGTAAATAGGATCGGTCAAACCTTCCTTCTTCTCCTTCTTGCACAACGGTCCCGTAACGACCAGGACGTTGGAAATGTTGGGGAATGGGACCTCGCTGTGGCTCATTCGTCGGGGATGCCGACCAATGGATTTTCTCTAGCGTTTGGCCAGGATTTACCAACACAGGGCAAATGTAGGACCAGGCCGCACGCGAGCTCATCGACATCGGCGGCTATGTCGTGATGCAGAACTGACCACATGTAGGGAAGGAGAAGAAAGGAAGGGCATCGCCATGTCTATTTCCTTTTTTCCTTGCCCATTCAATCGCAACCGCACGTCCTAAGGGTTAGATGGGATAGCTCGATGATTGTGATAGAGATGGCATCATCGCCTAGTCCGCCTCTTTTCCTGTCAAGGTCATCACCGTTGCCGCGCTGCCCGCACCGGACGCAGCAACCATGGCGTCAATGGTCCTCATTGCCGCTGACACCACCACGACGGTGGTGCGTGGGAGGGCTCGGAGAGGAAAAGGCTCATAAAGTGGTGATGTTCTTCTTCCTTGATGCTTTAGGCAGAGGGGGTGATGATGAAGGTCGATGAAGCCCTCAGAATCTCGGGTTCATGCACGCGAACGCTCCCCTACCTGGCGTGCCAAAGATGTCGTGGTAGGTTGCACTCGATCACCTATGCGACCATTGGCCCTTTCGTGGTTCGGTGTGTAGATCGTGTTGCACAAAGAGCAGAGACTACGAGGCAGCATGACGATGGGACTTGAGGCGTTTAACCAGGTTCGGGCCGGTGAGAAGTGTAAAACCCTACTTGTGCTTTGGTGGATTTATTTGGGGAAGACGAAGCTTCCAGAGTGTTCTTCCCCGGCAAGGATTGCTGTGGATAGCTACTATGTGCGTGAAAATGTTCTAGGGTCTGAATCCTGTGCTAGGTTGCCTTGGGCCTCCTTTTATAGCTCAAGGGGCATCCACATTGGCAAACAAACATGATTAGATAGCTAAGAGTGCTACATACCTAACTCTAGCACTCAAGAAAAAATGCCATAAATGCAACCTTAGATGGCGTGTGGGGGTGCGTCCCCGGCAAGATCCATCCACCGCTCTAGATAACTATTACACCACAGGTTGACACGCCTCTGGACGGGTGTCAAGGGGGCATAATCTGTCTTCCAGCATGTCAACATGTGCTCAGCGGGAGTCACTTAGTCATTTGGGAGCTCGACACCTCATCGATAAGTGACTGGTGTGGTGATGAGGTGGAGTGGTGGCAGATTGGCTCGCGCTTGCCAGAGGGGTGACTTGCCGGGTCTTCTTGAGGATGCCTATGCCTTGGTCCCCAGTAGGTGTCGGGAGTTCTTGGCGCGTCTTGGGCCCGTCTTGGGCTACTCTGTAGGTCTTGCCAACATCTGGTTGTGGATACTTGCTTGGGTCGTTGGCTGCTTTCCCGCGAGAGGCTCTGCTCGTAACGGATGTAGCTACGCTGTCTGTGCACAAGTCAATGTAATAAACACCCCTGTTTGTGTACCCTAACATTGGGATTTCAATAAGTAAGAAGCAATGCAAGCTAGACAACATATGAAAGATCCATCAAATAAAACTCTGCCAAGGGTAACGTCCAAGATGCGACACTATCCGTATTTGGGGACGAGGCCTTAATATTTTGACACTATCCACTTGAAATTACAAGTCACAAAACATTTACTCAAACAACCATAAGAAAGGGTCAGGCTACGGACAAAATCAATTGAAAAAACGGCAAGGAGTGTGTCTCTCTATCCTAGGAAATGACCAAGGCCCTCTACTCATTACGGGACGTCACATACATGCGCGTGCTCTCCTCATTGAACTCCCATTGGAGCTGTGAAGCATTGAATACTTGTGGATCTATGGTACATGTTGTAAGTGCATCTGGTGCCCTTAGTGATTTTGGTGGTTTGAAGACTTATAGGTTAAGTAACTAATGTGTTTATAAGTGTACACAGGCTCTATAAGTTGCTGAGGAGTTTGAGTTATATGATGAATATCGACCCCTAAAAATGTATATCTTCGGCTGAAGAAATTGATGTTATGCTGAAGATTTTGATCGCGATGAAATTGCGATGAAATTGATATTCCTCATGAAGATATTGAAGATGAGAAATTCGGTGTGTCCTGAGGAAAATCAATACGAAGACTTTGAAGCGTGAATGTTTATTCTTTATGTTTCATTTTCTTCACTCTTGAGTCATAGGAACACCGTACTGTTAAAGGGGATCGAGGTAACACTACGGAATGAATTTCCTCATGATACTCAACCCAAGCCTAATCCTACAAAAGCCTCACGTGAGGAATATGAGAGACATGAGGACTCTGACAGTTGAGAGTTTCGACCGTTGCCGCGATTCACGCCACATCACCGATCTTATCCACACCAACGATCGTAATATTTAAGGGCATTTATGTCAAATCATGTCGGGATGCTCCCAGACTATAAATAGCCACCCCCAAAACCATTATCTGGTTGGCTGCTCCGCGAGAAACTCACACTTGTCATTTAAAGCAACCCAAATTCCTCATATTCTTCGAGAGTAAATCATTAGTGAGGAAATACCCCAAACACCAAACCACAAACCTAAAACCAAGTGACTGAGCATCACTGAAGAAATTGCTCTTGTGAGAAACTGAAGACTTTTACCTTTGAGGACTGTGCATCCTCCACACGGTTAGGCGTCATGGCCTAGAGCAATCCAGTAGTCAATTGTGGATCGCCGGGTGACCGAGTTTGTGAGGGTTTGGAAGTCTGCCCTGAAGACTTACCACGAGTGTTGGGCGAGGACTGTGTGTTCTTAGCTCAAGGAGAATATGGTAGGGACTGTGTGTCCCGTGACTGTGTGTCCTTTGGTTTCAATACCAAGCCGCTCCAAACCAGACGTACAACTATCACAGCAGTTGGAACTGGGTCATCGACAACTATCTTCACTGTGATACAGGTTCTATTTATTCAACTTTTTCAATTCCTCAATATTGCATGTTGAAGACTTTCACTGTCACTGTTTGAAGAATTTGCTAAAGACTTTCTCTGAATTTCCTCAACCTCAAATTCTTCATACCCGTTAATCTTCACCTGCTTATTCTGTGCGTGCGTACTATGCAAACTGTTTTTCATAATCCTCATCAAGAAAATTGTTGTTGTAGTCTTTGCACTTCTGATCCTTTGCTGTTTCTGCTGCAAGTTATTCATCAATGAGGAATTTTCTCAAAAGGAATTTCCCCAGTGATGAAATTCTAAAAATTGCCTATTCACCCCCCCTCTAGTCGATATAACGCACTTTCAATTGGTATCAGAGCAAGGTACTCCCTTGTTTTGTGTGATTTTGGTTTAACCACCTGGATTTTTAGTTATGTCGACTGCAGGCATGATCAAGGTTACTGCAGGATGTCCTACTTTCAAAGGAAAGGACTTCCCCTACTGGAAGACCGAGGTGCAGATGCATCTACAAGGAATTGACAATGATCTCTGGTATATTGCGGAACATGGTGTTCCCTCCATTGCTGCTACTGTCTCTGCCACTGATGTGAAGAAATTCAAGCAACTTGATTCTCAAGGGAAGAATATCATCTGTGGCCATCTGAGCAAAGGTCAGTATGGCAGAGTGAGTGCTTTGGGCTCAACAAAACAAATCTGGGAAAGGTTGTCCAAAGTCAAAGAAGGAATATCAACTCACTGTGAATCTCGTGCTGATGTTCTTCGCAATCTCTTCAATCGCTTCAAGAGGCTTGACAATGAAAGCTGCCAAGATACCTTTGATCGCCTCACTGACATCTCAAATGAACTACAAGCACTGGGAGTGCTACTTCTCAAACAACAGCACCAGAATTTGACACGTTGATGGAGACTTGCTTGCGTTGGTTTTTCCCTTGAAGAGGAAAGGGTGATGCAACACAGGAGTAGTAAGTATTTCCCTCAGTTGAGAACCAAGGTATCAATCCAGTAGGAGAATCTCATCAAGTCCAGAGTACCTGCACAAACACAAAAGAGCTTGCACCAACGCTATAAAGGGGTTGTCAATCCCTTCAAGATTGATTGCAAAGTGAGATCTGAAAGCGGAAAGTGCAACTAAGTAAAAGAGTAAGGCTGCAAATATGTTGTGAAGTAGACCCGGGGGCCATAGTGTTCACTAGAGGCTTCTATGAAAATAGCAAACATTACGGTGGGTGAACAAATTACTATCGAGCAATTGATAGAACCGCGCAAAATCATGACGATATCTAACGCAATGATCATACATATAGGCATCACGTCCGAGACAAGTAGACCGATACTTTCTGCATCTACTAATATTACTCCACACATCGACCGCTATCCAGCATGCATCTAGTGTATTGAGTTCATGACGAACAGAGTAACGACGTAAGCAAGATGACCTGATGTAGAGGGATAATCTCAAACCAATGATAAAACCCCCATCTTTTTACCCTTGATGACAACAACACGATGCGTGCCTCGCTACCCCTTCTGTCACTGGGTGAGGTCATCGCACGGTATGAATCCAAAACCAAGCACTTCTCCCATTGCAAGAATCGTAGATCAAGCTGGCCAAACGAAACCCACAACTCGAAGAGAATTACAAGGATATGAAATCATGCATAAGAGAGATCACAAGAAACTCAAATAAGATTCATAGATAATCTCATCATAAATCCACAATTCATCGGATCTCGACAAACACATCGCAAAAGAAGATTACATCGGATAGATCTCCATGAAGATCATGGAGAACTTTGTATTGAAGATCCAAGAGAGAGAAGAAGCCATCTAGCTACTAGCTATGGACCCGTAGGTCTATGGTGAACTACTCACACATCATCGGAGAGGTCATGGTGTTGATGAAGAAGCCCTCCATATCCGAATCCCCCTCCGGCAGCGCACCAGAACATGCCCCAGATGGGATCTTGCGGCGACAAAAGCTTGCGGCGACGGAAAAGTATTTTCGATCGTCTCTTGATTTTTTTTGGTATTTTAGGGAATATATAGGCGGAAGACCTAGGGCAGGGGAGCCACGGGGAGCTCACAAGCCTGCTAGGCCCGCCCCCCCTAGGCCGGGCCTGGTGGGCTTGTGACCTCCTCTGAGGTCCCCTGCCTTGGTTCTCAAGTCTCCCGCGTGTCTTCTGTTATGGAAAAAATCATTCCGCAGATTTTATTCCGTTTGGACTCCGTTTAAAATTCCCCGATGAAAAGGGTCAAAAACACGGAAAAAACAGGAACTGGCACTTGGCACTCAGTTAATCAGTTAGTCCCAAAAAAGATATAAAAGGCATACAAAACGTCCAAAGTTTGACAGGACAATAGCATGAAACCATCAAAATTTATAGATACGTTGGAGATGTATCAAGCATCCCCAAGATTAACTACTGCTCGTGCTCGAGTAGGGAAGTGATAAAGACTGAATTTTTGATGTGGAATGCTACCTAGCGTAGTTGTCCTTTGTAACTTCTTTCATGTGACATGAATGTTCAGATCCGTAAGATTCAATTTTTTTTCTGTTGACATGAAAACAATAATACTTCAAGCAAACTAGCAAAGTAATCATGAACTTCAAAATAACAAGGCCAAAGAAAGTTATCCCTACAAAATCTTATAGTCTGGCCATGCTCCATCATCCTCACACAACTAATTTAAATCATGCACAACCCCGGTATTGGCCAAGTAATTGTTTTCGCACTCTTACTTTCTCAAACTTTTTATAACTATCACACAATACATGAGCGTGAGCCATGGATACATCACTATAGGTGGAATAAAGTGTGGTGGTGGTTGTGAGACAAAAAGGAGGAGATTGTCACATTGACTCGGCGTATCAAAGGGCTATGGAGATGCCCATTAATAGATATCAATGTGAATGAGTAGGGATTGCCATACAAATGATGCACTAGAGCTATATGTATGTGAAAGCTCAAAAGGATAACTAGTGGGTGTGCATCCAACTTGTTTGCTCACGAAGACCTAGGGCAATTTTGAGGAAGCCCATCATTGGAATATACAAGCCAAGTTATAAAATAAAGATTCCCACTAGCATATGGTGGTGACGAAACGAGAGGCTCTCAATCATGAAGAACATGGTGCTATTATGAAGCACAAGTGCGGAAAAAGATAGTAGCATTGTCCTTCCTCTCTTTTTCTCTCTTCTCTTCCTTTTTTTATTTGGGCTCTTGGCCTCTTTTTTTATTTGAGATCTTTGGCATTTTTTTTATTTCCTCACATGGGACAATGCTCCAATAATGATGATTATCACACTTTTATTTACTCATAGCTCAAAGCTCAGAACGATGATGACTCTATAGGAAATGCCTCCCGTAGTGTACGGGATGTGCACCGATCTAGCTTGGCGTATGACGTTGAAACATCTCGCTAGCTATCTTACGATCATGCAATTCCAATATGAGAGTGAAGGCACAAGTCATGAGACGGAACGGTGGGAGTTCCATGGCAATATATCTCGGAATGGCTATGAAAATGCCATAGTAGGTAGGTATGGTGGCTGTTTTGAGGAAGGCATATGGTGGGTTTGTACACCGGCAAGAATTGCACGGTACTAGAGAGGATAGCAATGGTGGAAGGTGAAAGTGCATCTATAACATGGAATCCATTAGTCATGAAGAACTCACATACTTGTTGCGAAAGTTTTTTTTAGTAATCGAAACAAAGTGCTAAACGCATACTCCTAGGGCAAGGGTTGGTAGGTGTTAACCATCGCGCGATCCCGACCTCAACACACAGGATGACAATCAATAGATCAATTATGCTCCGACTTCCTAACATAGCAGTTCACCATACGTGCATGCTACGGGAATCACTAACTTCAACACAAGTATTTCTAGATTGACAACACCCTACTAACATAACTCTTAATATTACCAAATCCAAGTCTCAATACTAATTGAGAGGGATCAAGACTTCTCTTTCTACTCAATGCACATGAAGATGGAGGTTTTTGTATCCTCTTTGGGTACCTATCATCTTTGGGACTACTTTCATAGCATAAACCAACTACCAAGTCACGCACCGCCGTGCTCTAAAAGATCTAAGTGAAGCACATAGAGCAAAATTATCTAGCTCAAAAGATATAAGTGAAGCACGATGAGCATTCTAGCTAAATCACGATGAGTGCATGTCTCCCTCAAAAGGTGTGCAACAAGGATGATTGTGACACAACAAAAAGAAAAGATTCCTAAGATACAAAACGCTCCAAGCAAAACACATATCATGTGGTTAATAAAAATATAGCCCTAAGTAATGTTATCGATTGATTGAAGACGGAAGAGGGGATACCTTCCCGGGGCATCCCCAAGCTTAGGCTTTTTGGTGTCCTTGAATTTGTCTTGGGATGCCTTGGGCATCCCCAAGCTTGAGCTCTTTCCACGCCTTATCTCTTTGTCCATGAGAATATCACCCAAAACATGAAAACTTCACAACACAAAACTTAAACAGAAACTCGTGATAACATTAGCACAAGAAAATAAACTACCACCTCTTTAGGTACTGTAGAAATCTTGATTTCTATTTATATTGGTGTTGGGATACTGTATTCTCACTTTTCCATGACTGGTACCCCCGATACTATCCATAGTTTCATCAAAACAAGCAACCAACTCAACAAAAAACAGAATCTGTCAAAAACACACCAGTCTGTAGCAATCGGTATACTTCGTATACTTCTGGTACCTCAAAAATTCAGAAACATCACGAATGCGTGGGAAAAAGGCATATCAACCAGCAGAAAAAAGAATCAACTCAAAATATCTTTCTGAATAAAAATGAAAAATCATCTCGTTAGCGAAAAGTTTCTGTCTTTTTCCCGCAGGATTAAACAACCATCACCAAGACTAGTCATAAAGGTTTTGCTTGGCTCAAACACAAAAAGAAACACAAAAGACACAATCATAACAGAATTATGATGGTGTGGACGCAACAAAAGAGAAAGAAAAAGATAAATTCATTGGGTTGCCTCCCAACAAGCGCTATTGTTTAACACCCTTAGCTAGGCATAAGGTGATAGAATCACGTATCGTCGTCTTTGGTGTTCAAACCATAAGTAGCCCTCATCATGGATTCATAAGGCAATCTTATTTTATTTCTAGGAAAGTGTTCCATGCCCTTCTTTAAAGTAAATTGAAATCTAATATTCCCTTCCTTCATATCGATGATAGCACCGATAGTCCTTAGGAAAGGTCTACCAAGAATAATAGGGCATGTAGGATTGCAATCAATGTCAAGCACAATGAAATCCATGGGTACATAGTTCCTATTTGCAATAATAAGAACATCATTGATCCTTCCCATGGGTTTCTTGACAGTAGAATCCGCAAGATGAAAATTAAGAGAACACTCTTCAATCTCATTAAAACCCAGAACATCACATAAAGACTTTGGAATCGCGGAAACACTAGCACCCAAATCACACAAAGCATTTTATTCGTAGTTTTTGATTTTGATTTTGATAGTAGGTTCCCACTCATCATGAAGCTTTCTAGGGATAGAGATTTCCAATTCAAGTTTCTCTTCAAGAGATTTCAACATAGCTTCGACGATATGATCGGTAAAGGCCTTGTTTTGGCTATAAGTGTGTGGAGAGTTTAGCATGGATTGCATCAAGGAAATGCATTCAATAAAGGAGCAACTATCATAATTGAATTCCTTGAAATCCAAAGTAGTAATTTCATTACTACTCAAAGTTTTAATATCTTCTACTCCACTTTCAATGCTTTTAGCATCAAGATAGATGGACTCCGAATCATTGGGGCGTTTTTCAACCAAAGTGGATTCATATCCAGCCCCATAATCATTAGGTTTGACACAAGAAAACAAAGATTCAATGGGAGTCACACCAAGCACTTTAAGATCTTCGTGATTCTCATCACGAGAACACGCCTTTCTAAGCCATTCATGTCTAGCACGAATTTGGGCGGTTCTTTCTTTGCTCTCACTCATGGAAACACGCATAGCTTTCAAAGTTTCATCCATATTGTTCTTGGCAGGAGCACATATAACTTTCAAAGCATCAATATCACTAGACATTCTATCAATGCTCTTAGCCAAATCATCAATTTGAGTAGTTTTTCCTCTATGGACGCACTAAATTTTTCTTGCGAGTTGATGAACTCTTTGATATTACTCTCTAGATGAGAGGGTAATCTATTGTAATTTCCATGAGTATTGTTGTAGGAGTTGCCTAAGTTATTAGAGGAGTTACTAGGGAAAGGTCTAGGAACATAGTTTCCTCTAAAAGCATTGTTGTTGCCAAAATTATTCCTACCAACAAAATTAACGTCCAAGCTAGCGTTGCTACTCTCAATCAAGGAAGACAAGGGCATATCATTAGGATCTAAAGGAGCACTTCTACTAGCAACCAAATTCATTAACTCGTCCATCTTAGCATTTAACGAGTTAATTTCTTCTATAGAGTGTACCTTCTTACTAGTAGGTGACCATTCAGTGTGCCACTGAGAGTAGTTCGTCATGATATTGTCGAGGAGTTTTGTGGCTTCTCCTAACGTGATTTCCATGAACGTTCCACCTGAGGCGGAGTCCAAGATATTTCTAGAAGCGAAATTCAAGCCAGCGTAGAAGATTTGTATAATCATCCAAAGACTGTGCAACATGTTCATGATCAAGTTGCTTAAAATTCATGATATCATTACGGAAAGAGATAATCTTAGCCAGCGGAAAATACTTGGATATATAAGCATCTTTGCACTTATCCCAAGAATCAATACTATTTTTGGGCAAAGACGAAAACCAAGTTTTTGCTCGATCTCGCAACGAGAAAGGAAAAAAGCTTCAATTTAATCACATCATTATCCACATCTTTCTTCTTTTGCATATCGCAAAGCTCAATGAAGGTATTAAGATGGGATGCGGCATCTTCGCTAGGAAGGCCGGAAAATTGCTCTTTCATAACAAGATTCAGCAAAGCGGCATTGATTTCGTATGACTCCGCACTAGTGGCAGGAGCAATCGGAGTAGTAATAAAATCATTATTATTAGTATTCGAGAAGTCACGAAGTTTGGTGTTTTCAGTCATGGTGACTTCGCAAGAAAGCAAGCACACAAGCGAACAAAGAGCAAGCGAGAGAAAAGGGCGAACAAAAAGGCAAACGAAAAAGGAAAATATTTTTGTAAATTTTTGTTTTTCAGAAGTGGGGGAGACGAAAACGAGAGGCAAAAAAGTAAATGCAAGAGATGAGTTTGCGACACTTACTTTGATGAGTTCTTGACTTGATCCTCCCCGGCAACGGCTGCAGAAATCCTTCTGCTACTTCTCAAACAACAACGCTAGAATTTGACACGTTGACGGAGACTTGCTTGCATTGGTTTTTCCCTTGAAGAGGAAAGGGTGATGCAGCACAGGAGCAGTAAGTATTTCCCTCAATTTAGAACCAAGGTATAAATCCAGTAGCAGAATCTCGTCAAGTCCAGAGTACCTGCACAAACACAAAAGAGCTTGCACCCAACGCTATAAAGGGGTTGTCAATCCCTTCAAGATTGATTGCAAAGTGAGATCTGAAGGCGGAAAGAGCAATGAAGTAAAAGAGTAAGGCTGAAAATATCGTGTGAAGTAGACCCGGGGGCCATAGTGTTCACTAGAGGCTTCTCTCAAAATAGCAAATATTACGGTGGGTGAACAAATTACTGTCGAGCAATTGATAAAACCGTGCAAAGTCATAATGATATCCAAGGCAATGATCATACATATAGGCATCACATCCGAGACAAGTAGACTGATACTTTCTGCATCTACTACTATTACTCCACACATCGACAGCTATCGAGCATGCATCTAGTGTATTGCGTTCACGAAGAACATAGTAACGCCTTAAGCAAGATGACATGATGTAGAGGGATAATCTCAAACCAATGATGAAAACCCCATCTTTTTAACCTTGATGGCAACAACACGATGCGTGCCTCGCTACCCCTTCTGTCACTGGGTGAGGTTACCGCGCGGTATGAACCCAAAACCAAGAACTTATCCCATTGCAAGAATCATAGATCAAGCTGCCAAACAAAACCCACAACTCGAAGAGAATTACAAGGATATGAAATCATGCATAAGAGAGATCAGAAGAAACTCAAATAAGATTCATAGATAATCTGATCATAAATCCACAATTCCTCGGATCTCGACAAACACACTGCAAAAGAGGATTATATCGGATAGATCTCCATGAAGATCATGGAGAACTTTGTATTGAAGATCCAAGAGAGAGAAGAAGCCATCTAGCTACTAGCTATGGACCCGTAGGTCTATGGTGAACTACTCACGCATCATCGGAGATGTCATGGTGTTGATGAAGAAGCCCTTCGTATCCGAATCCCCGCTCCGGCAGGGCACCAAAACATGCCCCAGATGGGATCTTGCGGAGACAGAAGCTTGCAGCGACGGAAAAGTATTTTCGATCGTCTCCTGATTTTTTCTGGGATTTTAGGGAATACATAGGCGGAAGACCTAGGATCGGGGAGCCACGGGGAGCTCACAAGCCTGCTAGGCCCGCCCTCCTAGGCCGGGCCTGGTGGGCTTGTGACCTCCTCCAAGGTACCCTGCCTTGGTTCTCAAGTCTCCCGCGTGTCTTTTGTTATGGAAAAAATCATTCTGTAGATTTTATTCCATTTGGACTCCATTTAAAATTCTCCTCTAAAAAGGGTCAAAAACACGGAAAAAACAGGAACTGACACTTGGCACTGATTTAATAAATTAGTCCCAAAGAAGATATAAAAGGCATACAAAGCATCCAAAGTTTGACAAGATAATAGCATGAAACCATCAGAAATTATAGATACGTTGGAGACGTATGAGGGAGCTCGAGACATTACTGACCACGAAGTTGTGAAGAAACTGCTAAGATCTTTGGATTCATCATTTGATACTTTGGTTCTGATGATTCAAGAAAGATCAGACTATAAGATGCTTGATCCTGCTGATATACTCGAAAGAGTCAATACTCATTAATTCCAACACGAAGAAAAGAGAGATTTGTATGGACCAAGCTGTTCTAGACCTCGTGCACTGAAGGCCAAAGCAATTTCCTCATCTGAAGAAGAAGACTCGGATTGCAGCATTGGGGATCCTAAAGAACTTTGACAGGAGCTTGCAATGCTCGTTAGGAAATTCCAGAAGTTTACAACACATGGCCAGTTCGGTAAATCTTCAAGAAGAGATATGAGGAAATCAGAATCTTCATCTGAGGACTACAAGAAAAGAACCTGCCACAAATGCAAGAAATCAGGTGACTATATTGCTGATTGTCCTTGATGGGTGAATGAATCAAAGAAGAAGAAATACAAGGATTAAAGTGCTGATGACTCGAAGAAAAAGAACAAATCTTCCAAATCCTCATCCTCAAAGTCCTCATCGCACAAGAAGACTAGTTTCAGAAAGGCTCGAGCACTCATTGGCAAGAAAATGGATTTTGAGGAAGAATCTGAGGAATGTGATGAAGACGAAGGATCTGAAGAAGAATCAGAGTCTGGTGTGGCAAGTCTTGCACTGGCTACCACATTCGTCAGCAAGTCAATCTTCAACCTTGAAGAAAACGACAACGCCATCTACACTGATGACTATGCTGATGACTTCGCTCCAACCTATTGCTTCATGGCAAAAGGTTCAAAGGTACCGAATGACACTTACTTCTATGATTCTAGTGATTGTGAAACTGATGATTATAAAAAGCCATATATAGTAAACTTGCCAACATTGCAACTAAAGAAAGTGCCCTTGAAAAGCTTCAAAATTTTCTAGACAGAAGCGATGACCTGTTGAATGATGAAATGTACCCAAATCCTCACTGAAGATATGAAAAGTCTTCAGACCAGATTTGATAATCTTCAAGATCGTCATGGCACACTCTTGGCTAATCATGAGAAACTTTCCCATGAATTTCTTCAAAGGAAACTTGATCTTGAGAAGTTGAGGATGTCTCATGATGATCTTCAAATGGAAACGATTCATTACTTGCTCAACAGGTCAGTGCCGCTCAGGTTGAATTCATTCCACTATGTCTCAAATGCATCGAACATGAAACTACCAATTCTTCACCAGAATCATCAAATGCTTCTATTGCTACAAATTCTTCAACTGCTCATGTGGTATCAAATTCCTCACTTGAGGAAACCACAAATGTTACTGACGAAAATGCAGGGCTGAAGGAATTGTATGTGATAGGCATGTACAAAAGTCTCAAAGGGCATCAAACCCTTCGCGATGTGCTCAAAAAACAGATATTGAACAAGAACCCGAGGAAAGAAGGAATTGCCTTTGAGAGGAAATTGAATGTTGATGGATCATACTGAAAACCTGAGCAGTATCCCAAAACCTCATGGGTTGCTGCTAAAGGACCTCCTGTTGATCCATCCAATCTAACAGGCTTTTCATGTGAATTATCCTATTCCTCAGATGAGTCATGTGACTCCAATTATAAACTGTTCAAAAATCAATCTGGTGAAGTATTTGCTCCATAGGTTGGAACTAACTACGGGAATGGACCACCCTTGAGGAAAATCTGGGTCCCCAAAAGTTGCTTGGAAAATCTTCAGGTGAATGTCCTCATGACACCACCAATGTAGAACGAGAACCCGAAATCAAATTCCTCAGGTGTACCAAAGTCTTCAAGAGGATCAAAATCCTCAACTGGTCAAAACTATGCTCGTACTCGTGCTAATGCTTCTGATATGTAGGGAAATTACAAGGGATATGAATATGAGCATTACTCCTCAAATAATTATGTTCATAAATCCTCAAAGAACTCCTCTGCCTATTCATTTGACTACTATAACCCCCTACTATGAAGAGAAGTGCATTAGCTTCAATGCCCCTTTCTCATATGGTTCTCGCATGATGATGAAGAAATTGAACTAATCACTTCTGCAGGTCAGGTCTCCAGATGAAAATCATCATCTGAAGAATTTGCTGGAGACCTAAGGAAAATGCTTGATTGGACGCAAGCTAAACTTGATGAAATGATAACATTTCACACGTCCTCAAATTTACTATTTATGATGAAATTCCTATCTGATGAAATTGATATCATATTCTTCAAGTCTGAAGCATATGAGATGGTAAGTTGTACTAATTCATCTGCAGGATGACAAACCCAAGAGTGTTGAGTGGGTTCTTGATAGTGGCTGCACACACCACATGACTGGTGATAAAAGCTTGCTAATGAATATGCCACTCACTCCATCACCTCTGAAGCAAATCACCTATGCAGACAAAGGTAAAAGCAAGTTATTGGGACTTAGCAAAGTGGCTATTTCCAAGGACAGACACATGGACAAAGTGATGCTTGTCGAATCCCTTGGGTTTAACCTCATGTCAGTCTCAATCCTTGTGATCTTGATATGGTTGTTATCTTTGGAAAGTATAGATGTGTAGTCATCATGGAATATGACAGATCCAAAGTCTTCGAAGGTGTTAGAAGAGGAGATTTGTACATTGTTGATTTTTCTACAGGTCCTCAACTAGCCACATGCTTACTAGCATAAAACTCAGAAGGCTGGCTATGGCATCGAAGACTTGGTCATGCCTGCATGAGGAACTTGCACATGCTCGCGAAGAAGATGCATGTCATTGGCATCGAATCAGTCAAATTCCTCAAGGACCACCTCTGCGGTGCTTGTGAGTCTGAAAAAATGACCAGATCCAAACACCCCGCGAAGAGTATCATGACTACTACTTGTCCATTTGAATTGCTTCACATGGATCTATTTGGACCTACTCATTATGCCACTCTAACAAATGCAGTATCTTTATACGGCTTTGTCATAGTTGATGATTATTCCAGATATACTTGGGTGCATATCATTATGTATAAAATTGAAGTGCAGGAAGTCTTCAAACGATTTTTCTCAAGGGCCTCGATGAACTTCGGCATCAAGATCAAACACAATAGGAGTGATAATGGGACATAATTCAAAAACGCTGGCCTTGATGCTTATCTTGATGAACTTGGTATTACTCACGAATATCTGCTCCTTATACTCCTCAATAGAATGGCGTCGTCGAAAGAAAGAACAGGACTCTAGTTGAAATGGCACGTACTATGCTTGAAGAATATCAGACTCCTCGTCGTTTCTGGCCTGAAACAATCAACACTGCTTGCCACATCATCAGCAAGGTATATCTTCACAAATTCCGCAAGAAAACCTCATATGAACTCCTCACTGACAAGAAACCCAATGTAAGTTATTTCAAAGTCTTCGGTTCAAAATGCTGGATTAGAGATCCTCACCATAGCTCAAAATTTGCACGTAAAGCACATGAGGGTTTTATGTTTGGTTACGGAAAGGACTCGCACACCTACAGAGTCTTCAACACCTATCACAAGAAAGTTGTCAAAACTGTAGATGTGCGGTTCGATGAAACTAATGGCTCGCAAAGAGAGAAATTGCCTCCTGATCCAGATAAATTATCTCTTGAGGAAGCAATCAAGTTCAAAGCTATTGAAGACATTGTTCCTACTAAGGAACTTGCTGAAGAAATCATCCCTAGTACTGATGAAATTAAAGAAGATGCTCCTGGGGAAATTGCTCCAGAACAAATTCCTCAGCCCAGACGAAATCCTCACCTAGCTCATCCGAGGATTGCAAATGAAGTAGAACTTGACAAAATCCTCAATGACATCAACGTGCCAGGTCCTCTCACTCTCTCAAAAGCTTCACACTTAGTTAACTTTTGAGGGCATTCTTATTTTGTGTCTATCACAGAACCTTCAAAAGTTGTTGAGGCTGTCATGGAACCTGAGTGGAGTCAAGCCATGCAAGATGAACTTCTTCAATTCAAGCTGAATGACGAGTGGGAGCTCGTGAAACGACCAAATCCTTGCAAGCACAATATCATCGGCACCAAGTGGATTTTCCGAAACAAGCAAGATGAGGATGGTCAAGTGGTGCGGAATAAGGCACAACTTGTAGCCCAAGGCTACACAGAGGTCGAAGGAATTGATTTCGATGAAACTTTTGCAACTGTTGCTAGACTTGGAAGCTATTCAAATTCTACTTCCTTATGCTAATCATCATAACATTACTTTATATCAAATGAATGTGAAAAGTGCATTCCTCAATGGTAAGCTTGAGGAAGAAGTATATGTTGCTCAGCCCCCAGGTTTTGAGGATCCGAAGAATCCAGACAAAGTCTTCAGACTCAAAAAGGCACTATATGGCCTCAAGCAAGGCCCTCGGGCATGGTATGATACATTGAAGGAATTCCTAATGAAGAAAGGCTTCAAACCTGGTTCACTTGATCCAACTCTTTTCCAAAAATCCTATGACAATGAACTATTTGGTGCCAAATATATGTCGATGACATCATATTTGTTTGTACTAACAAACATTACAGTGATGAATTTTCTTACATGATGAGTGAAGAATATCATATGTCTATGATGGGGGAGCTGAAATTCTTCTTAGGACTTCAAATTCGTCAACAATGCAATGGCATCTTTATATCACAAGAGAAATACCTCAAGGATGTTCTGAGGAAATTCGAAATGCATGAACGCAAAGGCGCCAGGACTCCCATGCCTACCAACGGCCACCTCTGCACTGACGAAAATGGTAAATATTTCGATAATCAGGTATATCGCTCGATGATTGGCTCTTTATTGTATCTATGTGCATCTAGGCTAGATATAATGCTTAGTGTTTGCATGTGTGCTCGTTTTCAAGCAAAACCGAAGGAATCACACCATAAGGCTGTGAAGCATATTCTTTGATACTTAGCTCACACACCAACACTGGGATTATGGTACCCCAAGGGCTCAAATCGTCATCTTGTGGGATATTCTGATTCTGACTATGCTGGTGACCCTGTGGATCGCAAGTCAACTTCTGGCACTTGTCGTTTCCTCGGAAGATCATTAGTCTGCTGGTCCTCAAATATGCAGAACTGCGCTTCTCTCTCCACTACCGAAGCTGAGTACATTGTTGCTGGATCATGCTGTGGTCAATTTCTATGGATGAAGCAAACCCTCAAGGACTACGGCATAAACATGAAGAATGTGCCTCTCTACTGCGACAATGAGAGTGCAATCAAGATTGCATACAACCCAGTAAAACACTCGAAGACTAAGCACATCCAGATTCATCATCATTTTCTTTGGGACCATGTCCTCAAGGGCAATATCATCATCGACCATGTGAAGACTAATGATCAAGTAGCAGCTATTTTCACTAAGCCCTTGGATGAGAAAATGTTTTGCAAGTTGAGGTGGGAGCTAAATATCTTAGAGTCTTCAAATGTTTTGTGAAAACATGCACACATCCTAACACTTATGCAAAATTGATGACGTAGATGTGCAACACACGAAGAATCGATTTTCTTCAATCAATGAAGAATATCACTCTTAGTGTGAGGAAATTAATGAAGAATTTGGTTCCCATGGCCCTACGACAATTGTACGCAGCGCCTGAAATCATCATTCTTATACGGTGGGTCACGCCACCACCCAACTTTGAAATTCTTCAAGCTGTTTTTCTTCAAAGTTGAAATTCATCAACCTGACGCTTTGTCACAAAATCCTCAACTTTTTAATATGTTCAAAATCTTCAAAACACTTAATGATTTTCATTGCCTATATATATATATATATATGTATATATATATATATATATATATACACATATATATATATAGACTGTGATTTCAAAGTCCCCAACAACGTTCACTTATAGCTATTTCTTCAATTTGATATTTCATCTAAGTGAATGTGATCGGACCATACTCCCCTCTATGCTATACTCACCTAGTCTATTCAATTCTTCAGATGCGTTCTACTTGAAACTTGTTCAAAATCCTCACTGTGTCCTTGTCAGCTGAGGATTTTGCAACGAAATCCTCGAATCTTGAAAAACGAATTTTATATTGATACACAATAACTGAACCCCACTTCCCACAATCAGATAAGCTCGATCTCCACGGCTTTAATCTCAGGCTCCACGCGTCGTGCGGAGACGAACAGGCAAGGGAAGTTCGGTCCTAAAGATACACTCAAACAATTTTCCACCTGAGCTATAAATAGGTCCTTACCCCCTCAGTTAAAACCCTTCGACCTTTCTTCATCTCTCCGCTCGAGCTCAAACCTAGCGCAACCGCTAGCAATATCGTCGCCGGTGAGGAACAACTTCACTGCCTCGACCTCTCCGTCACCGAAATCACTCCGGAAGCGGAACATCTTCTTCCACCGCCACCGTAGCTGTCTTCTGCCGCCAAGTTAGGGTGCAGCAGACTTGAACCGAAGAGCTTCTCACTGTTGCTGCTTCTGTTCTTCGTGTTCGTCACAAAGGGTAATTAAAATCTTATTTTACCGCCCCTTTTGATCTACTATTTCACGTTAGATTTGAGAAATGTGTTTTTCCTCAGTGTCTGTTAGCTTCGCACACTCAATTCCTCAAACATTTGATGAATTTCACTAAGCCACTAAAATTCTTCATGTGATTCCTCAATTGTGTAAATTCTCAAATCTGCACAACTCTGGAACCCTAGATCAGAATGCTTAGTCAAATTCCTCAACCCACTGGTCAAATTCCACAGCTTCTAAAATTTCAATTCTTCAAATCTGAGAACGCATATGACCTCTTCAAATTCCTCGCACCCATACTCTGTTCACACGTACAAAGTGTCAGTTGATGAATCTCCAGGTTCTCATCAACTTAACACATTTGCACCGTTCCTCGAAGTAACTTTGCCAGGGTCATCAGAATCTTCAAGAGTGCAAATTTCTCAGCAAAAGCATCAATTGAAGAAAATGGAAGATGACAGAAAGCAAAAGGGTGGAAAGAAACTTGAACATAATACTCCAGTTGATATCCCTGAGGACATATACACTGATTACTGCACGCCAGATGAGGAAATATATGACAAAGAACCCATGCCGAAGCGCAAAATAAGGCTTCAGAAAATAGAACGCATGTGGACTAAGGAGTGGAAGGAATATCGCTATGTCACTCCAAATTATGCGAAGAAATTCACCCTCAATCCACCTTGCAAGAGGCCTCCTCTTGGTAATCAACATGCTGCACATCCCTCAAGCGTCAAAACGGTTGAGGATTACCCTGAGGAGAAAGACAAACACTTGTCTAAACTGCACAAGAAAGCAGAAGCTACAGTGAAGAAATTCAATGAGGAATCTGCTGCTGCCACTGCAGCCACCTCTTCTGCTGATGAAGCTTCTAGTACAACCATTCTTCAAATGAAGACTGCGCCAAAGAAACCAAAGGCCTCGGTGCCTAAAGAGCAATTGCTTCAGAAGGCTGCACCAGCACCAAAACATTCAACAGCACCATAGGCCTCAAAGCGTGAACAAAAATAGATAGTCAAGCATCAGCCTGCTCATTCTAGCTCCTTTGTGCCATCTGCCACGAGCTCCGCGACAAAGTCTTCACCAACACTTGTGAAGAATAAAATGACTGCTGGAAGAGGCATCAGGCCCAGCCCAAGCAAAGTCATCAACATCCCTTCTGCATCAGAAGGGAGTGAGGAATACGATGATGAAACTCTTCAAGCTATAATGAGAAACAAGCAGGAACGAGTTGCACAAGCCTCATGCAGCTCTATTTCTCTTGCCATGGACCCCAAGGTTGTGCCGGATTTTATCAATGTCTGGTATGAAGACCCAAACACTCCCATTGATGATTTGAAGCTTCCTCCTGGTCTCAGCCACATGGTTGCCACATTCATCAATGAGGCTAAATGGAAAGAGCAGCAAGCCAAGCAAGCAAAGGCTGCAAAACTGAAGAAGGAGAAATTCCTCAGGCAGAATCTCCTCAATCTGACGCCTGAAGGTCTTGTGTCCACCCAGGCTGAACTGAAGACTTTGACTGACAGGTACACGAACCTATGTGATCATCAAAATCTCAATGTGAATTTCATCAAGTTTGCAACTGATGCAATTGATGAATACAATAAGAAGGTTGCTCCTCCTTTGAAACAAAAGATGCCCGAGTCTAGCTATTCGGTTCAGCTGATCGAAGAAGATGAAGTTGATGAACCTGTTTTTGAGGAAATGCCTCAAGATACTCCAGGTGATGAATCTGCTCCAGCTGATGAAAATGCTCCAGCTGAAGAAAATGCTTCAGCTGAGGAAACTGCCAGGACTGAAACTGCACCAGCTCATGAAGAAAGAATTCCTTCACCTCAAGCCTCAAAGGTGAAGAAGATGGTTCCGTCTGCATCAGACGTGAAGAAGACCAACTGCTGAAAAGGAAGCAAAGAAACAAAAAGCTTCAATGACCTCAGAATCATCAGAGACCAAGCACCCAATGGTCACTCCGACAGAGTCTTCAACTGCCGCAGTGGATGCTACGCCTCTCAATGTAGCTCCATCCTACGCACTTGTTCCCTTTGAAATTGACTATGTCATTCCTGAAGAAGATGAGGAAATGAGAGATGCTGAATCTGAAGTAATCATGGATGAGGAAATCCAAATTGATGATATTCCTCAATCCTCCATTCCTCAAAAGACATCTGATGATATTGATTGCACCACTCCAGTTTTACGTGATGACTTCTGGGAAGATACAACCCAAGTCCCTCCTACTCCTGCTGCAACAGAAATCCTCACAAGGTCTGATGGGACGACCGTCTGTGATGAATCTGCTCAAGGTTCAGCTGCATCAGGTGAAGATTTTGCCTCCTCCACCAAGCAAATTACTCACTCTGAGGAAAATCCTCAAGCTGAAGAAAATTCTCAACCTAAGGAAAAAGGTCGAAATGGAGAAAATGTTCCTGCACCAAACACCGAAACTGCTATTGTTCTGGTCAACCCAGAAACAACAATGATAGTATCTCATAATCAAGAACAGGAGCATAATCTTCAACCGCAGCAAAATCATCCTTTGTCAAGGAGGCCCAAGTTTCAAAAAGAAGCTTTTTATGAAGAACGGATGTACTTCACAGGTGCAAATCCATATGATAAGCTTCGCATCAGGCATTGCAAATTCTAGACGAGGACTTAGCTCAACTACTATGCCTCTGTGCTCTGCGGAAGGAACAAAATATTTCAGCACAAGCATATTCCTCATGTTGACATGGAAGAAATTCCCTGCTTCATTCCAGTCCTCAATGTTCTTCATGAAGCTGGACTGCTGCCTCTCTGCACTGACATAGGTGAGTGGAACAGCGACATCATTCTTCAGTTTTATGCTACTTTGCAGATCTCTGGAGACCCGGAGGATGTCAACATTTGGGTGCTGGACTGGATGACTCAGCACACGCATTACAAAGCACCAGGCACTGAATTGCTTCGTGCGCTTCCTGTCTCAATTCCCTCAGAAATTGTTGTTCTAATGTATGATGAACGGGAGTTGCCCAACAGACTGATGGAAGTCCTCATGAAGCCTTTGGCCAAGGATCAACCTCCAAGAACTACCTTTCTGGTTCAAGACTTGAAGTATGAACCACGAACCGTCTACAGGATCTTGTGCAATGTCATCCTCCAATCAAAGCTCATGATGATGAAGATGTCGTAGGCATCATGAAGAATATCCTCTTCAACATCATCCATGGCCTACCAATAAACCTTCATGAATTCTTCCTGAGGACTTTGGCTGATAATGCTATGTCTCCCTTTGACATGAAGATTTATGCTCCTTGGATCATGAGATTCATTAGAAGCAGGTCCGACATCAACTACCTTGCTAATTTTCCTAACCACATTGGGTATCCGCCGCCTGTCAAACTCATCAAGAAGACATTTGAGCCAGATGAAGGCAAAGGAAAATCTGTCATTGATGAAGGAAAAAGGCCCCTTGATGGCGAGTTCCATGAAGCTAAGTCATATTCTTCGTACGATGACACTGCTACCCAAGATCCACCAAGCCCTGTTGCCCCAAGCGTGATGAATAACAGAGAGCATTGTTCATCAGAAGGTCGATCACAATCACAAATGGGTAAAATGTCAGTTCAGTGCCATTGTGAAAACCCTCAACGAGACTCAGAATGCAGTGAAGAAAAAACACTATTATCTTCATGAGGTGTTTGATCGTACCTGGGCCACCTTGGCTCATATGAATACTCAAGAAGAACTTGATGAATTGGAGTTTACTCAGGACTTTGACTGGTCGTGGCCTCCCAAGAAGAAATTCAAGCCAATTCCAGTTCCTGACCTTGAGGACAGTTATTTTTCTTCATTCCGCACTTCAGAGTGTGATGAAGAACCAGAAGACACTGCTACTGGACAAAGGAAGAAGCCCATCGCCAAGAATCCTCACACGTCTTCATCAGCCAAGAAGTGAAAGTCTTCATGGGGCGTTAGTCCTCGGTTTTGTCCCTTTTCGTCACTTGATGACAAAGGGGGATAAATCTGAGTTAGTCTTCACGCGGGATATATTTTGGGGATTGTGAACTTTATTAAGTTACAAACTCTTGGTTCTTCTGGAGTGTTTTATGTAGTTAGTTGTAACTTAAGCCCGATTGCACTCTGATGCTTTTGAACGTTTTTCTTCGCATGCTTATTCCTCAAAAAATTAATGCACGCATGCTGAAATTCGTCAGATACCATTTCTTATCATGCATTTTCAAATTCCTCATATTATATGTCATATATATGCATGATTTACAAGATAAATGGGGAGATCTCCATGATATAAATCATCAACGTGTATCTGCTGTGAAAAGCAATTTCCTCAAAATATGCACATCTTCAGGGGGAGTCACGTACTATCTTGATTTCAATTTCCTCAAACTAAGTATTTACACTTCATATTTTTATCCCCGTTGAAAACTTAACCTAATTGTCATCAACCACCAAAAAGGGGGATATTGTAAGTGCATCTAGTGCCCTTAGTGATTTTGGTGGTTTGAAGACTTATAGGTTAAGTAACTAATGTGTTTATAAGTGTACACATGCTCTATAAGTCGCTGAGGAGTTTGAGTTATATGATGAATACCGACCCCTAAAAATGTATATCTTCGGCTAAAGAAATTGATCTTATGCTGAAGATTTTGGTCGCGATGAAATTGCGATGAAATTGATATTCCTCGTGAAGATATTGAAGATGAGAAATTCGGTGTGTCCTGAAGAAAATCAATCCGAAGACTTTCAAGCGTGAAGATTTATTCTTTCTGTTTCATTTTCTTCACTCTTGAGTCATAGGGACACCGTACTGTTAAAGGGGGTCGAGGTAACACTACGGAATGAATTTCCTCATGATGCTCAATCCAAGCCTAATCCAACAAAAGCCTCAAGTGAGGAATATGAGAGACATGAGGACTCTCACAATTGAGAGTCCCGACCGTTGCCGCGATTCGCGCCACATCGCCGATCTTATCCACACCAACGGTCATAATATTTAAGGGCATTTATGTCAAATCATGTCGGGTTTCTCCCAGGCTATAAATAACCGGCCCCACAACCATTAGCTGGTTGGCTGCTCTGCGAGAAACTCACACTTGTCATTTAGAGCAACCCAAATTCCTCAGAGCCTCCGAGAGTAAATCATCAGTGAGGAAATACCCCAAACACCAAACCACAAACTTAAAACAAAGTGATTGAGCATCACTTAAGAAATTGTTCCTGTGTGGAACTGAAGCCTTTTACCTTTGAGGACCGTGCATCCTCTAGACGGTTAGGCGTCATGACCTAGATCAATCCAGCAGTCAATTATGGATCGCCGGGTGACCGAGTTTGTGAGGGTTTGGAAGTCTGCCCTGAAGACTTACCATGAGTGTTGGTTGAGGACTATGTGTCCTTAGCTCAAGGAGAATACGGTAGGGACTGTGTGTCCCGGGACTGTGTGTCCCGGGACTGTGTGTCCTTTGGTTTTAATAGCAAGCCGCTCCAAACCAAACGTACAACTGTCACAGCAATTGGAACTGGGTCATCAACAACTGTCTTCACTTTGATACGAGTTCTATTTCTTCAAATTTTTTAATTCCTCAATATTGCATGTTGAAGACTTTCATTGTCACTTTTGAAGAATTTGCTAAAGACTTTCTCTGAATTTCCTCAACCTCAAATTCTTCATACCCGTTAATCTTCACCTGCTTAGTCTGTGCGTACTGTGCAAACTGTTTTTCATAATCCTCATCAAGAAAATTGCTGTTGTAGTCTTTGCACTTCTGATCCTTTGTTGTTTCCGCTGCAAGTTATTCATCAGTGAGGAATTTCCTCGAAAGGAATTTCCTCAGCGGTGAAATTCTAGAAATCGCCTATTCACCCCCTCTATTCGATATAACGCACTTTCACATGTACCTGTGGTGTTTTAGTAATCTGTGATCCATGGGGACTCAGCAATCTCGCGACCGTGATATCGGGACTAATTAAGTTAACGGGTAAGGTATGGTTAAATGGTGAGGTTGCATCACCACTAAGCATTATTTGGTGGCAACTTATGAGAACATAATTTAAAATTAAGTGGTCTTCGCATAAATGGATGTGAGCTAATAATGATCAAGAAGTGATCATGAAGACCTACTTATGTTAGACATAACCCCACCATGTCCTCTCTCGGAGTAGATACTCATGAGTAGAGACATTCACTATTATGCACATAGTTGGCATATTTTAATTAAGTTTACTTCAAGTTTTCCATAACCGGATGTTAAACAAGTTTTCCAAATTGCCCCATAACCGCGGGCATGAATTTCCGAAAGATATTAATCCTGCAGGGGTGCTCCAACTAGTCCATCACAAACTGTCACTAAGAGTAAAATCTCAACCTCGAGATAGCCCGAAGGATTGGCGATATCCCAGTGCAAAAGACATTCACTAAGAGTAAAAAAAATCTACCAAGACCTTCCTAGATCCTAATAGGGGTCATGCATATCACTTTCTCAGGGCACTACCAAATGAGCTAGATGCCGGGTTGGCTGTAGCCCCAAGTAACGAGGGGGCATCGGACATCACTAGATTTGGACTAAGACTCACGAGGAGCACTGGCCCAAGTTGTTGACTAAGATCCACGATGTAGCTATTCCCTATGCATTTTTATTAAGTTTTTTAGCAAAATTGTTACCAATGTTGGGCCTTGCCAGAAGAGTCTTAACTCAAAACAAATTATCAAGGGGGTCCTCATAACAACCCCAAGCATGTTAGGAGCGCTCAATATGGAACATAACACCAGTAACCGAAAACCAGGGCGGCTAAAGAAGAACAAAACACCAAGCGAAAGGCCAATCCTTTCGCCTTCACCAGGTATATGTGTGCATTAAATTAAATAGCAATAATAATGATGTTCCAAATATCCATGTCAACACATGGATCAACCTTCACCTGCAACTAGCAACGCTATAAGAAGGTTTGAGCAAGCGCTAACCTAGCCAATCAATGTTTGCTAGGATGTGGAGGGGATTAGAGGCTTTTCATGGTACTTTTAGGAGGCTTGATATTCAGGTGGTAGGTAGTGAAAATTAGCAATAGAAATGAGACACCTAAGCATAACAAAATTAGAAATGATATCAAGGTCAATGATCATCTTGCGTGCCACTTCTTGTGAGGGATGAAACTCTTGCTCTTCAGGAACGTTCTCAACGGGATCCACGTACTCATTCACGGCACCTGATGCTACCCAAATAAAATACAAGATCCAATGAACACACAACCACGACATGATGCTCAAACATATAATGCATGAATATGATATGAATGAAGCATGGCAACGCTACACTAGTCGTCTTTCTCATGCAATTATTTAGTTATTACCATTCTGAACAGAACCTCACGATTAACTATTGGGCATGCATGAACATGTAAAAAATGAATGGATCGCGAGTAATCGATACAAATGGATATAAAGAACGCCGCAACCAGAGTTACGGATCTCTCGGAATTCTCACTACAAGATACAAAAGGCAAGATGATAAAACATCATTTGAAAGAGGCTCTCGGAATTTGCATGGCATCCCAAGTATGCCACTAGATTGGGCACGAAATTATAGTATAAATTGACCTCAATTTCAAGAAAAACAAAGAGGCACAACTCTCACAAAGCGCAAAACTATCAAACAAGCAATATTTCCAAAAACAACAACATGCCACTTTGTTCATGTGAAAACTAACAACTACAGCCACCTATCAAGCTCAACCGAGACATGGATATGAATCTAACAAAGAGTACAACAACCCCAAATTAAGAGCAACATGGATAGGGTCATGGATCAATGGCAATCAAGCTCACAACATGGCAAAAATTATAACATATTTGGGCTTAGTGAAAAGATCAGTTTTGCACAAGCAAATTTATCATGATCGCATGTTGATAGCATTAAAACTCTACACTACAGTAACTTTCATGGCCTGAAGCGTAAAAGATTGATATAGGAAAAAAATACTACAATTCACTCCCACTAATCATGAGCTAAATCTGCACAGAATCAATGATAACATCCTCAAAACATGGCATGATGATATAAGCAGATTCTCAGACTTAGTCAAATTTCACAAGGTGAAATCACAACAGTTTACATCAACATGGCATGTTTGACAGGAAGAATATCTAAGATGCAAAACCAATTTTGCAAAGTAATGTCACCATTTTACAGAGGCCAACATGCTCTTTAATTCACACCAAAGTACCAGCACAAAGAACTTATAGATGCTTACCATTGATCATGACAACAGCAACTTGAGGTAGTTTTCACACTTAGTCATATTTCAACATACCCAAAAATAGCAATATTGAGATGACATGTTCACAGCAAGAAAGCCACAAATATACAATGTTTTCATTGCAAATAAAAATACCAGGGCCTAGTACCCCCAAAACACTACACCTTTGATGTTGACAAGTTTGACTAAGGGTGCAAGGATTGCTCCACATAAAAACAACAAATAGGCATCATGGTGAAAATTAGCATGCACACCAACTTGCTCAAAAGACAAAACTGATGCGACCATTGGATTCGTTGTATTTTCTACACCAAACTCATATATCATAATAATATTTTACTGTCGAAAAATCAACCACAATTCACAAACAAAAATGCCCACATCAAGTTATAATCTAGTCTATGCCAAATTTGGCATGTCCCCTTTTGGACTCTACGAGAAGTGGCATGGCCAAACTTGGCCACTGTCACAACATGGAAAATTCAGAAAACATCACATAAAACACACAAAAAATAAAAAAATAAAGGGGAAGGCCTCACTCGCAGTCACACCAGCACTACTAGAAAAAAGCTTATCCCCAATATCACTATTAGTGGTGCATCATGATGGTGGTGCGCCACTCCTATATAGGAGTGGCGCACCAGAATCAGGTGCGCCATTGCTATGTTTTTACGAATGGCGCACCACATAAGCTGTGCGTCATTGTTATTTTTTGTCCATCCCCCACCCCCACCAGACATAGCAATGGTGCACCACACCTAGGTGCGCCACTGCTGTGCTACATAGTAGTGGCGCACCTAGGCGTGGTGCGCCATTGCTATGTCTGGTAGGGGGGATGGACCAAAAAATAGCAATGGCGCACCACTCCCTAGGTGCGCCACTCCTATGCTACATAGTAGTGGTGCACAATTGCTATTTTTTGGTCCATCCCCCACCCCCCACCAGACGTAGCAATGGCGCACCACACCTAGGTGCGCTACTGCTATATTACATAGTAGTGGCGCACCTGGGCGTGGTGCGCCATTACTAACGTCACACACACAAAACACCCCCCCTTGGACCGCCTTTTCAGTTTAAAAATAAATAAAAGAAAATGATGGAAATGTCAAAAAAATAAAAGAAAAAAAGTTTTCCATGTGATATGTGGTCTAGTTGTTGGGAAAATTTACAAATATAAATTTCGACTGTATTTGCAAAATATCCGTGGAATTTAGTAAAATAGGCATAACTTTTGCATACGAACTCGGATTAAAAAGTTTTTTATGTGAAAAATCATCTACTTGAAAAGTTACATCCGAATTCAACCGAGGAACCCCGTTGAAGATTTTTAGAATACCCAAAAACCTAACAGAATAAAAGATACGGGGCTTTTAAGATCTAAAGGGGGAAAATAGAAAAAAAATTCAAACTTAGTAATGGCGCACCATTTGCTAGGTGCGCCACTAGTAACCGAAAAAAAAGTAGTTTCAATTTTTTTTTTGAAAAAAATGTTCAAAATGTGATACGAAATATGACCGGAAAGTTTGGAATATTTTTTAAAAATTTCATCACACTCATAACATGAACAAAGTCCTAGACATCAACAAGGTTTAATAGAAATGATATGATACATATATCAACAAGTGTTTGTTAAGTGAGCTGGTGCTCGGGTTGGATAGAACTGAGAAGTTAAGCGTGCTCGGGCTGAATAATGTGAGGATGGGTGACCTTCCGAAAAGTTTGACCACGGAGTGTGATTTGACTTGAGATTAAGCCATAGTGACCCCAGATTAAAAAAAAGGAAAATTAAAATTGAAAAAAATTGTTAGTTGACCCACTATGGGTGCACCATTACTATCACATAGCCTTTTTTCTAGTAGTGCAGGGGCACAAGAGGGTGACAGGTGGGACCCTCTGGCCCACTATGAGCCATAGATCTAACAAGAAAAGTGGGGGGTTATTTGGTGCGCCCGGGGGACCAAACCCGTGTCTCCTCGGTGAGACAGAGGAGGTTCTAGCACTGGGCTAGACGGGGGCTTCTGCTAGAAGAGGGGCTTGGTCCCTCTTGACCAAGCAAAGACACGACCTCTCCTCTACCTTGCGGCAGGGAGGCAATCGACGATGTTGGCGAGGCCTCCGGTGACCAACGGGGGTGGCAAACTATGGTGGAGCTGCGTGTTTCTATGGGGGTCTCATTCCCGTCCTCAATATGCTACAAGGAGGGCCAGATCTTAGCGGCTCGAGCTCGAGCTTCGGCTCGGCTAAAGTCATGTTGTAGGGAGGATCAGGGGAAGCAAGGCGACGGTCAGGAGCTGCGGGTACTGCGAGGTGCTGCATATGCGATCACGTGAGCCGCGGAACTACAAGGAGCACACACGAGGGCAAGGACACAAAGTCCTCATGCCAACCTTCTTCTGATGAACTCCGTCAGAAAGGACGCTCGACCCGACGGTGGAATGGTCCTAGCATGCTCTACGGGGTTCGAGAGACCAAGGGAAATGATAGAACGGATGGTCGGAAGTACCTCCCCTACATAGGACATGAAGTTGGCGACGGGGAAGCAACGATGAGGTAATCGCGAGGCGACGAACTCCGGCGATCCTTCAGGTCCAAGGTTGTAGGACGAGAAAGAAGAGGACACTAGCGACGGTAATCTTGGCTCGGCCTTGGCTCCCTGGCGTGCTTGGCGAGCTCGTGGATGCGGTCTTCGGGGCTGCACTGGCTCCTCACGCCAGCGACGAACTCCGACAGTAGCTCCCCATGGATCTGCTGCTGCTGCGGGAGCAGAGCGAGGAGAGCCGCGAGGAGAAGCTGCGGCGGCAGGGAGGAGGAAGAGAGGGTGAGGGGAAACCCTAGGCTCGCGACTGGATGCTTTATAGGCGGAGGCGTGGGATCGAGTGCTGCCCTCGTGGCCATGGCGGGCTCTGGCTGCTTTTACCGTGAGAAGGACCGCCTGAGGTGGAAGAAAAACGTGGGAGGAGAGGCCGCTATAGGTGGAGCCTCGTCAGGCGTCCACGCTGCCATACCGCTCGGAGGGGGCGCACTGTGCTGGGTTGTGCTGGCCGGTGCACTTGCTGGGCCGCACGCTGGCTGCTGCTCCGGGCTCCGGCTGCTCCTGCTGCTGCGTAGGGATGGCAATTTTGCCCATGGATTCGGATATCCACGGATACCTGACCCGGTTGGACAAGGGTATGGAGCGTATTTCTGTCGATGGATTTATGGATTTGGATATCCACGAATAGGCTGGTTGGGCACAGTTATAATTTCTGCTCCATGGATATCCAGTGGATACCCATGTAATAGACAGGGCCATATGACAGTGACACTGAGGCTAAGGAATTTTTTCAACCCAAGTCATTCGCAAACATATTGATTCAGAAAAGGTCAAAACGGCCCACGTTCCCTAATCCCCGCAACGTAATTATAGTATACCTAATTTACTTTGGCTGCCCTGCATCAAGCCATCAACCCACATCGCGTCAATCATGCTCAAACCCATATCTGAAACCCCAATCGTGCTCCTCCCTTAGTCCCCATCGCGGCGAGCCGGCGACGGCACCGAGCGCCACAACCCGTGCTCCTCCCTTAGTCCCCATCGCGGCGAGCCGGCGACGGCACCGAGCGCCACAACCCGTGCTCCTCCTTTAGTCCCCATCGCGGCGAGCCGACGACGGCACCGAGCGCCACAACCCGTGCTCCTCCCTTAGTCCCCATCGCGGCGAGCCGACGACGGCACCGAGCGCCACAACCCTAGCCCCCACATCAGCGACTGGACTCAGCGACCAACCTTGGTGTCAGGCATCGGCCATCGGCGGACAACATCGGGGACGAACTCGGCGACCAGCCTTGGTGTCAGGCATCGGCGGACAGCATCGGGGGCGGCCTCATCGACTGGCAAGCCTCGTCCCACTCCATCTCTACCTCTCTCCTTCCCCAATCGGCGACCAACATCAGCAACCGCTTCCTCGACAGGTATGCTCCGTCCCACTACCTCTCTCCTCCCCAATCGGCGACCGATCCCATCCTAAGCAAGCTGCTGTTTCATTTGTTTGATAGGAGTCAACCTTCAATGGAAGGGGGCAAGAGCAGCAATAGTGTCAACCATGGGAAGGCCAAGGGAGCGAATGTTCACATCCCGCGGAGGAGTCTGCGTGGTTGGCAACCAATAGTTGAGTCACCGTGCACCGACGGGCAACAGGGTGTCGACGGCAGCACCATCATCGCTGAAAATGGTTGCTACAGTTCTTACAGCTCAGTGCTCTCCTTGCTTGTGATCTACAGTACGAGAGATTTTATATAAGTAGTATAAATTATGCAGAATTTACATTTCTTGCTTGAGAGAATTTACTATGCAGAATTATGCAGAATTTACTTGAGAGAATTTACTATGCAGAATTATGCAGAATTTACTATGCAGAATTTATATAAGTAGTATAAATTATGCAGAATTTACTGATCATTATTATGCAGAATTTACATTTCTTGCTTGTGGAGCCCATTGCTACTTGGTTAAACTTAAATTTGATGGCATCTTGCATCCTTTTCTCAGCTCCCGCAAACAGTGTTGCCCCTACAGCGGATGTCTTGGGCGTGGCTGGAGCTGCCGTGGTCGCAAGTTCAACTCCACAAGAGGGTACTAGTACAACAGTGGAGCAGCCAAAATTGACCGGTTCTAGAAGGAAGCGTACATCAGATGTATGGGATGATTTTAAGATAGAACTTATCAATGGGAAATGGCAAGCAATATGCAACTGGTGTCACAAGCCATATGCTGCAGAATCAACCTCTGGTACGTCACACTTAAGGACTCATCGTAAAAATTGTCCGGCACAACTTGTCTTCACAACCTATTGCTCCATCTCAAGTTCGCACAGAATTGGACAATTACTTGGACGAGCCCCTTATCCGTAGAACAGCAGATTTTGACATTATTAATTGGTGGAAAGTTGGAGGTGCCAAGTATCCTACTTTGCAGAAGATTGCTCGTGATATATTATCCATCCTTGTTACATATGTGGCATCGGAATCAGTCTTTAGTACTAGCGGAAGGTTACTAAGTGCACATCGTAGTCGTCTTACACCAAGCATAGCTGAAGCTCTTATGTGTATGCAAGCTTGGTCACGAGCGGACATGTTAGGTAATCTTGGTAATTGTCAATTTGTATCCTGTTCCTTTCTGCTATAAATAATTTATTATTTTTTCTTCGTCTTTGCATTAGGTGATATAAACTTTGCTCTGCAAGCAGTTCAATCTGTTCTTGAGGATGAGGAAGAAATAATGGTAACTACTTGTTGTCATTTCAATCTATGTTTTATACGTTTAAATAACAAGTGATGTGCGCGGTTCACTACTTGTTGGTGCACTACTTGTTTCAGATGCATACTTGTGAATGTGGGTTGATGGTTGGATTTTGATTAGATGCCATGTTTTCATCCTTCATACATGCGCATTTAGAAGTAACTTGTTTATTTTAATTCTTTGTTTTTATGTCAGGATGAAAATGAGTCCATCATTAGTGAAGACTAATTTGGAGCCAAGTGTGTTGGACATGGCATTAAATTACTGAAGACTAATTTGGAGCCATGTATCCCTACATGTGGACATGCGTCTGGGTCTGCCATTACTAGCATGCATGTCATTTATTTATTCAACTTCGGTTATGATGTTCAATAAGATCTTACAACTTTGATTGTGATGTAATATGATTTTAAGACAAGAGTTCTACTGGGAGACTATTTGAGTTGTCATTGTGAGACTATTTAAGAGTTGTCATTATGATTTTAAGACAAGAGTTCTATTGTGATGTAATATGATTTTAAGACATGAGTTCTACTATGAGACTATTTAAGACAAGAGTTCTACTTCAGTTTTTTATGTAATAAGATTTAAGACAAGTTTTTTACTATCAGACTATTTGAGTGGTCATTGTATGTGTGGACAATGTTTGAACAGTGTACTTGTTGTCTACTTATGCGTGTAGCTTATGTTGTCATTTGCAAATGAACGATGATGAATTAATTTGATCTTTGGGAAGGTGTCATGCTGATATTTTATGCCCATGGACCTCCATGGATATGTGGGTATCCAATGGGTTTGGGCATGGGCACAACTTGTGCCCATGGATACTTTGGTGGATGGGCAGAAGATAGGAAGATGGGTCATGGGTTGGATTTGGACCAGCTCCACCCGCACCAAACCCGACCCATTGCCATCCCTACTGCTGCGGGCTGCACAGGAGGAGAAGTCCCAGGTGGCCTTACTAGGTGTCGAGGGAAAAACCTTTTAGGCCTTGTTCGGTTTCTTTATATTTGAAGAGGTTTGGAGGGGATTGACATGGATTAAAATTCCTTACAAGTCAAATTTCACCTAAATCCCCTCGAATCCTCTACAATCCCTTCCTAGAAGGGATTAACCGAATGAGGCCTTACTTTTTTTAAAACCAGAAAGTGCAAAATCCCCACAGAAAAGAGGTGAAGGTTATGGACAAAAGAAAAATAAGTTTTCAGCTCACAAAAATAAGACCTATTTAACAAAATTGGTTTGGCTATTTTTAGAGACAGAAAATAAATGCCCTTTTATTGTCTTTGAAACTGTTTTGCAAGACTTTAAATAACAGGAAAATAAAACACCCCTGAGACTAGTTTCTAGCAACATAATTTGCAACATGTTTTAAGAGTGTGTTGGCCAAAATAACATTTCACCAATTCACAATACTTTGAAATAAAGAGAGATGCGGCTTCTCAAAAATTTTGAGGGAGGGGTTTCACTCATTAGACAAAACTCTTGCAAGCACATCACACAACAACACTTCACTTCAACCAACACAAGCAACAAGGTGCAATGAAATAAAATGCATGGCATGATGATATGATGCTATGATGCAAATGGAGTCATGAAGCACCAAACTTATAAACTGAAGGCAAGGTTGCCAAGTCATACAAGGGTCAACATGCAAAAGTTACACGTATTGCACTTGGGCAGCCTGGAACCGACGCTCCAAAAGGTTTCCTTTTATTTCGTTATAATCATGTGATGTATTTTTTATTCCATTCATCATGTCATCATGTCATTAAATTTTCTCCAACTCTACTAAATAAGTTGTATGGATCTTTGAACCATTTAAATCGAGGGACATTCACATGGTTATTTCTCTTTATAACCTATAAAATATCCTCCCAAAATTTTATGGAGCTATAATAAAAATATTCCATGAATTGGAATCAACCCAACACACTACAATACAAATTACATGCCCTTTCTGCTTCAAGTTTCACCTTCGAACCTTGTCAATAATTCTTTCTCCGTTTATTGAGGATCCTCCCTATTTCTCAACATTTTTTGGACACTCCTAAAACCTTGTCTTAGTTCCAACCATTTGAATTGGTTCAAATGAGTTTGTATCCCAAACACCTTCAAGTTGTTTCTTTGCAATATTTTGTTTCAAGCACAATTTTGTGAGTTTAGGGAAATTACCACCTATGCTCGAATTCTTTCATACCCTCTCTTTCATTTCTTTATTCGACATTCTGTTTTTTATTTCTTTATTACTTTAATTCAGTGAGAGAGAAGGAGAGAGCCCAACGAAGCCGGCCACTAGGGCCTCCTCCTGCCCAAGGCCCAGCCGCCCCACCTACTAACCCTAGCGAGCCCGATCGGTCTCTTCTCTCGATCTCTCTCTCACCCTCTCGTTTCCATGCCCGCCGCTTCACAGAAATTCACACTCACACACGACCACCACTAGGGAGGCTCTCGATCCCCACCGCCCGCCCGCTGGCATGGCGCCCACTTGCCGTTGAGACTAGGAAACAAAGTTATCAGAATCGCAATTCTGAATCGGATCAAATCTCCATTGCTAGGATCGTGAATCGTAGAATCTTAGCTATCAGGATCGTAGAAACTTAGATTCTATGAGCAAAATCGTAGAATCGGAGGGGCTAGTTTGGATCGTAAGATCATAGATTTTAAGACTTGAGTCACGATTCTGACAACTTTGCTGGGAAACTTCTGGGGCCCATCCTTCCTCTTCCCTGCCTCACGCAGCTCCTCCATGCCTTTAGGCCTCCTTCTCGTAGCGCAACCCTTGGCCGGAGCCGCCCGCTGACGTGCCCGCACCGTGCCATGCCATGGTGGCCACCCCAGTCCTACGCCGCCCTAACCCACTCTGGCACTCCCATGCCGATGACCTTGCGGGGTCTGGCCCGGGCACTGCTTCCCTCGCCTTTGCCTCGCTCCTTGCTACTCTCCACCGCTATGCTGCCATCTGCCGGGCACTACCGCTGCTTCGATGCCATGCCTTCCTTCTGCCAATTTGATAGCCCACAAGTATAGGGGATCATTTGTAGCCTTTTTTGATAAGTAAGAATGTCGAGCCCAACGAGGAGCTAATGGTAGAACAAATATTCCCTCAAGTTCTATCGACCACCGATACAACTCTACGCACACTTAATGTTTGCTTTACCTAAAACAAGAATAAAACTGAAGTACTTTGCAAGATAATAAAGAGCAAATGAGTAAAAGTTTGGGGCTATTTAGTAGAAAGATTTTTGTGTAACTTAATAAAAAGATAGTCCATAGGAAATTGAATATAACATGATAGATACTTATTATGTACAATGAGGGAGAGGCATACGCTAAAACACTTTTCATACTTGGACCATATGCACTTATGACTGGACCTCTAGAAAGCATACGCAACTACTAGAAATCATTAAGGTAAACCCAAACATAGCATTACACATCAAGTCCTCTTTACTCCCATATGCACACATTTTCCTTACTCGGGTGTAAGTTTCTGTCACTCTCTCCACCCACTATAAGAGAACTATAAACATATTGCAAACCCTCCAGCGTGTATCCTTCACATGTGCGCATCACGGAAGGCACCTTAGGAAAACACCATATTAACACACAACTCATATCAATAACATCATATCACAACTAAACCATAGGAAAAAATGGATCTACTCAAACATCATAGGATAATCACATATCATTGGGAAATAGTATGTAGTGTTGAGAACCATGTTTAAGTAGAGAGTTACAATGGATAAAGAGGTGTTACACTACCGCATAGAGGGGGAGAGTTGGCATTGACGGCGCCAAGATTGTTGATGTAGATCACCGTCACGCTCCTTGCCCCGGCGGCACTCCGGCGCCACCAGGAGAGAGGGGGAGAGAGCCCCTTCCTTCTTATTCTCCCTTGTCCTCCCGCTAAATGGGAGGAGAGTTCCCCCTCTAGTCCATGGCCTCCACGGCGGCGGAGGGGCAGGAGCCCCTCCAATATTGGATCTCCCTTTGTGTTCTCTTTTCTTTTTGCATTCCTGTTTTCTAGACCTTCACCATTTCATAAATTCCTGGAGACCCGTAACTCTGACCGGCCTGAAATTTTGAGGGGATTTTTATCCATAAATTAGTTTTTTGCACCCGAAGAAGAGCCCCAACCGATTTAAGGGGTTCCCACTATCCACCACCGTGCGCGAGGGGGGCCAGGTGCGCCCTGGTGTCAAGTGGAGGCTTTGAGCCTCCGTTTATGCTGATTCCACCTTCCAAAAATCATATATATTCCAAAATAATTCTCCATAATTTTTTATCGCGTTTGGACTTTTTTTGATATGGTTATTCTGCAAAACAAGAAACATGCAACAAACTAGAACTGAAACTTGGCACTAGATCAATACGTTATTCCAATAAATCATATAAAATGTTGCCAAAAATATGCGAAAGTTGTATAATATTGGCATGGAACAACCAAAAATTATAGATACGACAAAGACTTATCAGGACCCCCAAGCTTAATTCCTGCTTGTCCTTGAGTAGGTGAATGATAAAAAGATAATTTTTGATGTTGGAATGATACCTAACATAATCTTGATCATATATCTATGAGTGATTCAAGGCAATAGTCTATCATTTGAAAAAAAGACATCCACTAGCAAACAATCATGTCATTTCAAAATAATAATGCTAAAGAAAGCTATCCCTACAAAATCATATAGCTTGTCATGATTGGTCTTCATAGCATAAGTTACAAATCGTGAGCACCTCACTGTCAAATCAAGCAACTGGATCGTATTTTAACGCGCTTCAGCCTTTTATTACTTACTCAATACATGAGCATGAACCATTGATATAGCATAAAGGTGGAATAGAATACGGTGGTAGGTTTCAAAGGGGTAAAAGTGAAGAAGAAATTCTCGCATCAACTCGGTGTATCAACGGGCTATGGAGATGCCCATCAATAGATATCAATGCAAGAAGTAGGGATTGCCATGCAACAGATTCACTAAGAGCTATAAGTGTATGAATTCTCAATATGAAAACTAAGTGGGTGTGCATCAAACTCTATAATGAAAATTTTCCTCTAGTATATGAAAGTGAGAACATAGGAGACTCTCCATATGAAAAACATGGTGCTACTTTGAAGCACAAGTGTGGACTTAGAATGCCCCTTCTATCTTTTCTCTCATTATTTTTTCTTTCTTTATCTTCATTTTATTTCTCTTTTTTTTGTGGTGGGCTCATTTGGCCTCTCCCATTTTTTGTTTTTCGTCCGGAGTCTCATCGCGACTTGTGGGGGAATCATAGTCTCCATCATCCTTTCCTCACTCGGACAATGCTCTAATAATGAATAATGATGATCATCACACTTCTATTTACTTAAAACCATTGTTCAAGAATTCGTCCGATTAACCAGTTAACTTGCGAGTTAATCGCTACTCTTAGGGTGACCGAATCGAATAACACCTATTCATCGTGTTAACTTGCCATGCCGATTAATTGTCCATTTAGACCGATTAATGAGTTGTCATACCGATTAATTAGTTGTTAGACCGATTAATCACTACTGGCCGATTTACTGGTAGGCAAATGAATCCCAAACTTCGTAACCCCTGCCACCCCATTTGCTACTAAATACCTAGGGTTTGGCCCTCCTCCCTTTTCCTCATTCTCATTTCATCCCCTCCTACCTTGCTAGTAGCTAGTCGTGTCCTCACCAGTTCCACTCACCACACTACACCCGCAAGATCTAATTGCTCTGCCATTCTGGTCGCCTGCCTGGACCCCACCCCATTTGGCAACTCCCCATCCCCTCCCATGGGATGGTCCCCAATATCTTCCTTAATGGCGTCACCAGTAGGCAAGGCACTACCATCTTTCCCCCTATCTTAGTGGAGAATCCACATTCATATATTAGTAAATTATGAATTACAATTTTCTACATGGGTGGATGGAAATTGTTACCTGGAGTATATCGTGTGATGTATGTTAGCAAGAATATGAATAAGTTTAAATGTTTAATTTAAAACTTTGAATTTTGAGATTTTCTATATTTGGATGTATAACGATTATTAATTTTACCTCTTGTCTATTTTTTATATGCCTACAATAGAATATTTTGGTATATTACATAGCTAGGTGCGTGGAATTATGGTATAATACATTAATATTGAAGATATAAATTGGCAAGTTTTTATTTAATCTACCGATTAATGGTCGACCGATTAATCCAGTTAATAGGCCGATTCACCTATTAATCGCTACTCCCAAGCCGACCGAGCAGTTACCGGTGACCGATTTCTTAAACATTGCTTACAACTCAATATTACAACTCGATACCTAGAACAAAGTATGACTCCATATGATTGCCTCTAGCAGTGTACCAGGATGTGCAATGATCTAGCATAGCATAAGCCATTAAAATATCATGCTAGCTAACTTAAGATCATGCAAAGCAATATGAGAATGAATGCTCAAGTCATCAAAATGGAAGTGGTGGAAGTTGCATGGCAATATATCTCGGAATGGCTATGGATATGCCATAATAGGTAGGTGTGGTGGCTGTTTTGAGGAAGATATAATAAGGCTTATGTGTGATAGAGTGTATCATATCACGGGGTTTGGATGCACCTACAAAGTTTGCACCGACTCTCGAGGTGAGAAAGGACAATGCAAGGTACCGTAGAGGCTAGCAAACTCGGGAAAGGTAAGAGTGCGTATATCCATGGATTCACATTAGTCACAAAGAACTCAAATACTTATTATAATTATTTATTAGCTCTCTTGAAGCAAAGCACTACTCGGATGACCCTAGGGATAAGGTTGTGAGGAGTTAACCATCGCTCGACTTTGATTATAACAACACAAAGGATTTTGATAAGGGATAAATTATGCTCCAACTTCCTCGCATAATGAGAGACTATACGTGCATGCTTCGGGAATCACAAACCTTAACATCAATATTATTACTAATACACAATCATCAACTAGTGAACCCACATATTACTATCTTAATGTCACAAAACTATTGGAAGGAATAAAACATATCATACTGAGTGACCTACAAGTTTTATGTATGATTTTATGACTAACCATGCAAACGACCAATTCATGTTGACTCTCCAAATAGATATAGGCGAAGATATATCGATTAATTATTTCTAAAAAAGACCATTCTCTAATAAATATAAGTGAAGAAACATAGCATTCTTCAAATAACGTTTTTCTATGTGAGAAGAAACAGGCAATGCAAACTTCAAATGATATAAGTGAAGCACATGAAGCATTCTATAAGGCCATACTCAAAAGATATAAGTGTTGTGCAATACGAATTCTATAAATCAACCATGGAATATATCATACCAGCATGGTGCAAAAAATAAAAGTGAAAACTAATCAGAAAAGACGCTCCAAGACTTTGCATATCATGTGAATGTAACGAAGACCAAAACAAAGCGATACTTATTGAAGAAAGATGGGATGCCTTCTGGGGCATCCCCAAGATTAGATGCTTGAGTCTCCTTGGATATTTAATTGGGGTGCCTCTATAATCCCCAAGCTTGAACTCTTGCATGTCCTCCATCTCCTCATATTGATACCTCCTCGAACTTCGAACACTTCATCCACACAAAACTTAACAGAAAACTTGTGAGATCCGTTAGCATAACAATGCAAATTACTAGCTTAAGTACTATTGCAAACCCATTCATATTTTGGGTTTTCATTATAGATATTGTATTATAACTTCTCCATGGCTTATACCATCGATACAGTCTATAGTTTCATCAAAATGAGCAAAACAATGTATCACAAAACAAAATGTGTAAAAAACAGGACAATGTGTAGTAATCTAAAGATTGACCATACTTATTAAACTTCCAAAAATTCTGAAATACTAGAAATAATTTAAAATATTTCATAGCATTACTTTGTAGAAGTTTCAGAAACTTCCGATGTTTCAGTAAAAAATGTAAATTCACGCACTACAACCAAAGTTTATGTTTTTTGCACCGCACATACCAACAAGCAATCTTATCATCCTAAAGGGAAATATTGGAACATTATTTTTATAATACAATGTTAATTATACAAGAGGATAATTATTTTTATTTAAAAGTTTCTCTAATCAAGATTCACAATGTTTCCATGGTCATGAACAAAGTTCAAGGCTAGCCCCCACTTTATGGTGCTCCTCCTTCTCACTTTCACTTTTCTTTTTGAAAAAGTTTTAAGTTTCCTACTTTATTTTATATATTTTGATTTTTAAATATTTTGAAAGCACACAACATCATTAGATGACTCTCGAAAACTTCCAGGATGTATCCCTGGAGCGCTTTCTTTAAACTATTAAGCTAGGCATAAAGTGCTCAAGCAATGGATCCACCCGGATTCCAAGGTATATCAAAGCCAATTTTAATTAACAATAATTTATAATTTATTAGTGAGAACAAAGCAACATATATCATGCAATTAAGAAGTATAACTCTCTTCCTGTGCATCGGCATGTCATAAAAGAACCATTCATGCACATCAAATAAAGGCCAATACATAGCATAAGCAGTTTCTTGCAATTTTATCGTCTTGGAAACATAAATAGGTGGAGATGTAGTTCCTCTCTCATAATAATTGCAAGTAGGAGAAGAAATAACATGCATATTATATTCATCAAAATCATCATGTGTGGTGGTAAAACACAACCCATCAATATAATCCTTACTAAGAGCAAACTACTCCGAAATAGTTTAGTTGGGGGAATTCAAAAAGATAATAGGTCTATCATTTGGGGGTGCAATAGAAACAATTTCATGCTTAACATAAGGAACTATAGCAAGTTCATATCCATAAGCATAATTCATATTGGCATCATGGCATAGCAAGTATCAAGTTCATCAAAAAGGGATATTTCAAATGAATCAACGGGATCATAGCAATTATTATAACATTCATCCTTCGGTAAGCATGAAGGGAAATTAAACAATGTAGTTGAAGAGTTACTATCATTAGAAGGTGGGCATGGGTAGCTAATTTGCTCTTCCTCCTTTTGTCCTCCGCTCTCCTCATCATCTTTTTCATCCAATGAGCTCACAACTTCATCAATTTATTCTTCCATAGATTCCAGCAAAATATTAGTCTCTTCTTGGACAATGGAGACTTTCTTGAGAAATGCATCAATATCGTAATTGTATTCATAATTCTCATGGTAATATTTAAGTATAGCAACAATGTTAGGTCTGTAAACAACATCATCATAATTTTAACATTTCTCAAACAAAGATTCAATTTCATAAGCACCCTTGAAAGCAACAAACTCTTCTATTCGTTCCACATCATATACATCATATATACCAATACCATTAGAAGCCAAGGTTTCATTATCATTAAATTCACATGAAAATAGATGGTGTCGAGCCTTCATCCTCTAGAAACAAGTATAATCATATCTCTTGAATAAATTCCAAGAATATCAAAGAAACATATGAATTTGATCCCATAACAATTTCCCTTTTGAGTCAAGCAACAATCCCTAAATATTTACGTTGATCCAATGTTACTACTGTCGTGGGAATGAACCTGATAGTAGAGGTGAGGTGTACGAAAGGAGAGGGCAGAGTCCTAGCTACGGCAAGCTTGTACGCAAGACGTATGAGTTCAGGCCCCTCTCTAGGAAGTAACAGCCCTACGTCTCAATGCTCGGGAGCTCTTGCGGTGTGGAACGTGTGTCACATGGGGGTGCGAACCCTTGTGCCAGAGGGGAGGGGTAGCTTATATAGAGTGCACTGCCCCTCATTAATACCGGGCAACCAAGGGTTCGATCAATGGAGTTCAAAGGCCTATGTTACTGATAACATACGTAATTAATGCTAGTTATGACGACCAGCCGAACGCTCGCCTTTCGGTCTCCCTGGAGTGGCTTCAGGTCTTCTGCATCGACTGGCTTCTGGTTCTTCCGAGTGGAAGTTGATTATCGTGTGAAGGGGGAAATTCTCCGAGTGATTGCTTACCGAGTGATTCAGACGCTATGGCTATCCAATCGGAACCCTCCTTGTAGTCTTCAAGTCTTTAATGAGGTGCCCTTAGGTAGGACATGTATGTCAGGCCTATGGCCCTACCCTAGGTACATATCCCCATCATTAGCACCCTAATGGATTGGTGTTCGAGTGAGGAAGGGGTAGATGCAAATTTTATCGAGGCATATAGAGCTTGAACGTGCTTCGGGGCTTAGTAGAATTGTGCTTCGATTAAAGTCTTCATCATTCACCGTGATCGATTCTACTGTGAAGTACGTCTGAGTGAACTTGAGCATTGAGGTTGATCCGAGTGACTAACGGGATCTTGAGATGTGATGGATCACTTCTTCAGGTCCGTATTTCACGAGATTCGAAATTTTGGTTGGCGCACGCTGCGCGGTGATGACGCAACAACCAGAGCAAGTGGGATAACGATGCCTCGATTGTCCGCCACCCTTATCGTCATGTACCGCGCCTCCTCTATTATCGGGATTGACACAGATCCGGCGGGTCCACCAGTGAGCAACCCACTCGGGCTGTTATAAATCCGGCCGACACTAGGGTTGGAGCAGTGCCTTTTCTTGATTCTCCTGTATTTCCTCTCCATCTCCGCCCCATAGGTTGTGCTTTGATCTGCCTCTGCCACCGTTGAGATGATGAAAGGCAATACGAGCAAGCTGGAGCTCACGAAAAAGGTTGCAAAGTCAAAGAAGTCAGGCGGCCGATCCGCACTACCGCCAGGGTGGATCTAGGGAGATTTTCTCCCGTCAACCGTCTGTAAGGAGGAATTCTGGAGCTCGTCGAACACGGGATGATAGCCGAGAAGTTGTGGAGGCTGCATGAGGGGGAGGTCGAGCAAGAGCCACGCGATGGAGAATGGGTCCTCCTCCTCACTGACATCGAGCGAGGTTTTTCATTGCCCCCTCATCCTTTCATCCGCGGTTTTCTGAATTACTTTGGTGCACAACTTCATCATCTTCCACCCAGTTCCATCGCATACCTTGCTGCATTCGTAACGCCGTGCGAATGCTTTTTGGGCTCTCCTCCTCATTGGGGACTGTTTAAACACATCTTCACTGTGCGCTCCCAATCGGTGAAGAAAGCTAATCCGAGTGATAGTACAACTGATGTCATTCAGTTGTGTGGTGGTCTGGGGATTTAGAAGAGGAGTAGGAGTAATCCTTAGATGACCCTTCCCGAGTCGGTCCAGAACTGGTAGTCGACTTAGTTTTATTTTAATGATATTGTATCTCCAAATATGTCGACTGGCCTTCCTCCGTTCACTTTGAAGTGACCAATTGCTTCTAGAACGATAAACGTGTCGGATGAGGAGAAGGCTCAGGTAGGGATTCTGGTAAATGAGGTGGTTAACTTGGTCCGTCATGGAGTGACTGGTATGGACTTGCTTGAAACATTCCTCGGTCGGCATATTCAGCCTCTTTAGGCGAGGGAACATGCCATGTGGCATTATTCGGGCCCTGAGGATTCCACTTGGTCGCACCTAGAGGAGCTTTCTGAAGAAACTGTGGCTCAGTGGCTCAAAGGCATCACTGCAGCCTGCCACAATCCATTAGGAGCCAAGCGGATCCTGCCTTTCTCTACTAAAAACAAGCCACGGAACCTAGTAAGTTATTTCCTTGCCGATTACTTTCATGTCTTTGTCGAGTGATTGAACATTCGGCCGACTGACTTTGCTATTTCTACATCTTGTAGGAGTGGACAAACATGCATTCACCCGTTCCCAACGGGAATCAGCTTGATGTTGGTGGGGAAAGCGAAGGTGGTAGCACCGACAACGACTATGCTGTGGACAGTGAGGGGAGCGAAGACGACTCAAAGGAGAGCGAGGAAGAGATCCAGTCTCCTCCATGCACCGAGTCTCGATCCAAGCATCACCATGATCTGGTGGCTACCGCAAGCATGGCCTTAGAATCAAGCACTAGGAATGTGAAGCATGACCGAGCTGCCATAACTGAGTCGGTAGAAAAGGCCGCCAAACAACCCAAACCTGACACTCCCAAGCCTCGGAAGGCTCTGCCCCGAATGAGGATTGTTGTGCCAGTCGGTTCAGTGTGAGTGTTTACCCCCTTTCTTTCTTTTATCATTGTGAAATTTCATGCCATTGATGTGCAAGTGGAATTTTCTTGCCAAGGCTGCTACCTCGGTGACATCGCTTCGTGGAGATGAAGATCCCATGGACATGGACACTGCGGACATGGCCACCTCCCAACAAGGTATGACAAGTCTTCATTCAGTTCTGTTTTCTAGATGTGATTCGTTCATTGGACTAACTGACATTGTTGATTGATAGCTACAGAAGTCATCCACTTGGAGGACGATGAAGAACTGCAGCGGTTGATTGCTGAATTAGCTAAAACCATGCGTGAAACGCCGGTCTCGAGTGCTCCTCCAGCCAATTCGATTATTGTGACTACAGCTCCTCCAGCCAGTTCGATTGTTGTGACTACAGTGCCGACTGTGCGTGTTACCTCTGCTGCAACGCCGACTCCTTCAATGCTTGCATATCCTCTGCACCGTGTCTCGGAAGACCATACTGGAGCTGCTAAAGAGGCCACGATTAAGGCCGAACACATGATGCTGCGGACCAAGGAGGCGTATGAGGCTAGCATATTGGCGTAAGATGGCAGCTCGGCGTTGGAGCTAACGTCCGAGTAAGTGCGATTGTAAGTTCATTTCCAATTGAATCCCATCCATCTTGACTTTGCACCCATTGGGTGTTTTCTTGTGTCGTATGGTTGCTTGTTTCTGATCCACTGGGCGCACGCTGAGTGAACCCACTGGGTGTAGTCCCCGAGACCGCTGTCGAGTGATTGCATCGGCAGGGGTCTGATTGGAAGACACACTCTTTTTTGTTCACTCGGCCAGGACGGACCTAGTCGAGTGGTTTTGTATCCAGTGGGGGCACGCTGAGTGCACCCACTTGGTGTAGTCCCCGAGACCGCTGTCGAGTGCTTGCATCGGCAGGGGTCTGATTGGAAGACATACTCCTCTTCTTCTTTTTTTGACTCGGCCAGGCTGGACCCGGTCGAGTGGTTTTCTATCTAGTGGGGGCACGCTGAGTGCACCCACTGGGTGTAGTCCCCAAGACTATTGTCGATCGTTTACGAAGGGCAATAGTCTTAATAACTTGGACGCAGGGTCCTTTTTGGTACTTAGAGTACTTGCGCCATTCGGTCGACTGGACTGCACTTCTCCACTTAGGAATGGAAAATATGAGTGTCGACTGAACTATTTCCTTGATGTTTTTAGAAAGCCCTGTGAGATTGGAGCCAAGTATACCAACTTGGAATTAGAGAAGAACCAGGTTGAGATGGATTTGGAAGTGACAACCAATGACTTGAATGTCTTGAAGAAGGCACTCACGGATAAGGATAAGGTCCTCGCAGAGGATAAGGAGAAATCCGAGGCCGCTGAAGATAATCTCTTGGCAGTCGGTAAGATAGAAGAAGAGAACGCCAAACCAAAGAACGAACGAACCGAGTGGGCCAACAAACTTGAGCAGATGGCCAAAAAAGGAAACGCCATGGAGAAGTATCTGGGGGACTTCATGAGCAAGATGCTCGGCATGCTCACTGGTACGCTACTTTCATTGAGTGAATCTCTTTGGACTTTACTGAATGAATTGTGACCAACCTTTCATTTTTCCTTCACATAGAATTCTGCCAAGATTTTGATAAGGAGACTAAAGAAGTGGAGCCGCATTTGGACCCTATCAAGTCACCTGTTTCAGATGTTGTGTCCATGAATATGTTTCACCTCAATGCTCATATTTTGAAGGTCCAAGGGTACGTCGCCCAACTACGAACCGCGTTGGGGAAGATCGACAAGGAGCTGTGGCCTGAAGACACCCTCCAGACTAATTTTGAGTCAATGACGAGCCGCTTGGACCAGATTCCCAACAGGGTGCAGGCGTGGAAGAAGTCTGCTACACGTTGCGGAGCCGATGTGACTCTTTCGCTCGTCCGAGTCCATTTCAAGGAGGCTAGGGAAGATAAGATGAAGGCGCTCGAAGTGGCTAATACGAAGAAGCTCCGGTTGGCGGACTTCATGGAGACTTTCATCGACGTGGCCACTCGCATTGCTGATGGTATCCACCTTGACACCTTCGTTGAGCCTGCGAGTCCTGGTGAGGCTTGAAAAGAAACTTCCATTACAGTCCAAACTTTTATTCGCCTCGGTATGCCGAGTTTTAATGTATCCGTTAAATCTTCGTTCGGGTGTTAAACCCGAGTACTTTCGTACGCATAGCCAACTTTAATTTGTGTTGGATATATTTGAGTTTATCTGCGTTTGACTTAGTTTGTTTGGTTTTTTAATGTTCTTGACATTCGGGAAAATACCTTACTTAAGCGAAGTCTGATTCGCAGTTAAGTATCCGAGTGGAAAGATTGTTTTTCACCTCGCCGGAGTGTAACTTAGGCGAAAATTGATTCACTGCTAAGCCTGTGAGTGAATAAGTTGCTATTCACTCGGCGGGGTTTTCTAAGTTAGGCGAAGACATGTTCGTAGCTAAGCCCCCGAGTGAGAGGATTGCTCGTCACTCGGAGTGAGTTTTATACTTAGACGAAAACTGGTTCATGGCCAAGCCTCCGAGTGAGAGGATTGCTCGTCACTCGGAGTATGTTCTAAACATAGGCGAAGGCTGGTTCGCGGCTAAGCATCTGAGTGAATAGGTTGCTATTCACTCGGAGGGTTCTTTAACTTAGGCGAAAACAAGTTCGTAGCTAAACCCCCGAGTGAGAGGATTGCTCGTCACTCGGAGTGAGTTCTAAACTTAGGCGAAGACTGGTTCGCGGCTAAGAATCGGAGTCAATAGGTTGCTATTCACTCGGAGAGGTTTTTAACCAAAGTTGTCAGAATCGTGACTCAAGTCTTAACATCTTACGATCTTATGATCCAAACTAGCCCCTCCGATTCTACGATTTTGCTCATAGAATCTATATTTCTACGATCCTGATAGTTAAGATTCTACGATTCACGATCCTAGCAGTGGAGATCCGATCCGATTCAGAATCGCGATTCTGATAACTTTGTTTTTAAATTAGGTGAAAACATGTTCGCAGCTATGCCCCCGAGTGAGAGGATCGCTCGTCACTCGGAGTGAGTTTTAAACTTAGGCGAAGACTGGTTCGCGGCTAAGCATCCGAGTCAATATGTTGTTATTCAATCGGAGAGGTTTTTATCTTAGGCGAAAACATGTTCGCAGCTAAGCCTCCGAGTGAGAGGATTGCTCGTCATTCCGAGTAAGTTTTATACTTAAGCGAAGACATGTTCGCACCTAAGCCCCCGAGTGAGAGGATTGCTCGTCACTTTGAGTGAGTTTTATACTTAGGCGATGACTCGTTCGCATTTAAGCCCCCCGAGTGAGAGGGTTGCTCGTTACTCGGAGTATGTTTTATACTTAGGCGAAGACAGGTTCGCAGCTAAGCGCACGAGTGAGAGGATTGATTGTCACTTGGAGTATGTTCTAAACATAGGCGAAGGCTGGTTCGCGGCTACGCGTCCGAATGAATAGGTTGGTATTCACTCGGAGGTTTTTTTAACTTAGGCGAAAACATGTTTGCAGCTAAGCCCCCAAGTGAGAGGATTGCTTGTCGCTCAGAGTATGTTCTAAACTTAGGCGAAGGCTGGTTTGAGGCTAAGCATCCGAATGAATAGGTTATTATTCACTCGAGGGGGGGGGGTTAACTTAGGCGAAAACATTTTCGCAGCTAAGGCCAGAGTGAGAGGATTGCTCGTCACTCGGAGAATTTTCTAAACTTAGGCGAAGGCTGGTTCACAGCTAACCATCGGAATGAATAGGTTGATATTCACTCGGAGGGGTTTTTAACTTAGGCAAAAACATGTTCGCAGCTAATCCCCTCAGTGAGAGGATTGCTCGTCACTCGGCGTGAGTTTTATACTTAGGCGAAGACATGTTCGCGCCTAAGCATCCGAGTGAATAGGTTGCTCATCACTAGGAGTGAGCTTTATACTTAGGCAAAGACATGTTCGCAGCTAAGCCCTCGAGTGAGAGGATTGCTCGTCACTCGGAGTGAGTTTTATACTTAGGCAAAGACTGGTTCGTAGCTAAGCCCCCGAGTGAGAGGATTGCTCGTCACTCGGAGTGAGTTTTATACATAGGCAAAGACTAGTTCGTAGCTAAGCCCCCGAGTGAGAGGATCGCTCGTCACTCGGAGTATATTTTGAGTGTGAAATTGCATGATCGAAATCAAGAAAAACTATAGGAATCATGACTTTGATAGGCAACATTGTTTAGAAAACTCTCTTATTACATCAAACCAATCGATTGTCAAGCATAAAAGCGTCGGAGTAGGTCTGGATTCCAAGCATGCGGTTCGTCGATTCTCTTCTTAAGGTTGTAAAGGTGATATGCTCCATTAGTTAGTACTTTGGTGACGAAGAAAGATCCTTCCCATGTGGTGCAAGCTTGTGAGGTCGCTGGTGATCAACTCAGAGCACCAGATCGCCTTTGTGGAACGCCCGACTCCTGACATGACTACCATGGAAGCGCCGAAGATCCTGTTGGTATATTGTCACACGATTCCAAGCTAGTTTAAGCTCTTCTTCTAGGAGATCTACTCCGTCCTATCGTGCCTGTTCAGCGTCAGCTTCAGAATACAGATCCACACGGGGAGAATTGTGGACAAGATCACTTGGCAAGACGTCTTCATCTCCATACACCAAGAAGAAAGGTGTGCGTCCAGTCGACCGGTTGGGAGTTGTCCTTAAGCCCCACAGAACAGACGGTAATTTAGATACCCAAGCTCCAGCTGCATGTGTCCAAGTCTCGCATGATTTGAGGCTTCAACTCTTGAAGGATAAGGCCATTCTCCTGCTCAGCTTGTCCATTGGTTTGGGGGTGTGCGACGGACGAATAATCCACCCAAGTGTCTTGAGCAGAGCAAAACCGTGTGAACTCTTCCGAGTCGAAGTTAGGACCATTGTCTATTATAATGGTGTGAGGAACTTCGTACCGAAATGTTATTTCCTTCATGAACTTGATGGAGGTGCAAGAGTCTAGCTTCTTTATAGGTTTGGCTTCGATCCATTTAGTGAACTTGCCGACTGCAACAAGTTGGTGTGTGAATCCACTCTGTGCTCTTTGGAAAGGACCGACCATATCGAAACCCCAAACAACAAATGGACAGACGTCCTTCGTAGTGATCAATGATATCTTTAGCCATCTCGTTAGCACGCTGCCGGAAGAACCCAGCTCAATATGCTTTGGCGACAATAGTCCGAGAGGACACATGATGACCACAGGTCCCCGAGTTGATTTCCTCCAGGATCAGTCGGCCCTCCTCATGGGAGATGCACCGTTGAGCTACACCAGTAACACATTCTCTCTAAAGTTGATTGCCCATCACAGTAAAAGCCTTTGATCTACGAACAATCTGCTTTGCTTCAACTTTGTCTTCTGGGAGTTCTCGCCTCAAAATGTATGCAATGTATGGTATTGTCCAATCTGGCGTGATCACTAGAATTTCCATGACTAAATCAACGACTACTGGAACATCAATCTCAGTCGGATTGGAGTTGCTTATTGGTTATGGGGGCTCTTCGGTGAAAGGATCCTTTTGCACCGAAGGAGTATGTAAGTGTTCCAGGAACACATTGCTAGGGACATGTTTTCGAGTGGACCCAATCTTGGCCAGCTCGTCAGCTGCTTGATTTTTCAATCGGGGAACATGGTGGAGTTCCAGACCTTCAAACTTCCTCTCGAGCTTCCTTACCGCATGCCAATACCTAGGCATGGCGGGGTTTCTGCCATACCATTCCTTCATCACTTGATTGACCACCAAATCCGAGTCATCGTACACCATCAGGCACCGAACGCTGAGTGAGATGGACGTACGCAACCCGTAGAGGAGCGCTTCATATTTAGTCTCGTTGTTGGACGAATCAAAGTGAATCTGGAGAACATAGTTGAGATTTTCGCCTTTTGGGGACACCAATACAACACCAGAACCGGACCCATTCAACATTTTAGAGCCATCAAAGAACATGGTCTAGTGTGCCGAGTGAATTTGAGTTGGCTGCTATTGCTCCACCCACTCGACCATGAAATCAGCAAGCACTTGGGACTTGATAGCTTTCTTTGCTTCGAACTTGATGTCGAAATCTAAGAGCTCGATGGCCCGTTTAGCCACGTGACCAGATGCGTCCCTATTGTTAAGAATCTCTCACAATGGAGCATCGCTGATGACTGATACCGAAATATCTTGAAAGTAGTGCACCACCTTCTTCCCTGATAAATATATTCAATAGAGGAGCTTTTGGTAGCGAGGGTACCTTTGCTTCGAGGGGGTGAGTACTTCAGAAATGTAGTAGATTGGGCGCTGGACTTTGTAAGCCTTGCGTTCCTCTTCTCGCTCGACACTTAGAACTGTGCTGACGACTTGATCTGTAGCTGTGATGTATAAAAGCATGGGTTCTTTGCTGTGCGGAGGACCAAGCACCGGTTGGGTGGAAAGAGGGCTTTTAGCTCGACAAACACTGCTTCTGCCTCGTCATTCCACTGAAACACATCGGACTTCTTCATGAGTTAGTACAGAGGCAATGTCTTCTCACCGAGACGAGAAAAGAACCGACTCAACGCCGCCATGCAGCCTGTGAGCCTCTGAACATCGTGCACACACATAGGGCTTTTCATTCGGACGATGGCACTGATCTTCTCGGGGTTGACATCAATCCCACATTCGGAAACGAGGAAACCGAGTAACTTGCCACGTTTGGGCACTTAGCTAGATTCAACTTGATATCATACTTTCTCAGGTTGGTGAATGTTTCTGCCAAGTCAGTCAGCAGGTCGGAACCTTTTCGAGATTTGACTACAATATCATCCATATATGCTTTGACATTCCGACTGATTTCATCAAGCAGGCACTTCGGAATCATACGCATGAAAGTAGTGCCAGCATACTTCAAACTAAAAGGCATGGTGATATAGCAGAAACACCCAAAATGTGTGATGAAGGCCGTTTTTATTTCATCTGGACCAAACAGACGGATTTGATGGTAGCTAGAGTATGTATCAAGAAAGGATAGACGATCGCACCCCGCAGTCGAGTAGACAATTTTATCAATGCGGGGGAGCAGAAAGTGATCTTTCGGGTAGACCTTCTTGATATTCTTGAAATTGATACACATACAAAGGGACTTGTCTTTCTTAGGGACCATGACAACGTTTGCGAGCCACTCGGAGTGGTAAACCTCGCGTATGAAGTTCGCCTCCAATAGTCGAGCCACCTCCTTGCCGATTGCCTTCCGATTCTCTGCTGCAGACCGACGCAAATGCTCTTTAACGGGTTTTGCCTTCGGATCCACTCTCAGTCGGTGCTCAGCCATTTCCCTAGGCACACCCTACATTTCAGCAGGCTTCCATGCAAAGATGTCCCAGTTCTCACGGAGGAACTGGATGAGCTCGGCTTCCTAGTGTTGTTGAGATGTTGGTCGAGGCAGCATCAGGATCTGTTGGGTGGATGTTCACTTTTTTGATTTCACCCGCCGACTGAAAAGCGGACACAAAAGTGGGCTTCTTGGAGCGCATCAGGTCGGCAGGGTCAGTATTCTTCCGGTATTCCTCCAGCTCAACCACAACCATTTGTTGATCAGCGTTCTTAGAGCCTTCTTGCAAGCACTCCTCAGCCCTGTGTCGATTGCCTGCGACTGTGATGACGCCCTTGGGCCCTCACATCTTCATCTTGGGATACACGTAACATGGGCGTGCCATGAAACGCGCGTAAGCCGGGTGACCAAGGATGGCATGATAAGCACTCTGAAAATCCACAACTTCAAACATTAATTTTTCCTTGCGAAAGTTCTTTTTTGTGCTGAATACGACATCTAGTGCAATCTGACCGAGTGACTTGGCCTTTTTCCCAGGGATGACGCCATGGAACTGCTTATTGCTTTCACTCTGTTAGGACATTGGAATGCCCATTCCTTTGAGGGTGTCTACATACAGAATGTTCAACCCACTCCCACCATCCATCAAAACCTTGCAAAGACGAACGCCTCCAACAACTGGGTCTACCACCAAAGCTTGTCGACTAGGGGTAGCGACGTGAGCAGGGTGATCCGACTGATCGAACGTTATAGGAGTCTGAGACCATTTGAGGTATGACGGGGTGGTCAGAACTGCCATGTTGACCTTTCTGTTTATGACCTTCAACCGACTTCTTCTCTCTACATCCACAAAAATCATCAGGGTGGCATTGATATAGGGAAAATCTTCTTTATCTTCTTCATCCTCCTTCTCAAGAGTCTTCTCACTCCATGGATTATCTTTGAACTGTTTGATCAACAGTCTACACTGACGAGTAGTGTGTTTGGGCAATATTAGATTGCCATATTCATGTTTCTTCGTGTGAATTGCACACGGTAAATCCAGAACATCTGACTGATACATTGACTTTTTTGGGGGAAATTCCCCTTTGGGGTTTCCCTTGAACTTTCCTTGTGCCGTCAGGGCGGCTTCTTCTGCCGGAGTGGAACCATTAGCCTTGCGCTTCTGTTTCCGATTGGAATTGCCCCCAGCATCATTGTCGACTACTTTTACTTTACCGTTATGGATGCGGTCTTCGTCTTCACCATTGGCGTACCGGCAGGAATCTCCATCATATTTCTCATGGACATATCAACTGTTCGACCGAACATCAAACATAACTCTGTGTACCTGATACCAGCCTTGAAAGGGCAGACTACTTGGTGCTCAGAAATGTTTTCCACCGTGTGATGATGGGTGGTCCAACGCTGGATATAATCTCTCAAGGACTCATTTGGATTCTACACGCAATGTTGCAACTCGGACAAACCATCAGGGCGCTTACATGTGCACTCGAATGTTTTGATGAACACTCGGTCGAGATCCTCCCAGCAATAGATGATAGAAGGAGCCAACTGATTCAACCATGCCCTCGCCGAACAATCCAGCACCAAAGACAAATGCTTCTTGCGACATTGTCGTTACCTCCACCAATCTGCAGTGCCACTCGGTAGTCATCGAGCCATGTCTCAGGCTTAGATTCTCATGTGAATTACATATTCCGTCCGCCAACCTAAAGTTGGGGGAAATATCAGCTGAACGAATCGCTCTACTGAAGCACTCGGGGCCGGAGACCACAGTGCTGCTTCCACTCGGACGATCTGTGTGAAAACCATCTCTGTGAGCTCTGCCCTTGTCAATCCTCCTCTGGGCGAGTACATTCCTCGCATCAAACCCATGACTCCTCTCATCACCGAACGGGTGCCTATCGCCGTAGTGTCGGGACACATACGTACCACTCCTCGAAGGAGAGTGCACCCGACGGCGGTCATCACGATGGTAACAGGGAGCAAACTGGTTCCGCCCCTGATCTCTGTGTTGATCCTCTCGGTAACCCCCGCCTCTGCGATGCTGAGGTGACCCCGAATTGCAAATTGAATGAACTGTATCTTCTGTGGGTGAATTACTGTGCAATCTATTGAGTCACTGTGACACAGTTGAGTTTTGCTGCTGCGCTGCCTCTACCAGCCGCTGAGTTTGACGGCTGAATAGAATCTACTATCTTAGCGGAAGCTCCAACATTTAGTACTAGAGTACGAAATACCTTGACGTTGTTCTTTGGTACACTCGGAAAGATCTGTTGCTGACGCCAACTGGAAACTGGAGGACGATGGTGGGCATGTCCACTCGACGGCTCTCCAGCGTCGCGTCCGCCGCAACCGAACCCAGGCGGGCTCTGCATAGAACCGGCTATGAAGACCTCCGCCATAGGATTGTAGCTCTCTCACTCGGAAGGAACATCAGACTGATGTGACGCCGAGTCGACCGCGCCTCAAAGAGGTTCGACGGGCTCGATTGCCGCAATCTGCGGAGATGACGCATAGCGATCCACCGCGTGTTTCACCCATCGCTGGAGTCATGAGCGACTGGATCACTTGTGGCGACGAGCAGCGGGGCGAATAGTCGGAACCGGGGTCGATGGATGCCGAAGGAGAACACCATAGGAACTTGCACGGAAGTGCGTTGCCCCGTAGACCGAGTGTGCCTCGACATCGAGAGGCGCCTCCTAAAGACATGCCGATTCATCGGCAGCGAAGACGAGCATGCCAAGATGGATGACGCAGCCCAAGAATGAATCCCAGCTGGAAGACATGACGGAGAATGAATAACACAAAGTTGCCGGAAGTCTCTTAGACGCATGCCCCACGGTGGGCGCCAACTTTCGTGGGAATGAACCTAACAGTAGAGGTGAGGGGTATGAAAGGAGAGGGTAGAGTCCTAGCTACGGCAAGCTTGTACGCAAGATGTATGAGTTCAGGCCCCTCTCGTGGAGGTAACAACCCTACGTCTTAGTGCTCGGGAGCTCTTGCGGTGTGGATGATGTGTTACAGGGGGTGCAAACCCTTGTGCCAGAGGGGAGGGGTGGCATATATAGAGTGTGATGCTCCTCATCAATACCGAGCAACCAAGGGTTCGATCAATGGAGTTTAAAGGCCTACGTTGATGATAACGTACGTAATTAATGCTACTTATGACGACCAGACGAACACTCGCCTGTCGGCCTCCCTGGAGTGGCTTCTGGTCTTCTGCGTTGACTGGTTTCTGGTTCTTCCGAGTGGAAGTTAATTGCCGAGTGAAGGGGTAAATTCTCCAAGTGATTCAAACTTTATGGCTATCCAGTCAGAACCCTCCTTGTAGTCTTCAAGTCTTTAATGAGGTACCCTTAGGTAGGACATGTAGGTCAGGCCTATGTCCCTATCCTAGGTACATATCCCCATCAACTACCATTATCAAGTTGAATGGGGTTTTCTCAGGATTATCAAAGTAGTGTTTAATATTTTCCACATAACGAGCATCGAGGGTTTTAGGAGGTTCCCCATCTCCTTGAGTAGCAAGTACACCTAAATTTTTGGTATTTCATGTTACATATCCATAACTATAGATATAAAACAACTAAAAACAGAAAATAAAAATTACTTAGTGATAAAGAAAACAAGCACACACGAGAATATTCACACCACGCTATTGCTCCCCGCCAACGTCGCCAGAAAAAGGTCTTGATAACCTAGAAGTGCAGGGGATTGTTTGTAGCCTTTTTCTATAAGTAAGAGTGTCGAACCCAACGAGGAGCTAAAGGTAGAACAAATATTCCCTCAAGTTCTAGCGACCAGCGATACAACTCTACGCACACCTAACATTTTCTTTAACTAAAACAAGATTAAAACTAGAAGTTCTTTACAAGAAAATAAAGAGCAAGTAAGTAAAAGTTTGGGGCTGTTTAGTAAAAATATTTTTGTGTAACGCAAGAAAAATATTGTCCATGGCAATTGTATATAACATGATAGATACTTATTATGTGCAATGAGGGACATGCATACGCTAACACACTTTCCGTACTTGGATCATATGCACTTACGACTGGACCTCTAGGAAGCATCCGCAACTACTAGAAATCATTAAGGTAAACCCAACCATAGCACTAAATGTCAAGTCCTCTTTACTCCCATATGCGCACAACTTCCTTACTCGGGTGTAAGTTTCTATCACTCTCGCCACCAACTATAAGGGAATTATGAACATATTACAAACCCTCCAGTGTGTATCCTTCACGTGTGCGCATCACATAAGGCACCTTAGGATATCACCACATTAAGACACAACTCATATTAATAACATCATATCACAATTAACCCAGAGGACAAAACGGATCTACTCATACATCATTGGATAACCACATATCTTTGGGAAATGGTATGTAGTGTTGAGCACCATGTTTAAGTAGAGAGTTATAGCGGGAAAAGAGGTATTACACCACCGCATAGAGGGGGAGAGAGTTGGCATTGACAGTGGCTATAACACCCTGTTTTTGACTGTCGTGACTAATTTGACATTTCTCAAAAATTAGGGCCAATAATTTTTTTTGTGAATGATTGTGATGCTTGAAGTGACTGTTGTTTGCTTTCTTGCATGCATGCCTGTGTTTGATTCTCAATAGTTGCTGTTACTCTCAAGACTCAGCTCCTTAGCCCAAAACTCCTGCCCAATGATCATGCCATGTGTTTAGGACCACAAACTATTTTGACCAAATATTATTTTCACCAAAAAGCATTTCTTTGAATTAAGCTTTCAAAACCCATGAGATGGGATTTGTACGACAAGTCCTCAAATTTGGGAATTTATTTTGCACCAATTATTTTAAAAGTTATTTTACTATTTTATTTAAATGCCTTCCTGTGAGGCAAGAAATGGTCTCTTATGAAGGAAAGTTATTTTTGTTGTTTTCAAAATATTTTAGAAAATTTAGGGAAACTCAGTGGACATATATATTCCATATATATGAGTTTCAACACATGGTCATGTTCAAAATATTGGGCAAACCCCTCCAAAACCCTTCCTTCCTATTTCAAGCTTTTGGAATATTTCTATAAGAAATATTCTCAATAAATTTCTGTAAAATTCCAGCAAGTCATATATGATATATGTGACGATCTTGCCAAGTTTCATCTCAAGCCAAGTTGATTTGACTCCCCTAATTATTCTAAAACCCTATGTGTCCAGATCCAAATTTAAGCAACTCTACATTGCCATGTGTCTTCATTTGTGATCAAATTTGGTAGACATGTTCCGATACTCCAATAACGCATCCACACCAATTGGTGCATTAAGGAGAATAGAAGAACTTGTCCCAAGACCCTCAAAAACCTCTCTGTTGAACTCTGACTTTGGGAAACTTTACATTATAAAGTTTCTCCAATTGACCCCAAACTTTTTGGGCATGTTTTAATGCTAAATTAAAGCCCCCATACCAAATATTGGATTTGTGGGAATTGATTTTAATAGATTTGTAAGGACAAGGCATTTTCTGCCCATTTCATGGGTTTTCCAAGTCTACATTGGAAACCTTATCCACCAAATCTCAAATTTGGTGTCCAAGCTTATTTTCATCTATTATTTGATCCTGTTAAGTTCCATATCAATTGATGTTCGTCTGTTTGCTGTGACACTTATCAAACACCTTGTGTGCACTCACCAAATTGGCTACTTTGACCCCTTCCACTTTTACCCTTGAGCTTAAATTTCTACCATAGCTCTATATAGTTACATTTTACCTCCAATAGCTTTGCTATGGCCTCTGGTCAATTATTGGAGGGAGTGTCCTTGTAGCTGCCTCTCATTTTTACCCTTGGATCACCATTTTTACCCCTCTTGCCCCACTTCTGCTTAATCCAAAGCCCCCAGCTTTTTCCAGAGATTCCGCAGCATGCTAATGCATCATTTCAAACCAAGAGATGGCATGAACATCACATCTACAAGTTGATTTTTGGCTGAAATGTAGCTTTGTGCAGCAAGTACTAGCTACGCACCTCTGGCTGAGCTCAAACTTGGCATTGTTGTAGTCCTTCCATGTTTAAGACTCATAGACAAGGTTTCACGTCAATCCCCTTTGTGTGAAAACCACTTTTCCAGCCCCTAGTTTCATGTTGCAAACTTAATCACAGTCAAAACCCCATCTACCCTGCCCCAAGTGCAACCAAATTCCTCCATCAGTCTCCAGAGGGCTGGCCTTGCATGTTTGACAGCAAGGCTTCACCATAAGATGGTCCTGGGCATAGGTGGCCATGGTGACCACCACCCTGACCGTCAATAAGGGTGATTTGCACCTTGTTTTATTTCTCCAGGACGTATCCAGCCGTTGCATCGTGTCTCAGAGTACCAGGGCATCCCCCTTGACTGGTCCTATCCTTCCCCAATGCTAGCTAACCTCCAAAGTGCCCACAGACGTGTCTTTTCCCCCATGCCAGCGAGCTCTGAGGTGCTCCCGAGCTCTCTCTCTCCCTCCCCCTCTCTTAGCTCCTCACCCAAGTTCTCTCTGCTTCCCCATCACTTCCTCCTTCCTCGTGCAACCTCATGGGCTCCCCCTATAAAGCCTTGGGCTCTCCTCCTCCTCCTGCCCTGCCATGGCCGAAGCTCTACCTCCAGGAGTGGCTCCAACTCCGGGAATGCGGCTCTCTTCTCCCCTTCTAGCCACCTCAGGGGCGCCTCAGACCCCCGCATCTTCTTCCCTTTCCTTCCTCTCCCTTCCAGGTGGCCGGGGCACCGCTCCCCACGGCCACCGTCGCCGCCCTCAGCCGCGGCTGAGGCCCCCTCTCCCTCATCACTCTCCGGCGGGAATGGTGCATCAGGAGGACGCAATGCATCATCCCGAGGGTGCCGGCGACCGGGGCGCTGCCGGAGCTGGCCGGAGCCCCAGGGCAGGCATCAGCTCGGTCGGCCTCCTCCTCCTCCGTGCTGGCGAGCGGGTGGTTGGGTAAAGACCTGACCAGCGGCCCCCCCTGTAAGCCTCTCCAAGCCGTGCCCAAGTGGATAAGTGGAGGCGGTTTTCTCCATGTGTGCCTCTCCGCGCGGAAGGCGTAAAAGACCGAGGGCGCCTCCTGTGTGGCCCCTGCCACCAGATCAAGCTACTCGGCCGGCCCATCAGCCTATCGGCCGCGTCAGCGCAGGATAGCCCGTGTTGCTGAACCTTTTAGGAATTTCCCTTTTTGCAGAAACTTCAAAAATCCTTTATAAATCCATCTGAGCTCCAAAATTGATGATTTAAATTTCAGCGGGCCCCTAAAATCAAGACTATCCATATATGTGCATTGCACATTTTTTGAGAAGACTTTCTATGGGATTAATATTCAAATACCCATTTGAATATTTTAAACCCCACTTTGTAAATTCATATAGCATTCAAATCAACGCCAAATGGAGTGATTTCAAATTCCAGAGTCTTCTAATATCATATCCTATTTTTGAAGCCTTGGTACACATTCTTGCATGACCTATTTCTATTGCAATAAATAAATAGCTCCCTTTTGCTATTTATCCAATGTTAGAAAATCCCTAGTATATTCGTATCAACTCCAAATCGAGTGAAACAACTTCCTAAATGTTTCTAAAATCATGCTCTGATAAATGAGTGCCTCCACTCATTTTTATCATAATATTTTCTGTAGGTTTCTTTTAAGATCACCTATTCCTCCTTTCACCCATTAAAAAATCCCTGGTGGTCCAAATCTCCTAAGGGAAGCTTCAAGTATTTTTCTTATGACGAGAGAGGTCCAAGAAAAATAAAACTCCTATTTATACATCACTTTTGTTTCTGCTTGCTGCATGGCTTACCATGTTGTTTCCGACGTTAGTTGACAAAGTAGACGGAGTACTCGGAGTTGGAACAAAATACCTCAGAGACCCCGAGGACCTATGTGAGCAAAGGCAAGTAGCCCTTTGACCATGTTTGAGAAAAATATTATTGCATGCTAAGTAGAGCAAAATATTCCTGTTGCATATGATCACGAGTATTAAATCATCGACATGATGTTTCCGATGGCTCCTCTGGAGAACTTGCATTTGAGCATGATCCTAACACCTATGAGGGTCACGCTAATATCATGTTGACAAGTAGATGCTAAGCATAGTAGAAGCATGAGCATGATGATGGTAAATATCAAAGGTTTATGAAAACCCCATCGGGTGCCACTAATGCCCGAGGGTGATGATGAGTTAGGTGGCCACTTGTGAAGACGTGGTGCACCAGGTGTATTTTGGTGTGAGTGGTTTTGGAAATGGGAATCGATTTATGATGTGTAGACCGTCCCAACCTTACATGTGCGACCACGCTACCCCTTTATGGGACGGGGCTTTGTTGATTACTTTGGTCGGTGCTAGCAAAGAGCCACATTACTAGTGGCGGGAGTGATATGTGGTCACTCTTGTGACGGGGTCGTGCCGGGTAGGGCGACTATGCTGTTTCTACGTGTTCTGGGTACACCATTGGTCCCCACATGGATGATACTGTCCAGAGTTGGTGCTCGTAAGACGTACATCATGTGGGATCACTACTAGGGAAAACCCTAGTAGTAGCGCTGTAAATATTCATAGCAGTAGCGCTGGGCCAAGCGCTACTGCTATCGCGCTACAGCTAAACACTAGTAGTAGCGCTGGTATGGGCAGCGCTACTCGTAAGTAGTGTTAGCAGTAGCGCTTCCCTGTCCAGCGCTACTGATAACTATAGTAGTAGCGCTTGTTCATATGGTGCGCTGCTGCTAAGCCACACTACTGGTAAGTATTACCAGTGCTACTGCTAACTTTCAATGCTTTCACAGATTTGCACCCTCTATGCGTTTGTGATGTATTTATGCAGATTCTATACAATAGTTTCATCAAATCATATTAAACATACACTATTCTCACATATCATAGACATACAGTAGTGTGCAATAAATGATATCTTGGCTGTAAGACTTTGACTATTAAGACTTGCTCGCTTTTATACTGCGATCATATTCTCACACATCATATTCTACCTAGTACTTCTCTACTGCGATCCTTCACAATTTTGCTCCAGTCTTTGACTATTAAAACTCACTCGCTTCGAGAAATGATTAATGCACTCGTCTGCAATAAAGGATATCTTGGCCGTAAGCTAACCCTTATCATGCGATCTTTAGACTCGATCCAACGAGGAACAACACTCATCGGGAGTCCCTGCTCAATACAAAGATGTAACATCCTTAGCAATGAAGTTTAGATTAAAACCTATTGTATGCAAAAGATGCACTGAGGACAAATAGTAAAAATATTACCATCTTTCCTAAATAGATGTGACCGTAGTTTAATACGCACACTAGTGGTCGCACATTTTGAGTACTAATATCTCAAAGTCCAGGAAAATAACATGTCTTGACAGTATCAAGATCCTCAAGCCATGAAACATAATGACCTATCTCCTTGTAGTTTAGTTCAACCCAGGAACAGTAGTAGGTGATGTCTACCAAGCGTTGGACATGTTTGCTTGAATGGAAATAAGTTGTCAATATAAATTAAATATGGTTGAGGAACTCACATAATGGTAGAACTGCAGGCGTTTGCACATCGACCCAATTGTCGATGTAGAACTGGAGGTGTCTGCACATCGACCCAGATGTCGATGTAGAACTGGAGGCAACTACTAGGAAACTTATATGATAGATCACTATTACTCAATATGCAACGGGAACATGGTGGCCAGTCCCTCACTGATTTTTTGACCGGCGATGATGGTCGCTACTCCTACTTCCCCTAGTGCATAACAAATATCTAGCACAAGGAGAAGGGGGAGAAGCGACCCCCACGACAAGAGTCGACATTCTTCTTTTGTCATATATGGTGGACACTCCCTCACCGATTAAACTATTTATATTAAACACTAACTAAATAAATTATTTCTATTAACCACTGACTAAGAAACAGTAAAAAAACCACATTATACAATAATAGTAAAAAAAGTTTAGGAGAGATGGAAGAAGGAGGGGTGGGAGGAGGGAGGAGGAGGAATGAGGAGGGGGTGGGAGGAGGGAGGAGAGAGGAGGAGGGGGAGTAGGGAGGTGGGAGGAGAGAGGAGGAGGAATGACGAGGGGGTGGGAGGAGGGAGGAGAGAGGAGGAGGGGGAGGAGGGCTGCCGACGGAGGGCTTGGCCGGAGGAGGACGAATGAGGGAGGAGGGGGCGGCCGAAGGAGGAGGGAGGGGCGAGGAGGGGGAGGAGGGCGATGGGAGGAGGGAGGAGAGAGGAGGAGGGAGAAGGCTGCGGCGGACGACGGCGGGTGCAGGGGAGAGTGAGAGTGGAGAGGGGATTAGGAGGGGCGGCTGGTTGGATAAGTTGGAGAAGATAGTCTTAGCATTAGCGCTGGTTTTAGGCGTGCGCTACTGCTATTAGACTTAGTAGGATCGCTTTACACAAGCGCGCGCTGCTAATAATGCTACCGTCGGTGGCCTCGCTGGGCCTCCTTTAGCAGTAGCGCTGGAAATATATCCAACGGTACTGCTACGAATCCTAGTAGTAGCGCTTTATGTTTCCAGCGCTACTGCTAAGTAGCAGCAGCGCGTGCTATACTCTAGCGCTACTACTAGGCTCCTACCTATAAGCTTTTTCCTACTAGTGGATGGGTACAAATCGAGTGGATCTCTTTGTCTAGTATCATCAGGGGAAAGGCATTGATCGGGTACTTACCTCGGGTATGTTATATACTGCTAGTCATGGATGACACGGAAGTCTCCCGGATCTCGTGGGTACAATGTAGAACCTTTGGAGAGTGTAAAACTATTCAAATAGTCGTGTCCACGGTCAAGGATAGTTAGGTAATCCTGCTTAAACCACGTCCGGTTGTTTCCGCACAAACCAAGTATGAGTGTGTGTGTGTTCAAAGTGATATGTGGGAAAGAGTTGATATGACAAAGTTTGGTGACTTGGAATATTGGGTGAACCCAAAGCGTTCAGCCCACAACAGATATTTGATATCTGTAACATGTTCTTCTAAATACCATCTAGCTTATGTTGCACATCCATCTATGATCATGTTTATTACAGTAAAGCTGCTATCCACCTATACTGCATATTACATGTTATCATACATATTTCATTATCCATATCGTGGGCTGTTTGCGAGTACATTCAAAGTACTCATTGGCTTGCCACTGGTTTTTTCATTGACCAGGTGTGAGAGAACATGATACGGTGAAGAGTACCTTGGTGACGTTCCTGCGAGCTAGCATGCTTCCCAGTCAGAATGTCTGTAGGTTAAGGCTGATGGCATGGGTTCACACTTTCGACCAATATTTCTTCTATTGGTCCAGTTTGGTGTGCTCGCCTTCAAGGCCCTATAAATATGCAAGAATTGACCATGATGGTCATTTGTTGTATCAAACGGTATGTATGGATGTAAGACTCTTGTTATTCAGTTTCTCTATGTTCGGTGAGCATTGATTTTTGGGATCACTGAGCACGTTCATTCGGCGATCTCGACTCGTAAGTCGGTGTCCCCACAGCGGCAAGATTGTTGATATAGATCGCCTTCACGCTCCTCGCCCCGGTGGCAATCTAGCGCTACTAGAAGAGAGGGGTAGAGAGCCCCCTCCTTCTTCTTCTTCCATGCCCTCCCCTCTAGATGGGAGGAGAGTTTTTACCTCTTGTCCATGGCCTCCATTGGCGTGGAGGGGCAGGAGCCCCTCCGAGATTGGATCTCCCTCCGTGCTCTCTTCTATTTCCACGTTCCTGTTTTCTAGCCCTTCGCCATTTCTTAAATTCTCGGAGATTCGTAACTCCGATCGGGATGAAATTTTGGGCGGATTTTTATACACAAATTAACTTCTTTGGGTTTGAAGAAGAGCCCACTACAGACCACCATGCATGAGGACTACCAGGTGTGCCCTGGTGTCTAGTGGAGGCCCTGGGTATCCATTTCCTCTAATTCCAGCTCCGAAAAATCACATATATTACAAAATAATCCTTCATAAATTTTTACCGCGTTTTGACTTTGTTTGATACAGATATTCTTCAAAACAAAAAACATGCAACAAACACGAACTGGCACTTGGCACTCGATCAATATGTTAGTCCAATAAATCATATAATTTTTTTCCAAAAATATGTGAAAGTTGTATAATATTGGCATGGAACAATAAAAAATTATAGATACAACGGAAAGGTGTCACACCTCGCCTCCCTTCTCCATGCCTCGGACTCTGTCCAACACCCGTGTGCTGCTCGTCATACCCTTTCTCCTGCAACACGAGCTCGCGCTTGAGCCTTCATGCCCGAGGCCTCCTCCAACTCGATGTGATGCGCTCCGTGTGCCTGTGAACAACCAGATGGTCGCCACCTCCTACACATGCTACTCTTATCCATCCACACTACTGTGATCCACCGAAAGACCAAGACCTCTACGGATGACTACACGATGACCTCGACCATGAAAGGCGCCTTGTACCTCTACCAACGACCACATGTACATCGACCACCCGGATACGGCAGGATGGAGGACTCAGATGCCAAGTCTCACAAGACCCGTGTACGACTACTTCACTCGAGGAACCTCGGTCCGCCCTGAATGCATGCTTCAAAGGTATAACTAGCGAGACGATCACCCATTGAACGAATGCATGTGTTTTGATGAGATGTTTGTGTTTGCACCGTGTCTGAATTGCGTCGTGCATGTTCCTTGTTTGTCATGCTACCACACGTGGGACACCCGGGATCTGGGACCACCCCACCATCTTTGCATGACAAGCACATGACCACACTTGTTATTTTGCACCAATATATCAATAAGTTGTCGGAACCGAAACTTTGTTGTGGCATCATTTTTGTTTCTATCATCTTGGCACCCATTTCTTTTCGTCATGGAGACAAATGCTCCATATCATATCATATGCCTATATGTTTATTAAATTGCATCGATTTGATCATGTCATCCACATACATGTAAAAATATCTAAATTGTTGGTTGCATATAAAATTGCCTAATTGTTTGATAAACGGTTTGCCTCATAACTAAATAACCGTTGCTCTGATTAAAATATTATATATATGTAACTTGACTATAAATATGTGTAGAGTAACATGGTGACATCTATTTTTTGTTTAACAACAATTAAAATATGTTTAGGCAGAACAATAGCAAATTCAAAAATTACGTATGGGGATTTTCCAAAATTGTTAATTGTAGTTTCCAGCCTCATTTAAAATTCCTAGATGATGTAGTTGTTCATGCTTCACCTCTTGTCATGTTTAACAACATTTCAACTTGTCGAGTAAATAGACGGGAGTGAACAAAATAATTCGAACTTGGACTTTCATCAATATGCAGTTGCATATTGAGCTTCACTTAATGTGTAGAAGTTGATTGTTGTGCTTTTCCGTGTCTTGCATAATTAAATGTACATGCATAATAATTGCTTGGATATCATGTCATGAATATGTTGTGGTGTTTATAGTGTGTTGATTGTTTGTTTCCGGATTGTTTCTTCTTGATAGAGTTCTAAAACCACTTTGGAGTGGGAGGATTTGCTCTCCTACGTTGGTTCGTCTACTACATGGATTCTTGTTCTTCCAAGCGGGATCTCAGGCAAGATGATCATTTACCTAGATACCACTACTATCATTGCTATTCTAGTTATGTCTTTTCTATCACTATGTCTCGCTGCATACTACCTATTATGTCAAGCCTCCCAACATTGGCATGAAAAGCCTCTAACCCCTCCACATCCCAGCAAACCTTTGTTTGCCTATATTACTGATTGCTCAACCCTTCTTATAGCATTCCTAGTTGGAGGTGCAAGTTGCTTTCCATGTGATAACATGGATTCCTTGTTATATCACCATATAATTACTATTTAACTTAATTCACCTATATACTTGGTAAAAGGTGGAAGGCTTGGCCTTCTAGCTTGGTCTTTTGTTGCATCTTTTTGCCCTAGTTACTCGTGTACCGGTGTTATGTTCCATATTGGGTGCTCCTAACATGCTTGGGGTTGTTATGGGGACCCCCTTGATTTTCATTCTGGCATAAAACTCCTCTGGCAAGGCCCAACATGGGTACTACATTTTCCTAATAACTAATAAAATAGCATATGGACTTTTCTGACCCAATTGATAATTAAACAACTCCTGGACCACTGCTCCACATGACTGTTGGTCCCATCTGAGCGATGTCCGACTCCCCCTGGTCACCCGGGGTCTGAGCCAACCCGACGTCTAGCTCATCCTGTAATGCTCTAAGAATGAGATATTTGGCTCCTACCGGGTCTGTCGCATGCCAGACGACCTTGCTGGATTTGTTTTACCTTTATCAAACGTCTTGTGTGCGGAAGTCTGAGGATACTTTGGGCTATCTTGAGGTTGAGGTTTTCCATAGGAATTTCCAATAGACTACGGGAGTTCTGTGGTTGAGGTTATTCCATGTAGCTTGTGGTAGTTTATGATGGACTAATTGGAGCACCCGTGCAGGGTTAAATCTTTTTGAGAGTCGTGCCCGCAGTTATGTGGCAACTTGGAAACTTTATTTAACACCCGGTCCAAACTTGAAGTAAACTCAACTAAAACTTGCCAACTGTGTGCGGAACCGCGATTGTCTATTCATGTGAGTCCTGCATCCAAGAGAGGACATGGTGGGGTTATGTATGACTTGTAAGTAGGTGTTATACATCATTTCTTGATCATTGATAATTCACAACCGTTTATGCATAGATCACCCCATCTCTTATTCTTGTACTCGTAAGTTAGCTACTCAAATAAATGCTTAGTGCTTGTTGTAACCTCACCACTTAACCATCCCTCACCCGTTAAACTTTCCTAGTCTGTATACCTTTTGAAATGAGATAGTTGAGTCCCTCTGGCTCACAGATTACTACAACAACAGTTGCAGGTACAGGTAAAGCGATAATTTGATGTGAGCGCGATGATTGTTCTATTTGAAGTTTCTTCTTCTTCTTCTTCTTCTTTGACCATAGGATGGGTTCAACGGCGTCAACGTGGGCTAGCAAGGATGGACGTCGTTTTTATAGTTTGGTTTTGTCTATAGTCAGACTCTGCTCTTCTACATGCTGATTGAATGCATGTTTGTATTGAGATGATCATGATTAGCTTGTGGCGAGTGTAAGCCAATTCCATATACTCATCTTCTTTTCATGTACATGTAACGATATCCATTCTTGTGAAACAATGAGATGTGCTTCTATCCCTGTAGAGGTCCACATGCCAAAATAAGGATAGGATCGTATCTTGGGCATTACAAGTTGGTATCGGAGTAGTACCGACCTAGGTGCCCCCTTGATTGATCGAACTTGTCCGAGTCGAGTCTAGTGAAAAACTACTTTGAGTCTATTTATATATCCGAGAGTAGGATACTTTTTACTCCTCTTCTATGCTATGGTGAGGAATCTTGATGTAGGAATTTTAATTCTACACCTATTCTCTCTCAATTTTGTTTAGGATCACGCAGGTATTTTGGAATTTATATGATGCTGATGTGATGGAATTATGTACTTGGTGCCTCCTGCTATCGAGCAATAGAGCTGCAAGTGGTTTTTGACACATTGTTATCATTCAACTTCCTTAGTGAAAGGACGTGGATGTCGCCTAGAGGGGGGGGGAATAGGCGCTTTAAAATAATTACGGTTTAGGCTTGAACAAATGCGGAATAAAACTAACGTTTAACTTGTCAAGCAGAAAATTTAAACAACTAGGCTCAACTATCTGCACCAACAACTTATGCTAAGCAAGATAAACAACTAAGTGATAGCAAGATATATGACAGGAAACAGTATGGCTATCACAAAGTAAAGTGCATAAGTAAAGGGTTTGGGTAAGAGATAACCGAGGCACGCAGAGACGAAGATGTATCCCGAAGTTCACACCCTTGCGGATGATAATCTCCGTTTGGAGCGGTGTGGAGGCACAAAGCTCCCTAAGATACCACTAATGCCACCGTAATCTCCTCACGCCCTCGCACAATACAATATGTCGTGATTCCACTGAGGGACCCATGAGAGCGGTCACCAAACCCGTACAAACAAGGTTGGCGCAATCTCCACAACTTAATTGGAGGTTCCCAACAACACTACAAAGATTCACCACAATGGCATATGGCTTCGAGGTGACCACAAATGCTCGCGGCAATCTCCACAACTTAATTGGAGACCCCGACGCTTCCCCGGAGCTTTACACCACAATGATTGAGCTCTAAGGCACCACCAAGCTTCTAGGATGCCAAAGCATCCACGAAGAACAATATCTAGGGGTACCAAGTACCCAATTGAAATAAGATTATCAACTTCTCACTTCCACTTATCACCGTGGAGAACTCAAACCGATGCAACTAATGCAATGGCAAGAACACACGAATTGGTCAAGTACCTCACACACAAATCCCTCCACAACAAAACAAAGCTATGGAGAAATATGAGAGGAAGAACAAGGAGCTCACAAAGAACTCCAAGATCAAGATCCAAGGGGTTCCCCTCACATATAGGAGAAAGTGATTGGTGGAGATGTGGATCTAGATCTCCTCTCTCTTTTCGCTCAAGAACTAGCAAGAATCAATGGAGGTATTGGGAGTTAGCAAGCTCTAAGAAGGCCAACAATGGGGGAAGAACACGAGCTCAATGGATGGATAAGATCCAATGGGGAAGAAGACCCCCTTTATATAGTGGGGGAAAGAATCCAACCATTACCCCCACTCACAGCCTGAGCGAAGTAAAAAATAGAGGTACTACTGCTGCCAGGAGCTGTACCACCGCTGCTAGGAGAGGTACAACCGCAGGGTAGTAAAGAATTACTACTATGACTACCACCACTGAGGCTGTAGATGTGAAGAAACTACGACGGAGCGGTACTACCACCCGGGAGCGGTAGTAAAAAACTACTACCACTCCAGGAGCGGTACTACCGGTGGCACCAAGAGTGGTACTACCGTTGGATACTAAAACTGCCATAACTGTCGTATACGAACTCCGAATCGAGCAAACTAGAGCTTGCTGAAATCTTAAGAACATGCAGTTATGAAAATTCCAATGATATAGAGATGTGAGACTTCTATGAATGAAGAACCGGCAAAAACTTCCAACGTCGAAAACATCATAGAAGATGCATATGCACTCCATTTTCAATGAACTCGAGCTTGTCATGACGATGACCATAAGATCTAAAACTCATAAAGAGAAACGCCAAACAAGAACCAAGATATGATGCAGGGATGCAAATGGTTTGATATCTCTACGAATGATATGATCAAGCTACTCACTTGAGAGCCCCCCTCGACAGTACGACAAAGTATCCTACAATAGAAAAACCTATCAAGGGCAAACCTATACCTTGCACCTTGTCCTATTGAGCTAGATGATGATGATCTTGGATTCCTCAAGATGGACCACCTTTCTTGATTTCTCCCCCATACTCACTATGGGTTACCCTATCTTCAGCACATCTTCACAAGTCCATTGCCACCACAATGGACGACAAGCTTCAAGGATGATATCTTCACGATGCTCCATTTGAACATGCACACTGCAATCTTTATGATGATCACCACTTGATGTCATCCTTCATAGATTGAATGAGATCTTCCTATCGATGCAAACCCATGGAAACAAACCTAACCCCACACAGAACTCTCTGGAAGACCAGGGGTTAGTACACAAAGGCGTTATGGACAATGCTTACCATATCATGGGATCACTTGATCCCTCTCGGTACATCTTGTACACTTTGTGTGTCGATCATCTTGATTTACTCTCTGCTTAGTCTTGATAAACCTTGTGTCTTTATGACCAATCTTTGGATAATACATTGAATACTACCTTGGTCATCATATAAACTCCTTGAAACCAACAGATGGACTTCAGGAAGTGCCTATGGACAAATCCTTCGAATATAACTTAAGGCAACCATTAGTCCATATGGGTTGTTATCAAATACTAAAACCACATATGGAGAAATATTCTCTAACACTTAGTATCTTAGGACACAAACATCGAAATGCCTCAATACATTGCTTGGTGGCAAATAGTGACGTGACTTTTCCAAGGACTGGTGGATATAGCTCGGATTATCTACCACGCCTAGTATCATTGTTTTTGTCGAAGATCTAAGGTAGATGAGTTTGCGGAACTTCTCGGATATGTGTTGAAAGTTGCTGGAAGGTCATGCAGCTTATTACATTAAGTAGGTTCCCAGACCCGCAACCTGATAGCATAACCAAGAAAGATTTCAGAAGTTGTGAAGTTGTTATTCAAGTAGTTACCTAGCATTATTTTCCAATAGATGTAATATGTGAGGTTGGGGTTCGAGATCTAGTGGATTCGTTTGTTCACAGTCTTTGTTATAGAGGATAGTCTCTATATGCTTCATCACATATGCTCCGTCAAGCCTTGTAGTTTGCTATGCCTAGGGAGCATTTCAATATAACAATCCAATGAACGACCGAGTCCGTGCAGGAGTTACCACAAAAATATCAGACGAAATCTTTATTATGAATTTGTTTCTGGCTTAATTTGCAAGCCTCATCCTTTGTTTTGTTAGAGTATGGTAATTATAGTTGCTTCCATGTCAAGTGTTGATTCCATATATTCCCTAAGTGGTTTTCTCATATTTCTATGAGAGTGCCAATCCTTTTGTTCAACTAGAATTGTCATGTTGATTCTTTCCAACCGGTGTGCTTCCCCTCAACTTAATTAAATCCTTTTCAATATTGCAAGATCAATCCTCAAAATTCTTTCCGGAGTTCGTCCCATCTGTCCCAATTGTCTTTGTTTTTCCCCACCCCCCGCCCTTTTTCTTCAGGGATTCAATTATTGTCCAAATGCCTTCCTTTCACTGAAATTTACGCTATATTTTCTTCGATATCATATCTGGTGATTGATTGTGAAGATGCTGAGTGTTAAGTTCATCACTCTTCATTCTTGTTTTCTTCTTCGGTGATTCAATTCAAGCTTTAGGTGTTCATCATATCCTTTCCATTCATTCAATGCTTTTCCATGTTGGAAATTCTTAGACAAGCCTCTTGTTCATTCATCCCTCTCTATTTTATCCCAAGTGCTGAAGATATCTCCGAAGATTCGTGTTTTCATTTAAATCCTTTCAATTATTTCAAGGTTTTCACCTCATCAAATTTTCATTTGTACCGGTGCAATCAATATTTCCTAGCAATGCATTCAACAATCTTTTCTTTTGAGTGGGCCCATAACCTAGAGGTTTCCTAGGATTTTACCTAGGCCTTCTAATCTTTTCTGGAGATCTATAGTTCTTTTCAAGTGTGACGTAAGTATGGATTCCATTAGTCATACTACTTTTTCAAGATTGCGTTTGAATACTTTTCGTTTGGCTCAACCTTCATATTGTTCATTGTTCCAGAATGTCTTAGGAATTCATGGTGCTGTTCCTTGTCTTCATTCTCAGTTTGGTAGACCGAAGAAGTGTTTCTCTTAAATCTTTTTCCATTCTTTTGAAGATTTGTCATCTCAGCTTTTTGCTATTCTCTCTAAAATTGTTTCCAGTGATGAGAAATTTCTTCAATATCTATCCGGTGCATTTTAGAGTTGTCTTCATTCTCGATCCTCCGAAGGCCATCTATCCGGTGCATTTCAGCTTTCATTCTTAAATTCTTCTCAATTGTTGTCTCTTCGTTCATACTTTTAATCATTCTGGTGCTTCATTCAAGTTTTTCTATTAGGCAGCTTATTATGTCTTTTCTCTCATGTATCTCCATCCAGTCCTTATATCCCCATTGTAACGTCCAGGATGCGACACTATCCGTATTTGGGGATGAGGCATTAATATGGATAGAGGCGCATCTCGGCGTTTCGCAAGTATAGAAATCATTGAAGATATATTTATGAAGAGATGAGTATATGCATTGGCTTACACTCGCCACGTGTTAAATTACAAGTCACACAACATTTATTCAAACATCCATAAGACATTATGCAGGCCGAAATCAAACGCTAAAAGTGCAATCATTCTGTCTCGCTATCCCATGAGACGACCAAGGCCCTCTTCTCGTGGGGGTACGTCACATACATGCATCTGCTCTCCTCATCGAACTCCCACTGGAGCTGCGAAGCATGGAATGCCTCTGGATCTGGTGTACCCAGGCCTATGGTATTGTAGTAATCTGCGAGCCATGGAGACTCAGCAATTTGGCAACCATGATATCGGGACTAATTATGCTAATGGGTAAGGTATGGTTAAGTGGTGAGGTTATAGCAGCACTAAGCATTATTTGGTGGCTAACTTACAAGAACATGGTTTAAAAACTGAGTGCTCTATGCATAAACGTACGTGAGCTAATAATGATCAAGAAGTGATCCTCAACACCTACTTACGTCAGACATAATACCACCGTGTCCTCGCTGAGAGAAGAGCCTCATGAGAAGAGACAGTCACGGTTATGCACACAATTGGCACAATTTAATTAAATTTACTTCAAGTTTTCTATAACCGGATGTTAAAAAAGTTTTCCAAGTTGCCACATAACCACGGGTAAAGCTTTCCAAAATATATTAACCCTCTAGGGGTTCTCCAGCTAGTCCATCACAAACTATCACAAGGTGCTCTGGAGAAAAAATCTCAACCTCGAGCCCGAAGTATCATCGATACCCGAGTGCACAAGACATTTGCTAAGTGTAAAACAATTCCAGCACGATCGCCCGGCAGGCCAGATCCCAATAGGAGCCGTGCGTATATATTTCTTAGGGCACTACCAGATGAGATCAACGTCGGTTTGGCTAAAACCCCGGGTGTCCATGTGGTGGCGGACATCGCTCGGTTTGGACCAACACTCATGAGGAGCACTGGCCTGAGTTGTTGATTAAGATACACGGGGTATCTATTCCCTTTGCAATTTTATTAAGTTGCTTAGAAAATTTAATACCAATGTTGGGCCTTGTCGGAAGAGCCTTAATTCAAAACGAATTATCAAGGGGGTCCCCATAACAACCCCAAGCGTGTTAGGAGCGCTCAATATGGAACATAACACACGTAACCTAAAACTAGGGCAGCAAAAGCTGAAAAAATCACCGAGCAAAAGGCCAAGCCTTCCGCCTTCACCAGGTATATATGTGAATTAAATTAAATCGAAATGATAAGATGATATTGCAAATATCCATGTCAACGCATTGATCAACCTACACCTGCAACTAGCAACACTATAAGAAGGTTTGAGCAAGCGCTAACCTTGCCAATCAATGTTTGCTAGGATGTTGACAGGTTTAGAGGCTTTTCATGGAAGTTTTTGGACGCTTGATATTGAGGTGGTAGGCAGTGATAATTAGTGATAGAAAGTATATAGATAAGAATAACAAAATTAGAAACGATATCAAGGTCAACGATCATCTTGCGTGGCACTTCTTCTGAGGGACAAAATTCTGTCTCTTTGGGAACGTTCTTAATGGGCTCCTCATACTAGTTATAGGAACCGTATTCTACCCAAAGAAAATACAAAGTCCAATGAACACACAGCCACGGCACGATGCTCAAACATATAATGCATGAATATGATATCAATGAAGCATGCCAATGCTACACTAGTCATCTTTCTCATGCAATTATTTAGTTATTACCGTTTTGGTCAGAACCTCAAGATTAATTATTTGGGAATGCATGAATATGGAGAAAATTAATGCATCATGACTAAACAATACAAATGCATATAAAGAACGTCGGAAACCGAGTTACGGATCTCTCGGAACTCTCACTACAAGATACAGAAGAAAACAATGATAAAACAACATTTGAGAGAGGCTCTAGGCAATTCCTTGGCATCCCAAGTATGCCACTAGATTGGGCACGAAATTATAGGTTCAATTGAAATAAAGTTCATGCAAACCAAAGGGGTACAACTCTCACAAAGCACAAAACAATCTAACAAGCAATGTCCAAAAACAGCAACATGCCACTTTGTTCATGTGAAAACTAACACCTATCAAGCCCAACCAAGACATGTATATGAATCTAAAAAAGAGTACAACAACCCCAAATAACAGCAACATGGATAGGGTCATGGATCAGTGGCAATCAAGGTCACAACATGGCAAAATTATAACAGATTAGGACTTAGTGAAAAGATGAGTTTTTCACAAGCAGATTTATCATGATGTAATGTTGACAGCAATAAAACTATAGACTACACTAACTTTCATGGCATTAAAATTAACATGTTGATAGAGGGCAAAAATTACTACAATTCACTCCCTCTAATCATGAGCTAAAATTGCACACAATCAATCATAGCATCCTCTAAATATGGCATGATGATATAAGCAGATTCTAAGCCTTAGTCAAATTTCACAAGGTGAATTCACAGCAGTATACATCAACATGGCATGTTTGACAGGAAGAATAGCTAAGATGCAAAATATGCCATATGTACATCTTTGATATTCTTCCTGTGAAACATGCCATGTTGATGTAAACTCCTGTGATTTCACCTTGTGAAATTTGACTAAGTGTGAGAATCTGCTTATATCATCATGCCATGTTTAGAGGATGCTATCATTGACCGTGTACAGTTTTAGCTCATGATTAGTGGGAGAAAATTGTAGTATTTGTTACCCCCTATAAACCTGTTAAGTTTCATTCCATGAAAGTTATTGTATTATAGAGTTTTATTGTTGTCAACATGCCATCATTCTAAATCTGCTTGTGCAAAATTGATATTTTCATGAAGTCCTAATCTGTTATAATTGTTGCCATGTTGTGAGCTTGATTGCCATTGATCTATGATGCTATCCATGTTGTTGTTAATTTTTGGTTGTTATACTCATATGAACAAAGTTGCATGTTGTTTTTTTTGGATAGATTGGTAGTTGGTTGTTTTGTGCTTTGTGAGAGTTGTACCCCTTTGTTTGCTAGAATTTAATCATTTTGGGCCAGCCCAATGACCATTTTCAGAATTCCTAATAAATCCTACAGGCCCACTTATTCCATTCGTGCTAGGCAAGAGGTGGAACTAAAGTTTAGTCCCACATTGCTAGTTTGGTAGGAGTTGGACCTCCTTATAAGGGAGGATGTTTCCACACATGTATGAGCATGAGAACAAGAGAGACATACACACGCGCTCCTCCACCTCCGCTGTCCGCCTTGCCTTGTCACGCTGCGGGTTCTAGGAATGAGCCGAGCCGATGACTAAATTTTTGCCACACATGACTGGTATATGAAAGGTCGCTCGAGAGCTGAAACTTTTTGCGGTAGTAGAGACCGAATATGAATGCCATACCTCTTATGCAGCTACTTGTTCATTTCGTCTCCCTCTTTTGTTTCGCCTCCCATCGCTGCCTGTTCGTCTCCTTCTCGTGTGCCTATAAAAGAGAGGTCGCTCCTCTACAGAGAGACACATCAGATCATACTCTCGCCATCATGTTCGAAACCATGAGCTGATGTCCAAGTTCTTCCCTATCCTGGCTTGCGGTGTGCACCACAGGTAGGGATGGTAGGCCTCCGGTATCTAGCCGCTTTGAGTCCTGTATGGGAGAAGGGTGATAAGGTTTTGGGATGCGCTCTCTGTGACTACTGGCATCTTCATCACGAACACCACGAACGCCAACGATCACTTCCCGAATGACAACGCCAATCCCACTGTTGCTGTTGCTGCAACACAGTACGTGTTCGTGTTCTTCTTGTTTAAGTTCCTGCTTCAACTTCTTGTTCCAGTTTCTGTTCAAGATATGTTCTGTTCCTATTCACCACTTCATATGCTACTTACATACTCTTTGTATGATCACACGACTTATCTTATAATTGCTATCGTAGTCATGATTTATATACTATTTCTGCAAGTAAAATCACATGGTAAATCACTCGTCTTTCCAACAATCCAAAAACGTTATCATAGGCAATTTACCCCAAGTGGTTTTGTTGCTTCCATGAGGCCTCCTATTTTTGAGGGTGTGCACTATTAGAGGTGGAATGTGAGGGTTGTTATATGGTGCCAAACCATGAGATGCTATGATGCCACTCTTGGCAAACCTGATAGAATTCTTGATGCTTATGTATCAATTGACAATGGAAGAGATATGTGGAGCGCACTCGAGGCCAAGTTTGGTGTCTCGGATGCTGGCACTGAGCTATATATCATGGAACAGTTCTATGATTGCAGGATGACTGATGAGCGCTCCGTGGATGAGCAAACTCAAATGATATAGTCATCTGCTAGAGAACTTGAGCACTTCAACTGTATGTTACTGGAGAAGTTTTCTGCCGAAGATATTATGACTAAGCTTCCTCCCTTTGGAGAACTTTTCTACCACTCTGAAGCATAAGAGGCAAGAGTTTTCCATTCCAGGTCTCATTGGTACTCTTGATGTGGAAAAAAGGAAGGAGCAAAAGGAAACAACATACGGTCTCGAGGTATGGAGGGACGTTCTAGTGCCAATCTGGTACATAAGAAAAACTTCCAGCCCCACAAGTTTAAAAAGGGCAATTTTGATGGTAAAGGAAAGTTTGATGGGAAAAACAAGGCTTCAGAGCACACTGACTTCAAGAAGAAGACTGACAAGAAGAAAGATGTTTCTCATGTATGCGGAGATCCTGATCATTGGGCACCTAGGTGCCCTAACTCCTATGACAAGCATCAACATGGGAAAGGCGACAAGATTGTGTCATTCATGACGTTTAGATGTAGGATGTTGGGTATGGTATAGTTCACACTATTCTCTCAGTATGTCGTTCCCCTGATTAACTGATTGACACGGGTGCTAACGTGCATGTATGCGGTGATATTTCCATGTTTTCTTCATATCAGGCCGCAGGGAGCACTTCCATCCTGATGGGAATGGTTCATGTGCTTCTGTTCGTGGTGTTGGCACGGTCAATCTAAATTCACTTCGGGAAAGCTCGTGCGGCTGAAGAACGTGTGTTATGTCCCCCCATCAATAAAAATCTTGTTAGCAGATCTCTTATGTGTAGATATGGCTACAAGCTTGTCCTTGGGTCCAATAAATTTGTAATATCCAAGTATGGAACTTTTGTTGGTCAAGGTTATGAGTCAAGAGGCTTGTTCAGACTATCGTTGTCAGATGTTTGCAATAAAGTTGTTAATCATGTTTGCAATAATAGTGAATCAAATGTCTAGCATTCACATCACTGTCATGTTAGTTTTGGTTGTATGAAGCAGGTAGCTAAGTTGAACTTAATCTCCTACTTCACCGTTTTCAACGGATCTAAGTGTCAAGTTAGTGTGCAAGCTAAGCAACCTCATAAATCTCATATAATTGCATAAACAAGAAATCTTGCGCCACTACAACTCATACATTCAGATCTTTGTGAAATGAAGGGTGTTTTGACAAAAGGTGGAAAGAAATATTTTATGATGTTTATCGATGACTCCACTAGATATTGCGATGTGTATATTTTAAAATTGAAAGATGAGGGTTTGAATTTTTTCAAGATCTATTGTCACACCGTGTGTTTCTACCTCTTTTACCACACGTTATTTTTATGAAAATTTGGGATGAATTAAAACTTTTGCATGTTGTGATGATTGATTTCTGTCGCAACTTGCTTGTGTGACTGATTGAGTTTTTGAATGAGTAAAGTTTTTTTTTGTCTAAAACGTACCTCCTTGACCCCGTGTTACAAAATAAATATTTTATTTCATTCCTATTATTCAAAATACTTCCCAAAACCACAAAATAAATATTTTTGAGGTTATTTCCCTATTTTATTTAAATACCTTTTTCCAAGGCGAGAAATAGTATTTCATTGGGAAAAAAATTCTTGCTTCAAAAATATTTGAGAAAACTTAGGAAACTTAGTGGACATATTTTTCACATACATAAGAGCATTAACACATGTTCATGTTCAAAATATTGGACAAAACCCCTCAAAACCCTTTCTGCCTATTTCTAGCTTTTTCAATATTTCCAGAGGAAATATTCTCATAAATCTCAGGAAAATTATAACAAGTCGCACATGATAATGTTGGAAATATGCCCTGGAGGCAATAATAAAATAGTTATTATTATATTTCCTGTTTCAACATAATCGTTTATTATCCATGCTATAATTGTACTGAATGGAAACATAAATGCATGTGTGGATATATAGACAAAACAATGTCCCTAGTGAGCATCTAGTTGACTAGCTTGTTTATCATGGATGGTTAAGGTTTCCTAGCCATAGACAAGTGTTTTCACTCCATGACGGGATCACATCATTAGGAGAATGATGTGATGGACAAGACCCAAACTATAAACGTAGCATATGATCGTGTCATTTTGTTGCTATTGTTTTCTGCATGTCAGGTATACATTCCTATGACCATGAGATCATGTAACTCACTAACACCGGAGGAACGCTTTGTTTGTATCAAACGTCGCAATGTTACTGGTTGACTATAAAGGTGCTCTATAGATATCTCTGACGGTGTCCGTTGAGTTAGCTTGGATCAAGACTGGGATTGGTCACTCCGTATGACGGAGAGATATCTCGGGGCCCACTCAGTAACACAACATCACAAAAAAGCCTTGCAATAAAAGTTACTAAAGAGTTAGCCACGGGATTTTGTATTACAAAACGAGTAAAGAGACTTGCCGGTAACGAGATTGAAATAGGTATGTCGGTACCGACGATCCGATCTCTGGCAAGTAACATACCGAAGGACAAGGGGAATGACATATAGGATTGTCTGAATCCTTGACATAGAGGTTGAACCAATGAGATCTTCGTATAATATGTAGGATCCAATATGGACGTCCAAGTCCCGCTATTGGATACTGACCGGAGAGTGTCTCGGTGATGTCTACATAGTTCTCGAACCTGCAGGGTCTGCACACTTAAGGTTTGGTGACGTTTTGGTATAGTTGAATTATTGATGTTGGTAACTGAATGTTCTTCGGAGTCCCGAATGAGATCCAGAATGGTCCACAAACAAAGATTGATATATAGGAATGTTGCATTTGGCTTCCGGAAAGATTTCGGGCATTACCGGTAAAGTACCGGGAGTGAGAATGGGTTCTGGGGTTTTACCGGGAGGGGCCACCCACCCGGGAGAGGACCTAATAGGCCCATGGGTGGCGCACCAGCCCTTTGTAAGCTAGTGAAGCCAGCCCAATAAGCCTATTTCGGCTAAAGAAAAAATAAAAAGAAAAAAGAAAAAAAGGGAAGGAGGTAGACAAGATGGGAAGGACTCCTCCACGAAACTGAATTGGAGGAGGAATCCTCCCTCTTGGGCTCGGCAAAACCCTCCTACTTGGAGTAGGAGGAAAGACAACCCTCCCTGTTCTTCCTCCTATATATAGTGGAGATTTGAGAGGTTTTTTTTGCAACCAAGCGTTTGTCCATCCCTCTCTCCCTCCATTACTTCATGACACCACGTAGCTAGTTCGGTACGGCACAACGAAGCCCTTTCGGAGTAGCTCGACCATCATCATCGCCACACCGTCGTGCTACCGGAGAATTCAGCTACCTTTTCATCTCTCTTGCTGTATCAAGAAGGCCGAGATCGTCATTGAGCTATACGTGTGCTGAATGCGGAGGTGCCGTCCGTGTGGCGCTAGATCGGGATGGATCGTCGGATGGCGGCAATTTGGACCGCGAAGATGTTCCACTACATCAACCATATTTCTTAACACTTCCCTCTTAGCTATCTACAAGGGTATGTGGATCCAATCTCCCTCTCGTAGATGATCATCACCATGATAGGTCTTCGTGTGCGTAGGAAATTTTTTGTTTCCCATGCAACGTTCCCCATGAGTGGCATGATGAGCTAGGTTCATGTGTAGATGATATCTCGAGTAGAACACGAAAGAGTTTGTGCACGTTGATGTTCGATTTTCTGGCCCCCTTAGTCTTTTCTTGATTCAACGACATTGTTGTATTGAAGCGGCCCGGACCAACTTTACTCGTATGCTTACGAGAGACCGGTTTCATTGACTAACATGCATCTTGTTGCATAAAGATGACTGGCGGGTGTCTGTTTCTTCAACTTTAGTTGAATCGGATTTAACCGAGGCGGTCCTTGGAGAAGGTTAAATAGAAATTTGCATATCACTGTTGTGGCTTTTCGTAAGTAAGATGCAATCATACTAGATACCCATAGCATCCACGTAAAACATGCAACAACAAATTAGAGGACGTCTAACTTTTTTTGCAGGGTATGCTTGTGATGTGATATAGCCAAAGACATGATATGATATATTGGATGTAAGAGGTGATCATGTTGTAATAGTTAAATATCGACTTGCACGATGCTACGTCAACCGACAGGAGCCATAGGGTTATCTTTAATTTTATTTTGCGCATGCAGATGCTCTTGATATATCGCTAGGCAGTAGCTTTAGTAGTAACAACATAGATAGCGCGACAACCTCGACGGAAGCATAATGATGGAGATCATGGTGTGGCGCCGGTAACGATGGAGATCATGCGTGTCGGTGCACTAAATACTAGGGTCTCCAGTGCCCTAGACTTGTGCGCATACGCCGACAGCCCCTCCGCAGCGGCAAGGTGCATCGCTGGGGCATAGGGCGAAAGTGAGACTCAGAAACCACCAAGTGCAGATTGCAAGCCCCGACAAGAACTCGCTTGTTGGGAAGAAGAAGAGACCCCGACAAGAGTTCCCTGCCAGGGAGATAGACAATGCCACGGCGAGACCCTCCCGTCGAGGAAGAAAGACTGAGCCCCGGCAAGCCACCCTTGCCGGGAAGGCTGACAAGGCCTCGGCATGCCATTGCCTCCCTACCGAGAGGAACAGGAAGAGCCCCGGCAAGGTTACCCTGCCGAGAAGAAAGAGAAAGGCCCGAGGAGAGGCGCGGTCCCAGGGCAGCCTCGCGACCTGCGAATGCCACCACCGACGAGCACGTCACCGATGATACATGTACCACGCGTTCGCCCACACGCAAGCGCAACGCCCCGGAGTTTCCACGTGTGGGTACGTGTCCAACCCCCCCTGACGAGGTCAGGGAAGTCTGTCGAACATTTATTGCACCTATGTGAAGACAGTAACACTGTAACTGTCGATCGTCACTGTTTCACCCGTGAACCCACTGTGAACCCATTGAGCCACTATGGTGACCCCTTTGCCTATAAAAGGAGGCCCGAGGCTCAGTAGTAGGGGCTTTTTGGCAAATCAAAATGTTGTAAAAAAGGGACAGATCTATAGTAACCCAAAAGGAATAACTAAATGCATGCAGGAGTAGGGTTTTACGCACCACGCGGCCCGAACCTGTGTAAAAGGATCTTGTCGGGCCCTGACTATTGGTTCTGCTCTTGCCACGACCCCTCTCCCCGCCAAACCAGCAAAAAGGGGACCATTGAGGCCCCCAAAGGTCTCGATCCTTCACCAACAATGTTGGTGCTTTGGTGATGGAGATCAAGAAGCACAAGATCATGGCCACATCATGTCACTTTTTGATTTGCATGTGATGTTAATCCTTTATGCACCTTATTTTTCTTAGGACGACGGTAGCATTATAACGTGATCCCTCACTAAAATTTCAAGATAAAATTGTGTTCTCCCCGACTGTGCACCCTTGCGACAGTTCATCATTTTGAGACACCACGTGATGATTGGGTGTGATAGACAGAACGTTCACATACAACGGGTGCAAAACAGTTGCACACGCGGAACACTCGGATTAAACTTGATGAGCCTAGCATTTACATACATGGCCTCAGAACAAAACAGACCCAAATGTCGGTCATGAATAATATAGTTGATATGATGAACATGGAGTTGTTCACCATTGAAAGTAATCTCAACTCATGTGATGATCGAACTTGAGTTAGTGAATTTGGATCATGTGACACTCAAATGACTAAGGGGATGTCTATTTGAGTGGGAGTTTATTAGTAATATGATTAGCTAAACTCAATTGTCTTGAACAAAGTCTAAGTAATCTTTGCAAAATTTTATGTTGTAGATCAATGGATCTTGCAGTAGCCACCCTGAATTTTAATACATTCCTAGAGAAAGCTAAGTTGAAAGATGATGGAAGCAACTTTGTTGAGTGGGCTCATAATCTGAGGCTTATCCTCATAGCTGGCCAAAAGCAATATGTCATTGATGCTGTGTTAGGTGAGGCACCAGCCGCTACGGCGACCCAAGATGTTTTGAATGCTTGACAGTCCCGTAAGGATGACTATTCATTGGTTCAATGTGTAGTTTTGTATGGCTTAGAACCGGGACTTCAAAGACGTTTTGAACATCATGGATCATATGAGAAGTTCCAGGAGTTGAAGTTTATCTTTGAGAAGAATGCCCGGATCGAGAGGTATGAGACCCCCGATAAGTTATATGCTTGCAAAATGGAGAAGAATTCGTTTGTTAGTGAACATGTGCTCAGAATGTCTGTGTACTCTAACCGTCTAGCAGAGTGAGGATTGAACTCCCGCAAGAATCTATCACTCACAGAATTCGTCAGTCACTTCCACCTAGCTATAAGAGCTTTGTGTTGAACTATAACATCCAAGGGATGAATAAGTCACCCGGCAAGTTGTTTGCGATGCTGAAAGTCGCTGAGTCAAAAATCCAGAAGGAATATCAAGTGTTGATGGTCAATAAGACCACTATTTTCAAGAAAAACGAGAACGGCAAGAAGGGTAACTCCAATAAGAGTGGAAAAGCTGTTGCCCCTCCGACGAAGAAACCCAAGGCTGGACCTAAGCTAGAAACTGAGTGCTATTATTGCAAGGGGACTGGTCACTTGAAGCGCAACTACCCCATGTATCTCGCCGATAAGAAGGCGGCCAACGCCAAACAAGGTATATTTGATATACATGTTATTGATGTGTACCTCACCAGCTCTCGTAGTAGTGCCTGGGTATTTGATACCGGTTCCGTTGCTCACGTTTGCAACTCGAGAGAGGAACCGCGGAATAAACGAAGACTGGCGAAGGATGAAGTGACGATGCTCGTGGGAAATGGTTCCAAGGTTGATGCGATAGCCTTCGACGCGCTCTCACTTCAGTTACCATCGGAATTAGTGATGAACTTAAATAATTGTTATTTAGTGCCTGTGTTAAGCATGAACATTATATCTGGATCTTGTTTATTGCGAGATGGTTACTCACTGAAGTCACCGAATAATGGTTCTTCTATTTATATGAGCAACATCTTTTATGGTCATGCACCCAATGTGAGGGGTTTGTTCATATTGAATCTCGATTGTGATGACACTCATGTCCATAACATTGAGACCAAAAGATGTACTGTTGATAATGATAGCGCTACTTTCTTGTGGCACTGCCGCTTAGGTCATATTTGTGTAAAGTGCTTGAAGAAAGTCCATGATGATGGTCTTTTGGAGTCACTTGATTTTGAATCACTTGACACATGTGAACCATGTCTCATGGGCAAGATGACTAAGACTCCGTTCTCCAGAACAATGGAGCGTGCAAGTGACTTGTTGGAGATCATACATACTGATGTGTGTGGACCGATGAGCATAGAGGCGCGCGGCGGATATCGTTATTTTCTCACCTTCACTGACGATTTGAGTAGGTATGGCTATATCTACTTGATGAAGCACAAGTCAGAAACATTCGAAAAGTTCAAGAAATTTCAGAGTGAAGTTGAAAATCATCGTAGCAAGAAGATCAAGTTCCTACGATCTGATCGAGGAGGTGAATATCTGAGTTACGAGTTTTGTGCTCACTTAAGATAATGTGGAATTGTTTCATAGTTGACACCGCCTGGAACACCACAGCGTAATGGTGTGTCCGAACGTTGTAATCATACTTTATTAGATATGGTGCGTTCTATGATGTATCTTACGGATTTGCCATTATCATTTTGGGGCTATGCATTGGAGACAGCTGCATTCACTTTAAATAGGGCACCATCAAAATCTGTTGAGACGACACCATATGAGCTGTGGTATGGCAAGAAGCCAAAGTTGTCGTTTCATACAGTTTGGGGATGTGATGCTTATGTCAAAAAGCTTTAGCCTGAAAAGCAGGAACCCAAAGCGGAAAAGTGCGTCTTCATAGGTTACCACAAAGAGAAACTTGGGTATACCTTCTATCTTAGATCCGAGGGCAAAGTGTTTGTCGCTAAGAGCGGATCTTCCCTCGAGAAAGAGTTTCTCTCGAAAGAATTGAGTGGGAGGAAGATAGAACTTGATGAGGTTGCGGAATCACTACTTCAATAAGATCGTGGCGCAGGGCAGAAAGAAATTCTATCAAGGCAACAACAGTTGAAGAGGAAGCTAATGATGGTGATCATGAAGCTTCAGATCAAGTTACTGCCATGCCTCGTAGGTTGACAAGAGCACGTACTCCTCCTGAGTGGTACGGGAATCCTGTCTTGTCAATCAAGTTGTTGGACAACAATGAATCTGTGAATTATGGAGAAGCAATGGTGGGCCCAGATTCCAACAGATGGTTAGAAGACATGAAATCTGAGATAGGATCTATGTATGAAAACAAAGTATGGACTTTGGAAGTATTACCTAAAGGTCGAAAGGCTATTCAGAACAAATAGATCTTTAAGAAGAAGACGGACGTAGACGGCAATGTGATCGTTTATAAAGCTCAACTTGTGGCAAAGGGTTTTTCACAAGTTCAAGGAGTTGACTACGATGAGACATTCTCACCCGTAGCGATGCTTAAGTCCATCCGAATCATGTTACCAATAGCGACATTTTTCGATTATGCAATCTGGCAGATGGATGTCAAAACGGCGCTCCTTAACGGGTTTCTTAAGGAAGAGTTGTATATCATGCAACCCGAAGGTTTTGTCGATCCAGAGAATGCTGACAAAGTGTGCAAGCTCCAGCGATCCATTTATGGACTAGTGTAGGCATCTCGGAGTTGGAATCAGCGCTTTCATGAGGTGATCAAGGCGTTCGGGTTTATACAAGGTTTTGTAGAATCTTGTATTTACAAGAAAGTGAGTGGGAGCTCTATAGCGTTTCTAATATTATATGTGGATGACATATTGCTGATTGGAAACAATGTAGAGTTTTTGGAAAGCGTAAAGGATTACTTGAATAAAAGTTTTTCAATGAAGGACCTAGGAGAAGCTGCTTACATATTGGGCATAAAGATCTATAGAGATAGGTCAAGGCGCCTGATAGCTCTTTCACAAAGCACATAACTTGATAAAGTTTTGAAGAAGTTCAAAATGGAACAATCCAAGAAGGGGTTCTTGCCTGTTTTACAAGGTTTCACAAGAGGACTAGACACATAAACCAACGCTTCAATGCCATCCACGATTACATCAAGGAGGAGTACATAAATATTTGCAAAGTGAACATAGCTCAAAATGTTGTAGATACACTAACTAAGCCTCTTCCACGAGCAAAGCATGATGAACACCCGAACTGTAAGGCTGTTAGATTCATTACGTTGTAGATCTCTTAGAGATGTGAAGCTAGATTATTGACTCTAGTGCAAGTGGGAGACTATTGGAAATATGCCCTAGAGGCAATAATAAAATAGTTATTATTATATTTCCGGTTACAATATAATCGTTTATTATTCATGCTATAATTGTATTGAATGGAAACATAAATGCATGTGTGGGTATATAAACAAAACAATGTCCCTAGTAAGACTCTAGTTGACTAGCTTGTTGATCAAGGATGGTTAAGGTTTCCTAGCCATAGACAAGTGTTGTTACTTGATGACGGGATCACATCATTAGGAGAATGATGTGATGGACAAGACCCAAACTATAAATGTAGCATATGATCGTGTCATTTTGTTGTTATTGTTTTCTGTATGTCAAGTATGCATTGCTATGACCATGAGATCATGTTACTCACTGACACCGGAGGAATGCCTTGTGTGTATCAAACGCCGCAACGTTACTGGGTGACTATAAAGGTGCTCTATAGATATCTCTGAAGGTGTCCGTTGAGTTAGCACGGATCAAGACTGGTATTTGTCACTCCGTGTGACAGAGAGGTATCTCGGGACCCACTCGGTAATACAACATCACAAATAAGCATTACAAGCAAACTGACTAGAGTTAGCCAAGGATCTTGTATTACGAAATGAGTAAACACACTTGCCGGTAACGATATTGAAATAGGTATGTCGATACCGATGATCAAATCTTGGGCAAGTAACATACCGAAGGACAAAGGGAATGATATACGTGATCGTGTGAATCCTTGACATAGAGGTTCAACCGAGAAGATCTTCTTAGAATATGTAGGATCCAATATGGACGTCCAGGTCCTGCTATTGGATATTGACCGGAAAGTGTCTCGGTCATGTCTACATAGTTCTCGAACCCACAGGGTCTGCACACTTAAGTTTCAGTGACGTTTTCAGTATAATTGAATTATTGATGTTGGTAACCGAATGTTGTTCGGAGTCCCGGATAAGATCCTTGACTTCACGAGTGTATCCAGAATGGCCCGAAAACGAAGATTGATATATAGGAATGTTGCACTTGGCTTCCGGAAAGATTTCAGGCATTACCGGTAAAGTACCAGGAATGACGGATGGGTTCTGGGGTTTTACCGGGAGGGGCCACCCACCCAGGAGAGGACCTAATAGGCACATGGGTGGCGCACCAGCCCTTTGTGGGTTTGTTAGGCCAGCCCAATAAGCCTATTTCAGCTAAAGCAAAAAAAAGGAAAAAGAAAAAAAGGAAAAAGAAAAAGGGAAGGAGGTGGACAAGATGGGAAGGACTCCTCCACCAAACCGAGTTGGAGGAGGAATCCTCCCTCTTGGGCTCGGCCAAAACCTCCTACTTGGAGTAGGAGCCAAGCCAACCCTCCCTCTTGTTCCTCCTATATATAGTGGACATTTGAGATGGTTTTTTTTGCACCCCAAGCATTAGTGCAGCTCTCTCTCCCTCCACTACTTCGTTACACCCCGTAGCTAGTTCAGTACGGCACAACGATGCCATATCGGAGTAGCTCCACCATCATCACCACCACGCCGTCGTGCTTCCGGAGAATTCAGCTACCTCTTCGTCTCTCTTGCTCGATCAAGAAGGCAGAGATCGTCATCGAGCTATATGTGTGCTGAACACGAAGGTGCCGTCCATTCGGCGCTAGATCGGCACTGATCGTGGGACGGTGACGATTTGTATCACGAAGCCGTTCCACTACATCAACCGTGTTTCTTAACGTTTCCTCCTTAGCGATCTACAATGGTATGTGGATCCGATATCCCTCTCGTAGATGATCATCACCTTGATAGGTCTTCGTGTGTGTAGGAATTTTTTTGTTTCCCATGCAACGTTCCCCATCAGATAAATGTGGTGATCCTCCAAAGTTTCATCTCAATCCAAGTTGATTTGTTCCACCTATTAATCCCAAAACTCATTATGTATAGAACCAAATTTGAGCAACATTACATTGCAAAGTTTTCACAATTGATTCCAAATTTAGAGGAGCGATCCAGCCTGCAAATAAGGATGCCATGGCATGTTGTGCATTTCTGGGAGTTGATTTGGTCACCTTGGTCCATAGAAATATGATTCTGTCCATTATTAGGGTTTTTCATGTCTACATGGTCAACCTTGCTCAAATGAGCTCAAACTTGCTTAATCCTATTGATTTTGCTCATAATTTAAATCTATTAAATCTCACTTCAAGCGGTGATGTTTATCTTGCTCAAACCAGTATCAAACACCTTCTAATGATTTCGTAAAACTCTTACTTTCACCCCTTACACTATTCTCCTTCACTTCAAATTTTTACCACAAGCCCCACAGAGTCACTCTTCACCTGCAGTAGCAAGATCCAGCTCTCGTTCAACCATGGAGTTAGACAAAAAACCCAATTATCTCTATGGTCCACCCTAACAGAGACTTTTTACCTCTCTCCCTTTGACCACAGTCTTCCCCCTCGGCTCCAAAGCATACCATGGCATGCCAAAACTGTGCTCTGGACGCGCTATAGGGTGCACCTGCATGTTGGGAGGCCAGCCCCGACCAGCTTTGGACCCCTCCGGTTGTCCCCCGCGGCCCCCTTGACGGCAGGAGTCGTGCGCCATGTTGTGCCCTTCCTTTCTCCACTTCTCCTTCCTCCTACGACGCTGTCACGCCCTGTGTTCGACTCTCCTGACTAAATTAATTTATTTTCAAATTAGGACCAATTAATGTTTTTGTGATCGCTTGTGACGCTCGATGTGATGGTTCCTTGCTTGCCTATTGCTGGTGTTTGAATCCAATGTTCCTGCTACTCTCCAAACTCAACTCTTTCACCCAAACCCTTGCAAAATGACCATGCAATGTGTGTAGGACCAAAACCTATTTTTACTAAACCTTATTTTCACCAAAAAGAATTTCCTTGATATAAGCTTAGAAAAACCCTTAAGTTGGGATTTGTACTACAAGTCCTCAAATTAGGGAAGGTATTTTGCACAAATTATTTTATTTAATTTCCATTATCAAAATGTGTTCCCAAAACCACAATATTATTATTTTAGTAGTTATTTTACTGTTTTATTTAAATACCTTTCTGAGAGGCCAGAATGGTCCCTCATGAAGGAAAGTTATTTTTATTATTTCAAAAATATTTGAGAAAATTTAGGGAAACTAAGTGGACATATATATTCCATATATAGGAGTTTCAACACATGGTAATGTTAAAAGTATTTGCCAAAACCCTTCGTGCATATTTCAAGCTTTTGGAATATTTCTATAAGAAGTATTCTCAATAAATTCTTATAAAATTCTGGCATGGCACATATGATATATGTGATGATCTTGCCAAGTTTTATCTCAATCGAAGTTGATTTGATTCACTTAATTATTCTAAAATCCTATCTGTCCAGATCCAAATTTGAGTAAGTCTACATTGTCAAGTGTCTCCAATTGTGCTCAAATTTCGTGGACATATTCTGATACTGCAATAATGCACCCACACCAAGTGGTGCGTCAAGGAGAATAGAATAACTTGTCCCAAGCCCCTCAAAACCCTGTGTGTTGATTTCTGACCTTGGGAAACTTTACATTATAAAGTTTCTCGAATTGATCCCAAACTTTTTGGGCATGCTTTAATGCTCAAATAATGCCCCATAACAAATATTGGAATTGCGGGAATTTATTTGAATGGTTTTGTAGACAGAAGGTCATTTCTGCCCATTTCATAGTTTTTCAAGTCTACATTAGAAACCTTGTCCACCAAATCCCAAATTTGGTGTCCAAGCTTATTTTCATCTATTATGTGATCCTGTTAAGTTTCATATCAATCGAAATCCATCTGGTAGCCCTAACACCTATCAAACACCTTGTGTGCACTCATCGAAGTTGCTGCTTTGGCCCCTTCAACTATTTCCCATGAGCTTAAAGTTTTACCATAGCCTTCCCTAGTTACATTTTACCTTCAGTAACCTTTCCATGGCCTCTGGTTAATTGTTAAAGAATGAGTCCATGTAGCTACTTCTCATTTTCACCATCGCAGCACAATTTTTACCCCTCTTCCAATACTTCTTCTTAAGCCAAAGCCCCCAAATTCTTCCAGGGCATCTCTAGAATGCTGATGCATCATTTCAAATCAAGATATAGCATGCTCATGTGGGAGAAATAAGCATCACCTCTAAAACTTGATTTCTGGCTGAAATATAGCTTTGAACTGCACCTGCTAGCTAGACACCTCCCCTTAAGCTGAAACTTTGCAGAACTTTAGTCCTTCCATGCCTAAGACTGGCAGACATGGTTTCACGCCATCATATCTCCAGTAAGTGTCGTGATTTCCAACCTTAAGTTTGCTGCTACAAACTTAATGGCAGTCAAACCCAGTCTAAACTGATCCACTTGGGTCCAAACTCCACCAGTGCTTCATGGCACGCGTGCCTTGCATGCTTGACACCTTGGCCTGGCCAAGGGGTGGCCCAGGAAACAAAGTGGGGTGGTGACCACCATCCTGGCGTGCAATAACAGTGCTCTACACCTTGTCTTCATCTTCCAAGCCGTGTCCGGGTGCTACAGCTTGTCTCAGCGCGCCACGGACCTCTCTTTGACGAGTCCAAGACCTCCCCGATGCCAGCTTGCCTCCAACTCCTTCTGGGATGCATGCTCCCCGTGCCCAGAGTGCACCGATGGCATCCAAGGTCCTCTTCATCTCCCCCTCGTCGCTCCCTCGTCTATACCTACCCCCAAGCCCCCTGTTAATCTGTCTCGCTCTATCTCCGTCTAGTAGACCCCCAGGGCCCTTCAATTTGAGCTCCCACGCCCTACATTCGCCCCATGGCCGAAGCCTCCCTGTTGGCCCATGCTCGAATTCGGGCACGATGGGCGTCCCCTTACCCTCTAGCTGCACCATGGGGGGTCCCTGAGGCGTAACTCGCCTTCCTGCATCCCCCTTCCTCTGTGTGCAGCTGCTGCGCTCTGCCTACCATCACAGCCGGCTGCATCCGCCTTGGTGAGTAACCTGCAGCCAGAAACTCCTCTCCAGCCTGTGAGGTCCCCCCCTTCAGGTCGCCGCCACCCCCTGAGGTCCCTGGGAGGCTGAGCTCTTTGGAGGCACCGCGGGCCGCCGACACACGTGCCGCTGGTGCTCTCCTCTGTTCCGTCATGCTCGGGCAGGAGAAGCAAGAGAGACCCGACAGGTGGCGGACCATTTAACCCTCCCATCAATCAGGGCCCCAACTTCAGTGTAGGCGCCTCACGCGTTTTGTGCCTCCCCTCGCCGAAAGCGCGCTTGGCTGGTCTGCCTTCATCGTGGCCCGAAGCTCCATTCGACCGAGCCATTGGCCGACCCAATCTCTATTACGCGCCGGTGCGTTGTGTTGCTCAGTTAGTCTCGCCCATTTAGGTAAATTCTTTCCCTCCTTTTGGTTTTCTAGAGAAACTAGTTAATTCATGATAAATTCATTTTAACTCCAAAAATGTTGTTTCAGTTTTCTACACAACTCTAAAATCCTTGCCTATCAAAATATACGCCTTCGACATTTTCGAGGTATACTTTCTGTATTATTAATATTCAAATGCCCATTTCAATATTTTAAACACCACCTTTCACAAATCCTATGGGGTCCAAATCAACTCCAAAATGGAGCGATTCCAATTTCGAGAGCCTTCTTCTATCTTGAACTATTTTTTAAGCCTTAGTCAACATTTTTATCTAGCGTGTTTCTGTTGCATTAAATAAATAGCTCATTTTGCTATTTATCCAATGTTAGAAAATCCCTAGAATATTCATACCAACTCCAAATCCAAAAAACCACTTCCTAAATGTTTCTAAATTCATGCTATATTAAATGAGTGCCTCCACTCATTTTTAGCAGAATGTTTTCTATAGGCTTCTTAAAGTATCACATATTCCTCCTTTCGACCATTCAAAACTCCCTCATGGTTCAAATCTCCTAGAGCAAGCTTCAGATATTTTTCTTATGAGTAGAGAGGTCCATGAAAAATCAAACTCCTATTTATATAGCACTTTTATTTGTTCTTGCCGTGTGGCTTACTGTGTTTGTTTCCGAAGATAGTTGACAGAATAGACGGGGTACTCGGAGTTGGGCCGGAAGACCTCGAAGACCCCAAGGACTTATGTGAGCAAAGGCAAGAAACCCTTTGACCATGTGTGAGAAAACATTTGCATGCATGCCAAGTTGAACACTTTATTCCGATGCATATAGTTAAGGTTATTCGGTGCACCCCAGCATAGTGTTACCGATGGCTCCTCCAGAGCACTTGCATTGAGCATGACCTTACCATCTATGAGGGTCACGCTGATAATATGTTGACAAGTAGACAGTAGTGCTATGCATATGGTGAGAATATGCATGATGATGTTAACACAAAGTTGATATCGAAGGCTTTACGAAAACCCCGCCGGGTGCCACTAATACCCGAGCGTCATGATGTTGAGTTCGATGACCACTTGTGAAAGAAGTTGTGCACCGGGAATATTTTGTGTGAGTGGTTTCGGAAATGGGATTATATTTATGATATGTCGACCGTCCCAACCTTACATGGGCAACCACGATACCCCTTTATGGGATGGCGCTTTGTTGAGTACTTTGGTCGGTGCTAGCAAAGAGGCCACATTACTAGTGGCGGGAGTGATATGTGGTCACTCTCGTGACGGGGTCGTACCAGGTAGGTCGACTATGCCATTTTTACGTGTTCCGGGCACACCGTTGGTCCCCGCATGGATGATACGGTCCAGAGTTGGTGCTCGTAAAATGTACATCATGTGGGCTGGGTACCAACTGATTGGACTCCTTGTCTAGCGTCGTCTGGAGAAAGGCAATGATCGGGTACTTACCTCGGGTAAGTTATATACCACGAGTCGTGGATGACACGGAAGTTTCTCGGATCTCGTGGGTACAACGTACAACCTCTATAGAGTGTAAAACTATTCGAATAGCTGTGTCCACGGTCAAGGACAGTGGGGTAATCATGCTTAAACTACGTCCATTAGTTTCCGCATAAACCAAGTGTGTGTGTGTGTGTGTGTGTTTGAGATTGTGTGTGTGTGTGTGTGTGTTTAAAGGTGTTATCTGAGAATGATGATATGACAAGTTCGGTGACTTGGCATATAGGGTGAACCTGTGGTCCTCAATCCTGAGTAGATATGTTGATATTTATAACATGTTCTTTCGAATACTATCTAGCTTATGATGCATGTACATTGAAGCAATTGGTCATGTTTATTTACAATCGAAACCCGCTTTCCCCAATGGCTGCATATTACGTTATTATCGTAGAACTGCATTATCTACACAATGGGTTGTTTGCGAGTAAATTCAAAGTACTCATTGGCTTGCCACTCGTTATTTCATTGACCATGTATGAGAGAACAGGAAATGGTGAAGAGTACCTTGGTGACATTCCTGCAAGCTAGGACACTTCCTAGTCAGAATGCTTGTAGGTTAAGGCTGATGGCATGGGTTCACGCTTTCAACCAATAAGTTTTCTATTGGTCAAGTTTGGTGTGCTGGCCTTCAAGGACCTATATATGTAAGACGTGACCACTATGGTCATTTACTGTATCAGATGGTATGTATGGATGTAAGACTATTATTATTCAGTTTCTGTGTGTTCGGTGAGGATTGATCTCTCGGATAACTGAGCACGTTCATTCGGCGATCTCAACTCGTAAGTCGGGGTTCCCACAGAGCTGGTATCAGAGCCATCCTGACTGTAGGAAGCCCTTAGCTAGCACGAACGTTAGTTAGGACAAAACTGGTTTCCAGACCCTTCAAAAACACTTGCAAAACCTGTATATTTCTCACCTCTCCTAAATCTACAAAGAAAGTGAAGTTCTACCTTAGCCTTCCACCCTTATTGTGTGACACTCCTCGTCTACTTTTAGAAAAACTTGCAAATGGTCGCTAGCACCCTTATGCCCTCTGTTCACGGGATTATTAAGAATCCTCATGCGTAACTTGGAAGGAAGCAACCTTTCCGAGCAATCACCCACACACTTGGAGGACAAGGATGATAATGCTAAGACTAGACGACACCAATAGAAGCTACATCCAGGAGGAATAAGGACATCGAGACCCAGAAGATGGAGACACCCTCGACACTGTTCCGGGGTAATGCCAGCTTCACCTACGATGATGAGGATGTAGTATATTCAAGGACATGATCTGCATTGCTAATAGAGCGACCTTTTCAATATCAAGGTTGTGTCGACCACCACCTGTGGATGAGAACCTAACCATTTGGTCCGCCTCACCTTAGTGGGAAGTAAAACGGTTCTCTTCATCCCCCGCTCTAGGTGTCGATAATATGATCATCATGACTAACAGGTCAGAACACTATCATGCCTTGCTGATGTCATCACATAATGGTTGTCCACTTGGAACTCTCCACGCCTTCGAAGGCAAGAAGACAATGACAAGATTACGAAGACAACAGAAGATCCTGTCAACGACAGCCATGAGGAACAATCTTCGTCGGCAACTCCCCAGATGAGAAGTCATCAAGAACTCTTTTCATCCCAACCCGGGTCGTTTTGGCAAAAACAACAAGATGCATGGCAACATCGTAAGAAGACTGAGATGGTCGAGCGGACACCTCTCCGGAGCACGGAGCAAGCACGAGTGTCCAGTCTGTGAACCCTAGAGTAGGATGAGTGATAAATCCCCTACATGAAGTCGAGTCCGTGAAATGGTTCGGATGGAACCATGTTGCGTGTTGTTTGTTTTTGTTTGTTTGTGCTTTGACATAATCCGTGTTTTTTCTCTAGGCAACAAGCACACGCTTATATCACCTGCCTCATCTTGATTTCGAATTGACTTTCGACATTTGTTTGATTGCACCTGCACTATAGCTTCCCTCAGGCACTCCCCTTTGTGCTACTATTCTCTCTCACCCTTCTCCACGACTGGAGATCATCAAGACAAGATGCACCAAAGATTCACTTCAACGAGCAACTAACCCTGAAGATGCTATCTATGATGTGCTCCACCAGACGTGACGTGTACAAGTGATGCTTCCCCTCGAGATTGGACAACCCTCTCTAGACCAAACGAACCCTCACAAGCATTTCAGTCTCAAATTTATGGTCACATGTCTAATACACGGATTTGCCAGAACACCCGTCGAGCCCCGATAAACCCCCGCTTAGCACCGAGTTCTTAATGGAACAAGTGATTCCGGTGAACAAGTATCCTTTATTTTTAAAACTAGCACTAAACCCCGATGCCATAGGAAGGATCATTCCGAGATATTTCAGTTCTAGGCAATGCATGTTGTGCTGATGGTATGTGTCTTGAGGATATATGTAAACTATCTTGGTTGATCTTAAGACCCTTATAAAGCTAGGTGAACTTGGTGGAACAAGTAAGTAGGATAACCTACATCTTCCTGGAGTAAGTTCGGATTCAGTAGGATGATTATGATCACGAGCAATAGTTTTTGGTGGGATAATTGATTGTATCAAGTAGTTGACATCGTTTGATGATTTTACAATAAAAACTTGGAGTATCGAGTAAGAGTTCTTATTGGGCTTGAGTTTCGATTTAAATAGGTAATATCAATAGAGTATCAATGATGTATGAGGCCACATGGTTCAGAGTAAATTGGATTTAGCCCGATGATCTCGATCATGATACCATGTTTCTCGGTTAATAACAAGTACGAATACTTGGAGTCGTCGAATTGATTTACGAACCTATATAAGCATGGCCTTGGAGATTAGTTGGCCATGATATTGGAAGTTCTTGGGTATAATATGACATAATCCTTGCAGTAATATGTGAATTATAAGGACTCTAAGTGATTATGTAGAATCCCATCAATACTGGATTTGTTGGAGCAATGGGTCAAGTGAATATTGGTGGAATGATGAACCACTTAATTGTATTCGTAGGAAGGAGACAAGAACTTAGATTGGTATACTATGCGTTTCCTTAAATAGAAATGGAGTACCCTGTCCATTGGATGATCTAGCTGGACATTTAGATTTGTGGTATCTTAATTCAAGCATAGAAGCTTGTATGCTCTCCCGAGGATTTTTACGTAGGGGTGCATGTGTAACATAGTTATAGTATACCTATGAGATTTAGGTTATGGTCTTCACTCAGGCCCCTGAGTTTACTAGAATGAGTGATGTCGAGATAACTTATGTGAGATGGTGTTCTTGATGAAATAGGGTGATTTTTGTCCAGAGTTAGAGGTCAGACTATTGGCATCTAAGGATTGTGCTTAGCGATAAGATGATAGATGTTCACTCACATCCTAAGTTTCTTGAAACTCCAAAGCTTCACCGAGCCATAAGGTGACCAGATTATGGCCATAGGAAATGGCTCTAAGTCGTTGGAATATGGCCAGTTCTCCGCCCGACCACCACGCATCGTGTCTATGACGAACATGGGCATGAAGGACTAGATCATGTTGGACCACAAACCCCCTGGTCAGTGACCGCCGATAGTTAGTCCCCACTCTCCTCACCTATCTCATGAGCACTGTGCTTATGTGATGCTTGGGGAAGTATGTTGTTATCCTCAGGGATGATATGCTTATTCACCCAATAAGAGGAGGAACACCTTAATCCTGTTTGGGAGAGCCCGAAGAACGCCAATCGCTATTCCTCTCAAGAGTAAGGTGTTATCTCGAGAAGGTGGGCTTCTCGAAGCAACCTCAAGGCAACAGAAGTCTATCCTACCCAAGACAAGATGAAGAACCGCCATGGTTGTGAAACCACGAAGAAGAAGACAGAGCAGTAGGAGTTAACCTCCGCTCCTATGTCAGCTATATCAACTATTTCAAGAAGGATCGGTAACCCAGCCGATGAATCCTTTGGTCAGTGAGAGAAAGGAGAGAGCTTCTTCTTGGTCCAAACCAAGGACGAGAGTCCTAATTGGATCAGGGTGAAAACCTGCCAAAGGTGATTCACTCGCTTGCCAAGCAACAAACCTTGGGGGTGGATGACTAGTCTATACTCTTGGGTAGCGAACTCATCTAGGACCCCTCACGAATCTTCCGAGACGGTAGAACCTGTTCTAGACACTGAGTCTCCGAGCTTAGACTCATGGGCGAGACGCAACCCACACCCTTTCGCGAGAAAGCCTCGAAGGCCACTTCAACGCCCTCGAGGAGGAAGACCATGTGCGACCATAGCTCGCCTGCCTTAAGGGAGTCAAGGACTTCCCTATCAGGAGGGAGCTATTCGAAGACCTTGACCGTTATGCTCTAATATGAGACATCTAGATGTCACTAACCGACATGAGCAGCCCCAGGACCAGCACCCCGACACATTACCTTGCCACATATTCCGATCTTGGGATACACGTGCAAGTCAGACACTTGCGAGAACTTAGTATACCAAACCTTGACCCTCGGTCAAGCCTAACTTATTGCCCGAGCCCGCTCATGGTCAGGCAAGGACATGCAGAGCATTCGAAGCAATATGATCAAGCACCTCAAGACCCACAACATCAGCATGGAGACGTGAAGACTGCCTCCAACTTAAAATTCAGTATCTCTCCAAAGCCTAGCCTAGAAATCTCGAGGACGAGATTTTCTTAAGGGGGTAAGGTCAGTCACACACTGTGTTTGACTCTCCTAACAAAATTAATCTTATTTCAAAAATAGGACCAATTAAATTTTTTGTGATTGCTTCCGACGCTTGATGTGATGGTTGCTTGCTTGCCTATTGCTTGTGTTTGAATCCAATGTTCCCGCTACTCCCCAAACTCATCTCTTTGACCCAAACCATTGCCTAATGACCATGCGATGTGTGTAGGACCAATACCTAATTTTACTAAACCTTATTTTCACCAAAAAAGCATTTCCTTGATTTAAGCTTTCAAAAACCCTTGAGTTGGGATTTGTACTACAAGTCCTCAAATTAGGGAAGTTATTTTGCACAAATTATTTTATTTAAAATCCATTATCAAAATGTATTCCCAAAACCACAACATTATTATTTTAATAGTTATTTTACTATTTTATATAAATACCTTTCTGAGAGGCCAGAAATTGTTTTGAGACACCACGTGATGATTGGGTGTGATAGACTGAACGTTCACATACAACGGGTGCAAAACAGTTGCACATGCGGAACACTCGGGTTAAACTTGATGAGCCTAGCATTTACATACATGGCCTCGGAACACAACAGACCCAAATGTCAATCATGAATAATATAGTTGATATGATCAACATGGAGTTGTTCACCATTGAAACTAATCTCAACTCATGTGATGATCGAACTTGAGTTAGTGAATTTGGATCATGTGACACGCAAATGACTAAGGGGGTGTCTATTTGAGTGGGAGTTTATTAGTAATATGATTAGCTAAACTCAATTGTCTTGAACAAAGTCTAAGTAATCTTTGCAAAATTTTATGTTGTAGATCAATGGCTCGCGTAGTAGCCACCCTGAATTTTAATACATTCCTATAGAAAGCTAAGCTGAAAAATGATGGAAGCAACTTTGTTGACTGGGCTCATAATCTGAGGCTTATCCTCACAGCTCACCAAAAGCAAGATGTCATTGATGCTGTGCTAGGTGGCGCACCAGCCGCTACGGCGACCCAAGATACTTTGAATGCTTGGTAGTCCCGTAAGGATGACTACTCATTGGTTCAATGTGTTGTTTTGTATGGCTTAGAAGCGGGACTTCAAAGACATTTTGAACATCATGGAGCATATGAGATGTTCCAGGAGTTGAAGTTTATCTTTGAGAAGAATGCCCGAATCGAGAGGTATGAAACCTCCGATAAGTTATATGCTTGCAAAATGGAGAAGAATTCCTTTGTTAGTGAACACGTGCTCCGAATGTCTGGGTACTCTAACCGTCTAGCAGACTGAGGATTGAACTCTCGCAAGAATCTATCACTGACAGAATTCTTCATTCACTTCCACCTAGCTATAAGAGCTTCGTGTTGAACTATAACATCCAAGGGATGAATAAGTCACCCGGCAAGTTGTTTGCGATGCTGAAAGTCGCTGAGTCAGAAATCGAGAAAGAACATCAAGTGTTGATGGTCAATAAGACCACTATTTTCAAGAAAAACGACAATGGCAAGAAGGGTAACTCCAATAAGAGTGGAAAAGCTGTTGCCCCTCCGACGAAGAAACCATGGGCAGGACCTAAGCTAGAAACTGAGTGGTATTATTGCAAGGGAACTGGTCACTGGAAGCGCAACTTCCAAATGTATCTCACCGATAAGAAGGCGGCCAACGCCAAACAAGGTATATTTGATATACATGTTATTGATGTGTACCTCACCAGCTCTCGTAGTAGTGCCTAGGTATTTGATACTGGTTCCGTTGCTCACATTTGCAACTCGAAACAGGAACTGCGGAATAAACGGATACTAGCGAAGGATGAAGTGACGATGCGTGTGGGAAATGGTTCCAAGGTTGATGTGATAGCCTTCGGCGCGCTCTCACTTCAGTTACCATCTGCATTAGTGATGAACTTAAATAATTATTATTTAGTGCATGTGTTAAGCATGAACATTATATCTGGATCTTGTTTATTGCGAGACGGTTACTCACTGAAGTCAGAGAATAATGGTTCTTCTATTTATATGAGTAATATCTTTTATGGTCATGCACCCAATGTGAGGGGTTTGTTCATATTGAATCTCGATTGTGGTGACACTCATGTCCATAACATTGAGACCAAAAGATGTAGTGTGGATAATGATAGCGCTACTTTCTTGTGGCACTGCCGCTTAGGTCATATTGGTGTAAAGTGCTTGAAGAAACTCCATGATGATGGTCTTTTGGAGTCACTTGATTTTGAATCACTTGACACATGTGAACCATGTATCATGGGCAAGATGACTAAGACTCCGTTCTCCAGAACAATGGAGCGTGCAAGTGACTTGTTGGAGATCATACATACTGATGTGTGCGGACCGATGAGCATAGAGGCGCGCGGCGGATATCGTTATTTTCTCACCTTCACTGACGATTTGAGTAGGTATGGCTATATCTACTTGATGAAGCACAAGTCAGAAAAATTTGAAAAGTTCAAGAAATTTCAGAGTGAAGTTGAAAATCATCGCAGCAAGAAGATCAAGTTCCTACGATCGGATCGAGGAGGTGAATATCTGAGTTACGAGTTTTGTGCTCACTTAAGATAATGTGGAATTTTTTCATAGTTGACACCGCCTGGAACACCATAGCGTAATGGTGTGTCCAAACGTTGTAATCGTACTTTATTATATATGGTGCGTTCTATGATGTATCTTACCGATTTGCCATTATCATTTTGGGGATATGCATTGGAGAAAGCTGCATTCACTTTAAATAGGGCACCATCAAAATCTGTTGAGACGACATCATATGAGATGTGCTATGGCAAGAAGCCAAAGTTGTCGTTTCTTACAGTTTGGGGATGATCTGCTTATGTCAAAAAGCTTTAGCCTGAAAAGATGGAACCCAAAGCAAAAAAGTGCGTCTTCATAGGTTACCACAAAGAGAAACTTGGGTATACCTTCTATCTCAGATCCGAGGGCAAAGTATTTGTCGCTAAGAACGTATCTTCCCTCGAGAAAGAGTTTCTCTCGAAAGAATTGAGTGGGAAGAAGATAGAACTTGATGAGGTTGCGGAACCACTACTTCAATAAGATGGTGGCGCAGGGCAGAAAGAAATTTCTATCGAGGCAACAACAGTTGAAGAGGAAGCTAACGATGGTGATCATGAAGCTTCAGATCAAGTTACTGCCGGACCTCGTACGTCGACAAGAGCACGTACTGCTCCTGAGTGGTACGGGAATCCTGTCCTCTCAATCAAGTTGTTGGACAACAATGAATCAGCGAATTATGGAGAAGCAATGGTGGGTCCAGATTCCAACAGATGGTTAGAATAGATGAAATCTGAGATAGGATCTATGTATGAAAACAAAGTATGGACTTTGGAAGTATTACCTAAAGGTCGAAAGACTATTCAGAACAAATGGATCTTTAAGAAGAAGACGGACGCAGACGACAATGTGACCGTTTGTAAAGCTCGACTTGTGGCAAAGGGTTTTTCACAAGTTCAAGGAGTTGACTACGATGAGACATTCTCACCCGTAGCGATGCTTAAGTCCATCCGAATCATGTTAGCAATAGCAACATTTTTCGATTATGCAATCTGGCAGATGGATGTCAAAATGGCGTTCCTTAACGGGTTTCTTAAGGAAGAGTTGTATATTATGCAACCCGAAGGTTTTGTCGATCCAGAGAATGCTGACAAAGTGTGCAAGCTCCAGCGATCCATTTATGGACTGGTGTAGGCATCTCGGAGTTGGAATCAGCGCTTTGATGAGGTGATGAAGGCGTTCGGGTTTATACAAGGTTTTGGAGAATCTTGTATTTACAAGAAAGTGAGTGGGAGCTCTATAGCGTTTCTAATATTATATGTGGATGACATATTGCTGATTGGAAACAATGTAAAGTTTTTGGAAAGCGTAAAGGATTACTTGAATAATAGTTTTTCAATGAAGTACCTAGGAGAAGCTGCTTACATATTGGGCATAAAGATCTATAGAGATAGGTCAAGGCGCCTGATAGCTCTTTCACAAAGCACATAACTTGATAAAGTTTTGAAGAAGTTCAAAATGGAACAATCCAAGAAGGGGTTCTTGCCTGTTTTACAAGGTATAAAGATGAGTAAGACTCAATTTCCACTAACTGCAAAAGATAGAGAAAAGATGAGTGTCGTCCCCTATGCTTCAGCCATAAGGTCTATCATGTATGCAATGATGTGCAGAAGACCGGATGTCAGCTTGGCCATAAGTATGGCAGGCAGGTTTCAGAGTGATCTAGGAGTGGAGCACTGGGCGACGGTCAAGAATATTCTGAAGTACCTGAAAAGGACTAAGGAAAAGTTTCTCGTTTATGGAGGTACGAAGAGCTCATCATAAAGGGTTACATCGATGCAAGCTTTGACACTGATCCGGTTGACTCTAAGTCTCAAACCGGATACATATTTATTCTTAACGGGGGTGCGGTAAGCTGGTGAAGTTCCAAGCAAATTGTCGTAGCCGATTCTACATGCGAAGCGTAGTACATAGTTGCCTCAGAGGAGGCTAAGGAGGGTGTCTCGATGAAGCAGTTCATGTCAGATCTTGGAGTAGTTTGAAGTGCACTGGACCCAATAAATCTGTTTTGTGAAAACGCTGGTGCCATTGCACTAGCCAAGGAACCAAGGTTTCACAAGAGGACCAGACACATAAAGCGATGCTTCAATGCCATCCGCAATTACATCGGGGAGGAGTACATAAATATTTGCAAAGTGCACACAGATCGAAATGTTGTAGATACACTAACTAAGCCTCTTCCATGAGCAAAGCATGATCAACACCAGAACTGTATGGGTGTTATATTCATTACGTTGTAAATCTCTTAGAGATGTGAAGCTAGATTATTGACTCTAGTGCAAGTGGGAGACTGTTGGAAATATGCCCTAGAGGCAATAATAAAATAGTTATTATTATATTTCTGGTTACAATATAATCGTTTATTATTCATGCTATAATTGTATTGAATGGAAACATAAATGCATGTGTGGGTATATAAACAAAACAATGTCCCTAGTAAGCCTCTAGTTGAGTAGCTTGTTGATCAAGGATGGTTAAGGTTTCCTAGCCATAGACAAGTGTTGTTACTCGATGACGGGATCACATCATTAGGAGAATGATGTGATGGACAAGACCCAAACTATAAACGTAGCATATGATCGTGTCATTTTGTTGTTATTGTTTTCTGTATGTCAAGTATGCATTCCTATGACCATGAGATCATGTTACTCACTGACATCGGAGGAATGCCTTGTGTGTATCAAACGCCGCAACGTTACTGGGTGACTATAAAGGTGCTCTATAGATATCTCTGAAGGTGTCCGTTGAGTTAGCACGGATCAAGACTGGTATTTGTCACTCCGTGTGACAGAGAGGTATCTCGGGACCCACTCAGTAATACAACATCACAAATAAGCATTACAAGAAAACTGACTAAAGACTTAGCCAGGGATCTTGTATTATGAAACGAGTAAACAGACTTGCCGGTAACGATATTGAAATAGGTATGTCGATACCGATGATCAAATCTTGGGCAAGTAACATACCGAAGGACAAAGGGAATGATATACGTGATCGTGTGAATCCTTGACATAGAGGTTAAACCGATAAGATCTTCGTAGAATATGTAGGATCCAATATGGACGTCCAGGTCCCGCTATTGGATATTGACCGGCGAGTGTCTCGGTCATGTCTACATAGTTCTCAAACCCACTGGGTGTGCACACTTAAGTTTCGGTGACGTTTTTAGTATAGTTGAATTAGTGATGTTGGTAACCGAATGTTGTTTGGAGTCCCGGATAAGATCCTGGACTTCACAAGTATATCCAGAATGGCTCGGAAACGAAGATTGATATATAGGAATGTTGCACTTGGCTTCCGGAAAGATTTCAGGCATCACCGGTAAAGTACGAGGAAGGACGAATGGGTTCTGGTGTTTTACCGGGAGGGGCCACCCACCCAGGAGAGGACCTAATAGGCACATGGGTGGCGCACCAGCCCTTTGTGGGTTTGTGAGGCCAACCCAATAAGCCTATTTCAGATAAAGCAAAAAAAAGGAAAAAGAAAAAAGGGAAGGGAGGTGGACAAGATGGGAAGGACTCCTCCACCAAACCAAGTTGGAGGAGGAATCCTCCCTCTTGGGCTCGGCCGAAACCTCCTACTTGGAGTAGGAGCCAAGCCAACCCTCCCTCTTGTTCCTCCTATATATAATGGACATTTGAGATGGGTTTTTTTGCACCCCAAGCATTTGTGCAGCTCTCTCTCCCTCCACTACTTTGTGACACCCCGTAGCTAGTTCGGTACGGCACAACGAAACCCTGTCGGAGTAGCTCGATCAAGAAGGCAGAGATCATCATCGAGCTATATGTGTGCTGAACACGAAGGTGCCGTCCATTCGGCGCTAGATCGGGACGGATCGTGGGACGGTGACGATTTGGATCACGAAGCCGTTCCACTACATCAATCGTGTTTCTTAACGTTTCGTCCTTAGCGATCTACAAGGGTATGTGGATCCGGTATCCCTCTCGTAGATGATCATCACCTTGATAGGTCTTTGTGTGTGTAGGAATTTTTTTGTTTCCCATGCAACGTTCCCCATCAGATAAATGTGGTGATCCTCCAAAGTTTCATCTCAATCCAAGTTGATTTGTTCCACCTATTAATCCCAAAACTCATTATGTCTAGAACCAAATTTGAGCAACATTACATTGCCAAGTTTTCACAATTGGTTCCAAAATTAGTGGAGCTATCCTGCCTGCAAATAAGGATGCCACGACAAGTTGTGCATTTGTAGGAGTTGATTTGGTCACCTTGGTCCATAGAAATATGATTCTGTCCATTATTAGGGTTTTTCATGTCTACATGGTCAACCTTGCTCAAATGAGCTCAAACTTGCTGAATCCTATTGATTTTTCTCATAATTTAAATCTATTAAATCTCACTTCAAGCGGTGATGTTTATCTTGCTCAAACCAGTATCAAACACCTTCTAATGATTTCGTAAAACTCTTACTTTCACCCCTTACACTATTCTCCTGCACTTCAAATTTTTACCACAAGCCCCACAGAGTCACTCTTCACCTGCAGAAGCAAGATCCAGCTCTCGTTCAACCATGGAGTTAGACAAAAAAACCCAATTATCTCTATGGTCCACCCTAACACAGACTTTTTACCTCTCTCCCTTTGACCTCAGTCTTCCCCCTCGGCTCCAAAGCATACCATATCATGCCAAAATTATGCTCTGGGCGCGCTATAGGGTGCACCTGCATGTTGGGAGGCCAGCCCCGACCAACTTTGAACCCCTCCAGTTGTCCCCCGCTCCCCCCTTGACGACAGGAGTCCTGCGCCACACCGTGCCCTTCCTTTCTCCACTTCTCCTTCCCCCTACGACGCTGTCACACCTTGTGTTTGACTCTCCTGACTAAATTAATTTTATTTTAAAATTAGGACCAATTAAATTTTGTGTGATTGTATGTGACGCTCGATGTGATGGTTCCTTTCTTGCCTATTGCTTGTGTTTGATTCCAATGTTCCGCCTACTCTCCAAACTCAATTCTTTGACCCAAACCCTTGCAAAATGACCAATCATTGTGTGTAGGACCAAAACCAATTTTTACTAAACCTTATTTTCACCAAAAAGAATTTCCTTGATATAAGCTAAGAAAAACCCTTGAGTTGGGATTTGTACTACAAGTCCTCAAATTAGGGAAGTTATTTTGCACAAATTATTTTATTTTATTTCCATTATCAATATGTATTCCCAAAACCACAATATTATTATTTTAATAGTTATTTTACTGTTTTATATAAATACCTTTCTGAGAGGCGAGAATGGTCCTTCATGAAGGAAAGTTATTTTTCTTATTTTAAAAATATTTGAGAAAATTTAGGGAAACTAAGTGGACATATATAATTCCATATATAAGAGTTTCAACACATGGTCATGTTAGAAGTATTTGGCAAAACCCTTCCTGCCTATTTCAAGCTTTTGGAATATTTCTATAAGAAGTATTCTCAATAAATTCTTGTAAAATTCTAGCATGTCACATATGATATATGTGATGATCTTGCCAAGTTTTATCTCAATCCAAGTTGATTTGATTCACTTAATTATTCTAAAACCCTATCTGTCCAGATCCAAATTTGAGTAATTCTATATTGTCAAGTGTCTCCAATTCTGCTCAAATTTCGTGGACATATTCTCATACTCCAATAATGCATCCACACCAAGTGGTGCGTCAAGGAGAATAGAATAACTTGTCCCAAGCCCCTCAAAACCCTGTGTGTTGAGTTCTGACCTTGGGAAACTTTACATTATAAAGTTTCTTGAATTGATCCCAAACTTTTTGGGCATGCTTTAATGCTCAAATAATGCCCCATAACAAATATTGGAATTGCGGGAATTTATTTGAATGGTTTTGTAGACAGAAAGTCATTTCTGCCCATTTCATAGTTTTTCAAGTCTACATTGGAAACCTTGTCCACCAAATCCCAAATTTGGTGTCCAAGATTATTTTCATCTATTATGTGACCCTGTTAAGTTTCATATCAATCGAAATCCATCTAATAGCCCTAACACCTATCAAACACCTTGTGTGCACTCACCCAAGTTGCTGCTTTGGCCCCTTCAACTATTTCCATTGAGCTTAAAGTTTTGCCACACCCTTCCCTAGTTACATTTTACCTTCAGTAACCTTTCCATGGCCACTGGTTAATTGTTAAAGAGTGACTCCATGTAGCTACCTCTCATTTCAACATAGCAGCACCATTTTTACCCGTCTTCCTATATTTCTTCTTAAGCCAAAGCCCCCAAATTCTTCCAGGCCATCTCTAGAATGCTAATGCATCATTTCAAATCAAGATATAGCATGCTCATGTGGGGAAAATAAGCATCACCTCTAAAACTTGATTTCTGGCTGAAGTATAGCTTTGAACTGCACCTGCTAGCTAGACACCTCCCCTTAAGGTGAAACTTTGCAGAACTTTAGTCCTTCCATGCCTAAGACTCGCAGACATGGTTTCACGCCATCATCTCTCTAGTAAGTGCCGTGATTTCCAACCTTAAGTTTGCTGCTACAAACTTAATGGTAGTCAAACCCAGTCTAAACTGATCCACTTGGGTCCAAACTCCATCAGTGCTTCGTGGCACGCATGCCTTGCATGCTTGACTCCTTGGCCTGGCCAAGGGGTGGCCCAGGAAACGAAGTGGGGTGGTGACCACCATCCTGGCGTGCAATAACGGTGCTCTACACCTTGTCTTCATCTTCCAAGCCGTGTCCGGCTGCTACAGCTTGTCCCAGCGCGCCACGGACATCTCTTTGACCAGTCCGAGACCCCTGATGCCTGCTTGCCTCCAACTCCTTCTGGGATGCATGCTCCCCCGTGCCCAGTGTGCACCGAGGGCATACAAGAAAAATCAAACTCCTATTTATATAGCACTTTTATTTGTTCTTGTTGTGTGGCTTACTGTGTTTCTTTTCGAAGATAGTGGACGGAATAGACGGGGTACTCAGAGTTGGGCCGGAAGACCTCTAAGACCCCGAGGACTTATGTGAGCAAAGGAAAGCAACCCTTTGACCATGTGTGAGAAAACATTTGCATGCATGCCAAGTTGAACACTTTATTCCGATGCATATATTTAAGGTTACTCGGTGCACCCCAACATTGTGTTACCGATGGCTCCTCCAGAGCACTTCCATTGAGCATGACCTTACCATCTATGAGGGTCATGCTGATAATATGTTGACAAGTAGACAGTAGTGCTATGCATAGGATCAACATATGCATGATGATGGTAACACAAAGTTGATATCAAAGGTTTTACGAAAACCCCGTCGGGTGCCACTAATACCCGAGGATCATGATGTTGAGTTCGGCAACCACTTGTGAAAGAAGTTGTGCACCGGGAATATTGTGTGTGAGTGGTTTCGGAAATGGGATTATATTTATGATATGTCGACTATCCCAACCTTACATGGGCGACCACGATACCCCTTTATGGGATGGGGCTTTGTTGATTACTTTGGTCGGTGCTTGCAAAGAGACCACATTACTAGTGGCGGGAGTGATATGTGGTCACTCTCGTGACGGGGTCGTACCAGGTAGGTCGACTATGCCGTTTTTACGTGTTCCGGGCACACCGTTGGTCCCCGCATGGATGATACGGTCCAGAGTTGGTGCTCGTAAGACGTACATCATGTGGGCTAGGTACCAATTGATTGGACTGCTTGTCTAGTGTCGTCAGGAGAAAGGCAATGATCGGGTACTTACCTCGGGTATGTTATATACCGCGAGTCGTGGATGAGACAGAAGTTTCCCAGATCTCGTGGGTACAACGTACAACCTCTGTAGAGTGTAAAACTATTCGAATAGTTGTGTCCACGGTCAAGGACAGTTGGGTAATCGTGCTTAAACTACGTCCATTCGTTTCCGCATAAACCAACTGTGTCTGTGTGTGTGTGTGTGTGATTTTAAAGGTGTTATCTGAGAAAGATGATATGACAAGTTCGGTGACTTGGCATATAGGGTGAACCTGTGGTGCTCAATCATGAGTAGATATGTTGATATTTGTAACCTGTTCTCTCGAATACCATCTAGCTTATGATGCATGTACATTCAAGCAATTGGTCATGTTTATTTACAATCGAAACCCGCTTTCCCCAATGGCTGCATATTACGTTATTATCGTAGAACTGCATTATCTACACAATGGGTTGTTTGCGAGTACATTCAAAGTACTCATTGGCTTGCCACTCGTTATTTCATGGACCATGTATGAGAGAACAAGAAATGGTGAAGAGTACCTTGGTGACATTCCTACAAGCTAGGACACTTCCCAGTCAGAATGCTTGTAGGTTAAGGCTGATGGCATGGGTTCACGCTTTCGACCAATAAGTTCGCTATTGGTCAAGTTTGGTGTGCTGGCCTTCAAGGCCCTATATATGTAAGACTTGACCACTATGGTAATTTACTGTATCAAACGGTATGTATGGATGTAAGACTCTTATTATTAAGTTTCTGTGTGTTCGGTGAGCATTGATCTCTCGGATCACTGAGCACGTTCATTCGGCGATCTCGACTCGTAAGTTGGGGTCCCCACAGAGCTGGTATCAGAGCCATCCTGACTGTAGGAAGCCCTTAGCTAGCATGAACGTTAGTTAGGACAAAACTGGTTTCCAGACCCTTCAAAAACACTTGCAAAACCTGTATATTTCTCACCTCTCCTAGATCTACAAAGAAAGTGAAGTTCTACCTTAGCCTTCCACCCTCATTGTCTGACACTCCTCGTCTAATGTTTGTAAAACTTGCAAATGGTCGCTAGCACCATTATGCCCTCTGTTCACGGGATTATTAAGAATCCTCGTGCGTAACTTGGAAGGAAGCAACCTTTCCGAGCAATCACCCACACACTTGGAGGACAAGGATGACTATGCTAAGACTAGACGACACCAATAGAAGCTACATCCAGGAGGAATCAGGACATCGAGACCCAGAAGATGGCGACACCCTCGACACTGTTCCGGGGTAATGCCAGCTTCACCTACGATGATAATGATGTAGTATATTCAAGGCCATGATCTGCATTGCTAATAGAGCGACCTTTTCAATATCAAGGTTGTGTCGACCAGCACCGGTGGATGAGAACCTAACGATTTGGTCCGCCTCACCTTAGTCAGAAGGAAAACGGTTCTCTTCATGCCCCGCTCTAGGTGTCGATAATATGATCATCATGACTCACAGGTCGGAACTCTATTATGCCTTGCTGATGTCATCACATAATGGTTGTCCACTTGGAACTCTTGATGCTTTGGAAGGCAAGAAGACAATGACAAGATTACGAAGACAACAGAAGATCCTGTCAACGACAGCCATGAGGAACAATCTTCGTCGGCAACTCCCTAGATGAGAAGTCATCAAGAACTCTTTTCATCCCAACCCGGGTCATTTTGGCAAAAACAACAAGATGCATGCCAACACCGTAAGAAGACTGAGATGGTTGAGCGGACATCTCTCCGGAGCACGGAGCAAGCACGAGTGTCAAGTCTGTGAACCCTAGGGTAGGATGAGTCATAAATCCCCTACGTGAAGTCGAGTCCGTGAAATGGTTCGGATGGAACCATGTTGTGTGTTGTTTGTTTTTGTTTGTTTGCGCTTTGACATAATCCGCGCTTTTGCCCTAGGCAACAAGCACGCGGTTATATCACCTGCCTCATCTTGATGTTCGAATTGACTTTCGACATTTGTTTGATTCCACCTGCACTATAGCTTCCCTCAGGCACTCCCCTTTGTGCTACTATTCTCTCTCACCCTTCTCCACGACTGGAGACCATCAAGACAAGATGCACCAAAGATTCACTTCAACGAGCAACTAACCCTGAAGATGCTATCTATGACGTGCTCCACCAGACGTGACGTGTACAAGTGATGCTTCCCCTCGAGATTGGACAACCCTCTCTAGACCAAACGAACCCTCACTAGACCAAATGAACCCTCAGAAACCTTTCCGTCTCAAATTGATGGTCACATGTCTAATACACGGATTTGCCAGAACACCCGTCGAGCCCCGATAAACCCCCGCTTAGCACCGGGTTCTTTATGGAACAAGTGATCCCGGTGAACAAGTATCCTTTATTTTTAAAACTAGCACTAAACCCCGATGCCATAGGAAGGATCGTTCCGAGATATTTCATTTCTAGGCAATGCATGTTGTGCTGATGGTATGTGTCTTGAGGACATATCTAGACTATCTTGGTTGATCTTAAGACCCTTATAAAGCTAGGTGAACTTGGTGGAACAAGTTGGTAAGTAGGATAACCTACATCTTCCTGGAGTAAGTTTGGATTCAGTAGGACGATTATGATCACGAGCAATAGTTCTTGGTGGGATAATTGACTTTATCAAGTAGTTGACATCGTTTGATGATTTTACCATAATAACTTGGAGTATCGAGTAAGAGTTCTTATTGGGCTTGAGTCTCGATTTAAATAGGTAATCTCAATAGAGTATCAATGATGTATGAGGCCACATGGTTCAGAGTAAATTGGATTTAGCCTGATGATCTCGATCATGATACCATGTTTCTTGGTTAATAACAAGTACGGATACTTGGAGTCGTCGGATTGATTTACGAATCTATATAAGCATGGCCTTGGAGATTAGTTGGCCATGATATTGGAAGTTGGTGGGTATACTATGACATAATCCTTGCAGTAATATGTGAATTATGAGGACTCTAAGTGATTATGTAGAATCCCATCAATACTGGATTTGTTGGAGCAATGGGTCAAGTGAATATTGGTGGAATGATGAACCACTTAATAGGATTCGTAGGAAGGAGACAAGACCTTAGATTGGTATACTACATGTTTCCTTAATATAGAAATGGAGTACCCTGTCCATTGGATGATCTAGCTGGACATTTGGATTTGTGGTATCTTAATTCAAGCATAGAAGCTTGTATGCTCTCCCGAGGAATTTTACGTAGGGGTGCATGTGTAACATAGTTATAATATACCTATGAGATTTAGGTTATGGTCTTCCCTCAGGCTCCGGAGTTGACTAGAATGAGTGATGTCGAGATAACTTATGTGAGATGGTGTTTTTGATGAAATAGGGTGATTTTTGTCCAGAGTTAGAGGTTAGACTATTGGCATCTAAGGATTGTGCTTAGCGATAAGATGATAGATGTTCACTCACATCCTAAGTTCCTTGAAACCCCAAAGCTTCACCTAGCCATAAGGTGACCAGATTATGACCATAGGAAATGGCTCTAAGTCGTTGGAATATGGCCAGTACTCCGCCTGACCACCATGCATCGTGTCTATGACGAACATGGGCATGAAGGACTAGATCATGTTGGACCACAAACCCCCTGGTCAGTGACCGCCGATAGCGAGTCCCCACTCTCCTCACCTATCTCATGAGCACTGTGCTTATGTGATGCTTGGGTAAGTATGTTGTTATCCTCAGGGATGATATGCTTATTCACCCAATAATAGGAGGAAGACCTTAGTCATGTTTGGGAGAGCCCCAAGAACGCCAATCGCTATGCCTCTCAAGAGTAAGGTGTTATCTCGAGAAGGTGGGCTTCTCGAAGCAACCTCAAGGCAACAAAAGTCTATCCTACCCAAGACAAGACGAAGAACCGCCATGGTTGTGAAACCACGAAGAAGAAGACGGAGCAGTAGGAGTTAACCACCGCTCCTGCGTCAGCTACATCAACTATTTCAAGAAGGATCGGTAACCCAGCCGATGAATTCTTTGGACTGTGAGAGAAATCAGAGAGCTTCTTCTTGGTCCAAACCAAGGACGAGAGTCCTAATTGGATCAGGGTGAAAACCTGCCAAAAATGAATCACCCGCTTGCCAAGCAACAAACCTTGGGGGTGGATGACTGGTCTATACTCTTGGGTAGCCAACTCATCCAGGACCCCTCACGAATCTTCCGAGACGGTAGAACCTATTCTAGACCCTGAGTCTCCGAGCTTAGACTCATGGGCGAGATGCAACCCAGACCCTTTCACGAGAAAGCCTCGAAGGCCACTGCAACACCCTCGAGGAGGAAGACCATCTGCGACCATAGCTCGCCTGCCTTAAGGGAGTCAAGGACTTCCCCGTTAGCAGGGAGCTATGCGAAGACCTTGACCGTTATGTTCTAATATGAGACGTCTAGATGTCACTAACCGGCATGAGCAGCCCCAGGACCAGCACCCCGACACATTACCTTGCCACGTATTCCGATCTTGGGATACACATGCAAGTCAGACACTTGCGAGAACTTAGTATACCAAACCCTTGACCCTCAGTCAAGCGTAACTTATTGCCCGAGCCCGCTCATGGTCAGGCAAGGACATGCGGAGCATTTGAAGCTGTATCATCAAGCACCTCAAGACCCACAACATCAGCATGGAGACGTGAAGACTGCCTCCAACTTAAAATTCGGTATCTCTCCAAAGCCTAGCCTAGAAATCTTGAGGACGAGATTTTCTTAAGGGGGTAAGGTCTGTCATACCCTGTGTTTGACTCTCCTGACTAAATTAATTTTATTTCAAAATTAGGACCAATTAAATTTTTTGTGATTGCTTCCGACGCTCGATGTGATGGTTGCTTGCTTGCCTATTGCTTGTGTTTGAATCCAATGTTCCCGCTACTCTCCAAACTCATCTGTTTGACCCAAACCATTGCATAATGACCATGCCATGTGTGTAGGACCAATACCTATTTTTACTAAACCTTATTTTCACCAAAAAGCATTTCCTTGATTTAAGCTTTCAAAAACCCCTGAGTTGGGATTTGTACTACAAGTCCTCAAATTAGGGAAGTTATTTTGCACAGATTATTTTATTTAAAATCCATTATCAAAATGTATAACCAAAACCACAATATTGTTATTTTAATAGTTATTTTACTATTTTATATAAATACCTTTCTGAGAGGCCAGAAATTGTCGCTTATGAAGGAAAGTTATTTTTATTGTTTTCAAAATATTGCATAAAATTTAGGGAAACTCAATGGACATATATATTCCATATATAGGAGTTTCAACACATGGTCATGTTCAAAATATTGGGCAAAACCCTTCAAAACCATTCCTTCCTATTTAAAGCTTTTAGAATATTTCTATAAGAAATATTCCCAATAAATTCATGTAAAAGTCTAGCATGTCACATATGATATATGTGATCATCTTGCCAAGTTTGATCTCAATCCAAGTTGATTTGATTCACTTAATTATTCTAAAACCCTACCTTTCTAGATCCAAATTTGAGCAACTCTACATTACCAAGTGTCTCCAATTGTGCTCAAATTTGGTGGTCATGTTGTGATACTCCAATAATGCATCCAAACCAAGTGGTAGATCAAGGAGAATAGAAGAACTTGTCCCTAGCCCCTCAATACCCTCTCTATTGATTTCTGACCTTGGGAAACTATACATTGTAAAGTTTCTCCAATTGATGCCAAACTTTTTGGGCATGTTTTAATGCTCAAATAATGCCCCCGCACCAAATATTGGATTTGTGGGAACTGATTTGAATGGTTTAGTAGGCAGAAAGTCATTTTTGCCCATTTCATGGGTTTTTCATGTCTACATTGTAAACCTTGTCCACCAAATCCTAAATTTGGCATCCAAGCTTATTTTCATCTATTATGTGATCCTGTTAAGTTTCATATCACTTGAAGTCCATCTGGTAGCCCTAACACCTATCAAACACCCTGTGTGCACTCACCAAAGATGTTGCTTTGGCCGCTTCAACTATTTCCCTTGAGCTTAAATTTTTACCACAGCCTTCCCTAGTTACCTTCTACCTCCAGTCAGCTTTCCATGGCCACTAGTCAATTATTGGAGAGTGACTCCATGTAGCTAACTCTCATTTTCACCATGGAAGCACCAGTTTTACCCCTCTTCCTATAATTTTGCTTAAGCCAAAGCCCCCACATTCTTCTAGGGCATCTCTAGCATGCTAATGCATGATTTGAAATCAAGATAGAGCATGTCATGTGGGGAAAATGAGCAGAACCTCTGAAACTTGATTTCTGGCTGAAATATAGCATTGAAATGTAGGTGCTAGCTAGACACCTCCCCTTGAGCTGAAACTTTGCAGAACTGTAGTCCTTCCATGCCTAAGACTGCTAGACATGGTTTCACCCCATCATCTCTCTAGTAAGTACCCTCATTTCCAACCTTAAGTTTGCTGGTGCAATCTTAATGACAGTCAAACCCAGTCTAAACTGATCCACTTGGGTCCAAACTCCACCAGTACTTTGTGGCATGCATCCCTTGCATGCTTCACACCTTGGCCTGGACAAGGGATAGCCCAGGACACTAAGTGGGGTGGTGGCCACCACCTTGGCGTGCAAGAACGGTGCTCTGCACCTTGTCTTCATCTTCCAGGTTGTGTCCGGCTGCTACAACTTGTCTCAGCATGCCATGGACCTCTCTTTGACGAGTCCAAGTCCTCCCCGACGCCAGCTTGCCTCCAAACTCCTTCTGGGACGCATGCTCCCCCGTGCCCAGAGTGCACCGAGGGCATCCAAGGTACTCTTCATCTCCCCCTCGTTTCTCCCTCTGCTATACCACTTCCCCAAGCCCCCAATTAATATATGTGGCTCTCTCTCCCTCTAGTAGACCCCTAGGGCCGTTCAATTTGAGCTCCCACGCCTTGCATACGCCCCCTGGCCGAAGCCTCCCTGCCTACTCTTTCTCGAATTCGGGCACGATGGGCGTCCCCTTCTCCTCTAGCTGCACCATGGGGGTCCCCGAGCCATCTCTCGCCTTCCTGCAGCCCCCTTCCGTTGTGTGCAGCTGTTGCGCTCTGCCTACCATCATCGTTGGTCGCATCCACCCTGGTGAGTAACCTGCAGCCAACATCTCCTCTCCAGCGTGTGAGGTGCCCCCTTCAGGTCGTTGCCACCCCCTAAGGTCCTCGGGAGGCTGAGATCGTCGGAGGCACCGCGGGCCACCGACGCAGGTGCCACTGGTGCTCTCCTCCGTTCCGTCCTGCTCGGGCGGGAGAAGGAAGAGAGACCCGACTGGTGGGGGGCCCATGTAAGCCTCCCATCGAACGGTCCCCCAACTTTGGTGGAGGCGCCTCACGCGTTTTGTGCCTCCTATCGCGGAAAGCACGCTCGGCTGCTGCGCCTTCAGCGTGGCCCGAATCTCCGTCCGGCCGAGCCAATGGGTTGGCCCAATCTCTATTACGCGTTGGTGCGTTGTGTTCCTCAGTTAGTCTGGCCCATTTAGGTACATTATTTCCCTCCTTTTGTTTCTCCAAAGACGCTAGTTAATTCATAATAAATTTATTTTAACTACAAAAATGTATATTCAAATTTCTACAGAACCCTAAAATCCTTGCCTATCCAAATATATGCCTTCAACATTTTCTAGGTATACTTTCCGTATAATTAATATTCAAATGCCCATTTGAATATTTTAAACACCACCTTTCCAAAATCCTATGGGTTCGAAATCAACTCCAAATGGAGTGATTACCATTTACAAAGCCTTCTTATATCTTGCAGTATTTTTGAAGCCTTAGTCAACATTTTTATCTCGCATGTTTCTGTTGCATTAAATAAATAGCTCCTTTTGCTATTTATCCAATGTTAGAAAATCCCTAGAATATTCATACCAACTCGAAATCCAATAAAACCACTTCCTAAATGTTTCTAAATTCATGCTCTATTAAATGAGTAACTCCACTCATTTTTAGCAGAATGTTTTATGTAGGCTTCTTAAAGGATCACCTATTCCTCCTTTCATCCATTGAAAAATCCCTGATGGTCCAAATCTCCTAGAGCAAGGTTCAGGTATTTTTCTTTTGACTAGAGAGGTCCAAGAAAAATTAAACTCCTATTTATATATCACTTTTGTTTCTGCTTGCTGTGTGGCTTACTGTGTTTGTTTCTGACGATAGTTGACGGAGTACTTGCAATTGGACCGAAGGACCTCGAAGACCCCGAGGACTTATGTGTTCGGTGCACCCCAGAATGGGGTTACAGATGGCTCCTCAGAAGCAATTGCATTGAGCATGACCTTACCATCTATGAGGGTCACACTGATAATATGTTGACAAGTAGACAGTAGTGCTACGCATAGGATGAGCATATGCATGAAGATGGTAACACAGAGTAGATATCAAAGGTTTGAAGAAAACCCCGTCGGGTGTTACTATTGCCCGAGGGTGATGATGTTGAGTCGGGTGACCAGTTGTGGAAGAACTTGTGCATCAGGAATATTTCATGTGAGTGGTTTCAGAAATGGGATTAGATTTATGTTGTGTCGACCGTCCCAACCTTACATGTGCAACCACGATACCCCCTTTATGGGACAGGGATTTGTTGATTAGTTTGGTCGGTGCTAGCAAAGAGGCCACATTTCTAGTGGTGGGAGTGATATGTGGTCACTCTAGTGACGGGGTCGTACCAGGTAGGTCGACTATGGCGTTTTTACATGTTCCGGGCACACCATTGGTCCCCGCATGGATGATACGGTCCAGAGTTGGTGCTCGTAAGACGTACATCATGTGGGCTGGGTACAAATCGAGTGGACTCTTTGTCTAGTGTCGTCAGGGGAAAGGCAATGTTTGGGTACTTACCTCGGGTATGTTATATACCGCGAGTCGTGGATGACAGGGAAGTTTCCCAGATCTCGTGGGTACAGCGTGCAACCTCTACAAAGTGTAAAACTATTCAAATAGCCATGTCCACGGTCAAGGACAGTTGGGTAATCTTGCTTAAACTACGTCCAGTGTGTGTGTTTGTGTGTGTGTGTTTGTGTGTGTGTGTGTGTGTGCGTGTGTGAGTGCGCGCGCGCGCGTGTGTTTAAAGGTGTTATCTGAGAAAGATGATATGACAAGTTCAGTGACTTGGCATATAGGGTGAACCTGTTGTGTTCAACCCAAAGTAGATATATTGATATCTGAGACCTGTTCTTCTGAATGCCATCTAGCTTACGATGCATATACATTCAAGAAATTAATCATGTTTATTTACAATCGAAACCTGCTTTCCGCAAAGGTTGCATACTACTTTATTATCGTACAAATGCATTGTCCACACAATGGGTTGTTTGCGAGTACATTCAAAGTACTCGTTGCTTGCCACTGGTTATTTCATTGACTAGGTATGAGAGAACGGGAAATGGTGAAGAGTACCTTGGTGACATTCCTGCGAGCTAGGACGCTTCCCAGTTAGAATGCGTGTAGGTTAAGGCTGATGGCATGGGTTCATGCTTTCGACCAATAAGTCCGCTATTGGTCAAGTTTGGTGTGCAGGCCTTCAAGGCCCTATATATGCAAGACTTGACCACTATGGTCATTTATTCTATCAAATGGTATGTATGGATGTAAGACTCTTGTTATTCCGTTTCTGTGTGTTTGGTGAGCATTGAACTCTAGGATCATTGAGCACGTTCATTCGGCAATCTCGACTCGCAAGTCGGGGTCCCGACAGACGTGTGCCCCGATGGCCGATTCGGTCAGATGGCACTCGCCACCGCGGCATGCCAGGGGCCAGCTCCTTTCTCTTTCTCGACCTTGTTCCAACCCCGGACCGCGTCCATGAAGAACGCAGATACGTTCACAAGTCCTCTCTCCTCGCCTGGTCGTCGCCATTGCCTCGCCGGCGCATGAACTTTCGGTTAACCATGCCCCCTCTATATATTTCCACCCCGAGCCTCCCTCTCCCTTCATTTGGCCCCCACCTATACCTAATCGCACCCCTAAGCCACCCATTTATCGCTAGGAGCCCCCAATCTCGATATCGAGCTCCGCATCCGCCGCATCGAGATTCCGGCAATCCCCAGGTACAAGGCTGCTCCGGCTCTGATTTCTTTTCCAAAGGAACCACAGTAGCTTCCTGATGGTTTCCCCTCTCTCCCATGTCCGTTTACTGCAGGAATCGGCCCCGACGATCACACTCCCGAAGCGTCTCCGCCACTGGACCTCGTCGTCGATGACTCCCTGCACCCCAGCTCCTCTCTCCACCACCGTTCGAATGGCGGCTCGTACATGGACCCATTTCCACCCCTATCTGCACTCGTCGTGCCCTCTGTCCTCAATAGTGAGATCGCTGCCCTCTCCATCCTAAGGTTGAAGATGACAAACGGGGGCCACCTGTCATTCTCATCTCTCCCCCGGCTCCCCTATCTACCACTAGCGGTTGGGGCCAGCCTGTCGGGTTTAAGCCCTCGCACGTGCACGCGCCTGGTCCGCCTGGGCTGGTTCGCTGGCTATGCCTATTCGGCCAGCCGCCTCTAGCCCAGGGACTATGGCCCTTTTCGTTTTCCTTTTAATTATACTTTGTAAAAATTCCATATGATTGAATAATTATGTAAATTCAAATATTCCTCCACTAGAAATCTTGTAATATTATGTAGTATTTTAGGGTGACACTTGTGCAATTTTTACAAAAGGTTGCATGCACTGTATTATTTTAAAACCCTGTTTGACGCATTTAAACATTTTGTTAAAATAGTTTCTACACCTTTTTGCATTCCAAATAGAAAACCCAATAATTTCTCCAGAACTTATAGTCACCCTAGTATTTTACAAAAATGGTGTGACATTTTTCTGAGTAAGATATTTACTGTGTTTTTGGTTGAGTGCTTAATTTTGGCCGATTTGTTTGCAACGATAGATTGCGTTGTTGACGAGGGGTATGGACCACAAGACCTTGAAGAACCCAAAGACTTATCTGAGCAAGGCAAACAACCCTTTGACCATGTTTGAGAAACTACTTTTATGCATGTCAAATAACACTTCATTCTGATGTATTGAATCATGTTGAATCGATGACCACCTTGATAGGTTGTTTCCAGTAACTCCTCATTGACACTTGCACTTGGACATGATCCTACCTTCCTATGAGGGTTGTGCGGGTGGGAGGTAGTTAGGTGGCTGGTAGAGCTATGCATAGGATTGGGTACCTGCATGGAGATGGAAAAAGGAAATGATTTCAAATGTTTTTACGAAAATCGCGTCGGGTGCCACTAATGCCCGAGGGTGATGTGTTGAGCAAGGTAACTTCTCGATGAGGGAGTGGTATAGCGAGGCCAGTTGTGTGAGTGGTTTCTAAAAACAGATGTAATATATGTCTACCGTCCCAACCTTACATGTACGACCACAATAACCCTGATGGGACGGGGCTTTGCTAATTACTATGGTCGGTGCTAGTAGAAAGTGTGTATTACTAGTGGCGGGAGTGACGTTGTCACACTCGAGACGGGGCCGTGCGAGGAAAATGGGCGACCAAGGGCTATTTTTACAGACACCGGGCACACCGTTGCGTGCCCTCATGGATGATACATGTGATGTACATCACGAGGGACTGTCACCAACGAGTGGACTCTTTTCTAGTATCTTCATGGGAAAGGTGATGCTCGGGTACATACCTCGGGTATGATAAATACCGCGAGTCAGGTTCTGACATGGAGGTTTCCCGAATCTTGTGTGTAAAGTGTGCAACCTTTGTATAGTGTAAAACTATTCGAATAGCCGTGTCCACGATCAAGGAGAGTTGGGTGGTGCTACTTAAACTACGTCCAGGAGTTTTCGGTTAAACCAAGTGTATATGTGTGTGTGTGAATGGTGGCAGTATGAATGATGAGCTAAGTCAGATGACTTGGCATGATGGGTGAGCATGGATTGTTCAGCCCTCAGTTGATATTTATATCTGTAACATGTGCACTTGATTACTGTTTACCTTATGATGCATGACGCACGATAAGTTGATCATGTTTTGCACTAGGGAAAAGTTTTCTTTACGCAAAATGGCACAATAGTCTTATGTCATACTTCATTATTGCCTTGTTCTATATCATGGGTTGCTTGTGAGTACATTCAAAGTACTCGTTGGCTTGCCACTGGTTATTTAGTTGTCCAGGCATGGAAGAACATGAGTTTGGAGAAGAGTTCGTCGGTGATGAACATGCGAACTAGGACGCTTCCCTGTAAGATTGCGTGTAGGTTAGGGCAGATGACATTGGTTCGGGCTTTCAACCAAGTTATTAGATGTTAGTTATGTTTGATGTGTCGGCCTTCGAGGCCCTACCAATGTAATGACTTGACCTTAATGGTCCTTATTTGTATTAGACAGTATGTATGGATGTAAGACTCTTTTTATTCAGTTTCTGTGTGTTCGGTGAGCATTGATCTCTGGGATCACTATACACGTGCATTAGGTGATCACGACTTACAAGTCGGGGTCCCCACATATATAAAGCTAAAGTGGAAAAGCAACTTGATCGTATAATCAAGAGACTTACAAGTAGGGGTCCCCAATGGATTTCATTCTTTTTGTGCAGAACATGGTATAATCCATGAGAGGACGCCTCCCTATTCATCTGAGTCAAATGGGGTAGGCAAAAGAAAGAAGTGTACCCTAACTGATTTGGATAATGGCATCTTAGACACACCTGGTCTCTCCAAGGCATGGTGGGGGAGGCGATATTGAGTGCTTGTCATGTCCTAAACCGAGTTCCCACAAAGAACAAAGAGATAACTCCATTCGAGTAATGGGAGAAGAAAAGGTTAAAACTCTCTTACCTATGAACTTGGGGCTGCTTGGCAAAAGTCAATATACCAATTGCAAAGTAGCAAAACCTTGGACCAAAAACTGTGGAATGCGTTTTCGTGGGTTATTCTCTTCATAGCATTGGTTATAGATTCTTGATTCTAAAATCTGAGGTATCTGACATGCATGTTGGTACAATCATGGAGTCGAATGATGTGGCATTCTTCGAAGATTTCTTTCCCATGAAGGATATGGGTAGATCATCAAATCAGGAAATGCCTAGTTCAAAGAGTCAAGATGTAGTTGCAATTTTTGAACCTGCCATTGCAACGCAACATCTTGAAGATGATGTGGAGAACAACAATGAGACTCCTAAAAGTAGAAAGAGACAAAGGACTGCAAAGTCCTTTGGTGATGATTTTCTTGTATATCTCATATATGACACTCCTAGTTCTATTTCACAGGCTTATGCATCTGAATATGCTGACTACTGGAATGAAGCGGTCCGTAGTGAGATGGATTCCATCTTTGCAAATGAAACTTGGGAGCTAACTGACCGTCCTTATGGGTGAAAACCTATAGGGTGAAAATGGGTATTCAACAAGAAGCTTAGGCCTGATGGTACTATTGAGAAGTACAAGGCACGACTTGTGGCCAAGGGTTATACACAATAGGAAGTTGAAGAGTTCTTTGATACTTACTCACATGTGGCTCGAATGACCCCATTCAAGTACTACTTACACTAGCTTCCTCATATAGTCTTCTCATTCATCAAACGGATGTTAAGACTACTTTCCTAAATGGAGAGTTGGACAAGGAAATTTTTATGGAACAACCAAATGGGTTCATAGTGGCCGATCATGAAGGAAAAGTGTGCAAATTGTTGAAGTCTTTGTATGGACTTAAGAAAGCACCTAAGCAGCGGAATGAGAAGTTTGAAATAACTTTAAAAGCTGCATGCTTTGTTGTAAGCGAAGCTGACAAATGCGGTTTACTATCACCCTTGTGGGGGTGAGGGAGTTATCCTCTACTTATATGTTGATGACATATTGATTTCCGGAACAAAACTGAATGTTATTAAGGAGGTGAGGGATTTCCTATCTCATTGTTCCGAGATAAAGGATTTAGGAGTAGTTCATATGAATATCAAGCTCCTAAGAAGTGATGATGGTGGGATTACATTGTTCAATCGTACTATGTGGAGAATATCTTGAGTCGCTCTGGTAATAGTGACTGCAAGCCCTCTCCAACACCTTATGATGCTAGTGTGTTGGTTCGAAAGAATCGAAGAATTGCTAGATCAATTGAAATACTCTCACATAATTGGCTCCATATGTATTCCGCAAGTACTCTGAGACCTGACATCTCTTTTGTTGTTAGCAAGCTGAGCCTGTTTGTCTCAAAACTAGGAGATGATCATTGGAAATCTCTAGAAATAGTTATGCACTATTTGAAGGGTATAATATCTCAAACTGGATCTCTGGTGCTGATGAGATAACGGACACGAGCGAATATGTATTCAATCATGGTGGTGGTGTTGTTTCTTCGAAGTATTGCAAGCAAACCATCTAAACAAGGTCAACAATGGAAGCAGAACTCACAACACTAGATACAACTATGGTCGAAGCAGATTGGCTTCATGGGCTCTTGAATGAGTTACAGTTGTTGAGAAAACTGTACCGGGTGTTCTTATGAACTGCGACAATCAAACTATGATTGCCAAAGTGAGTAGTTGAATGGATTACATGAAGTCATCAAGACATGTTCACACAAGGTTAAAATTTGTCAAGAAAATGAGAAACTCTGGAGTTATTGCATTGGATTATATACAAACATCTATAAAACTGGCAGATCCTTTTACTAAGGGTCTATCACGTCATGTGATAGATAATGCATCGAAGGTGATGGGTATGAGACCCACAATATGAGTTGTTCACACTGGTAACCTATTCTATGTGATCAGAGATCCTGTGAATCAGAAGTGGAAGACAAGTTGTTCGTGAACTGAGTGGGAAGTATTTTTGCCATTGGTAATATCACTCCAGGAATACAAAATACTTTACTAATCTGCATGCCAGGTTGATATATATCTTAATGTGTTCTAAAGTGGCTTATTGAAGTAGAGATGTTGTCTTGCAGAACATCTTTTGAAGAACACACCTACATGAGTATGATTGTCAAACATCACAATCTATGAGAGTAGGGTCCTCTCAAGTAAACTCATGAAAGGCCTTAGAGTTTGACGCATAAGCTCCACCTGCGGGGAAGACCAACGGTAGCCTAGTATCGTCCAAAGCTCTGTGTGAAGCTAGATTCGCAAAAAACCTGTAGTTCAAGGCATAGTCCACTATTCAAGTTGTTACCAGTGTAGCATAGAGTTCTAGGTGGAAGTTCAACTTAACAGTCTCCACTGCAGTACCAGTATATAAAGAGGATTTTTGAACCAAAGGCAAATTTTGTGAGCCTCTGGGATCTGGTGTGAGATTGCTGGAATTTAATCGTTTTGGGCCAACCAAATGAAAATTATCAGAATTCCTGATAAATGCTAGAGGCCCACTTAGCGCATTCGTGCAAGGTAAGAGGTGGAACCAAAGTTTAGTCCCACATTGTTAGTTTTGTAGGAGTTGGACCTCCTTATAAGGGAGGATGTTTCCACACATGTATGAGCATGAGAACAAGAGAGACATACACGCGCACTCCTCCTCCTCCGCCGCTCGCCTCCCTTCGTCATGACGCGTTGCGGGTTTCGGGAATGTACCGAGTCGATGACTAAATTTTTCCACGCATGACTGGTATACGAAAGGTCACTCGGGAGCCGAAATGTTTTGCTGTAGTGGAGAATGAATATGAACGCTACATCTCTTTGGCGGCTGTGTGTTCATTTCGTCTCCCTCTTTTGCGTCGCCTCCTATCGCTCCATGTTCGCCTCCTTATCATGTGCCTATAAAAGAGAGGTCGTTCCTCTCGAGAGAGACACATTAGATCATCCTCTAGCCATCAAGTACCAAAATCTGATCTGTTGTCTAGGTTCTTCCTCATCCCAGCTTGCGGCGTGCACCGCAGTTCAGGATAGTAGGCCTCCAAAACCCTGCCGCTTTCAGTCCTGTACAGGAGAAGGGTGATAAATTTTTTGGGGAGTGCTCTGCGCGACTAGTGGCTTCTTCATCACGGACACCACAAACACCAACGACCACTTCCGAAATGACGACTTCTTCCCCAACGTAAACAACCTCTTCGACAACATGGCCGGTGACGACGTCAGTGCCAATCCCACTGATGTTGCTACTACAACTCAGTACATGTTCGTGTTCTAGTTGTTTGAGTTCCTTCCGCTACTTGCATACTCTGTGTATGATCGCCTGACTTGCCTTATAATTGGTATGGTAGTCATGATTTATCTACTATTCCTTCTAGTAAAACCACATCATAAATCGCTCATATTTCCAACATTGTTTTGCATGAACTTTAGATCTATTTCACCTAGAATTTCGTGCCCAGTCCAGTGGCATACTTGGGATGCCAAGGAATGTCTGAGAGCCTCTCTCAAATGATGTTTCATCATCCTTGCCTACCGTATCTTGTAGTGAGAGTTCCGAGAGATTCGTAACTCATTTTTCGATGTTCTTTATATGCATTTGTACTTTTTTCTTTTGATGCATTTATTTTTTCCATGTTCATTCATTCCGAAATAATTACTCTTGATGTTCTTTCGATAATGGTAATAACTAAATAATTGCATGAGAAAGATGACTAGTGTAGCATTGCCATGCCTCATTCACATAATATTCATGCATCATATGTTTGGGCATCGTGTCGTGGTTGTGTGTTCATTGGATGTTTTATTTTCTTTGAGTAGCATCGGGTGTTGATAACGAGTACAAGCATCCAGTTGAGAACATTCCTCAAGAGCAACAATTTTATCCCTATTAAGAAGTGTCTCGCAAGATGATCGTTGACCTTGATATCAGTTCTAATTTTGTTATGCTTAGCTATCTCGTTTCCATCGCAAATTATCGCTGCCTATTACCTGAATATCAAGCCTCCAAAAATTGCCATGAAAAGTATCTAACCCAATCCACATCCTAACAAACATTGATTGGCTAGGTTAGCGCTTCCTCAAACCTTCTTATAGCATTGCTAGTCGCAGGTGCAGGTTGATCCATGTGTTGACATGGATATTTGGAATATCGTCATATTATTGCTATTCAATGTAATGCACATATATACCTGGTGAAGGCGGAAGGCTTGGCATTTTCTTCGTGGTTTGCTCCAATTTTGCCGACATAGTTTCCGGTTACCGGTGTTATGTTCCATATTGAGCGCTCCTAACATGCTTGGGGTTGTTATGGTGTCCCCTTGATAACTAGTTTTGAGTTACGACTCTTCCAGCAAGGCCTAACATTGGTTTGAAAATTGCTAAACATCTTAATAAAATGCATAGGGAATAGCTACCTCGTGGATCTTAATCAACAACCCGGGCCAGTGCTCCTCATTAGTGTTGGTTGAAACCTAGCGATGTCCAGGGCCCCCTGGTCACCCGGGGTTTGCGGCTCCTATTGGGATCTAGCCTGTCGGGTGGCCTTGCTAGAATTGTTTTACACTTAGCGAATGTCTTGAGTACTGGATTGTTGCCGATACTTTGCGCTATCTCGAGGTTGAGATTTTCTCTCGAGAGCAGCTTGTGTCAGTTTGCAATGGACTAATTGGAGCACCCCTGCAGGGTTAATATGTTCCGAAAAGCCATGCCCACGGTTATGTGGGAACATGGAAAACTTGTTTAACATTCGGTTATCGAAAACTTGAAGTAAACTTAATTAAAATATGCTAACTGTGTTCGTAACCGTGAATATCTCTGCTCGTGAGTCCCTACTCTGAGAGAGGACACGGTGGGGTTATGCCTGACATAAGTAGGTGTTCGGGATCTCTTCTTGATCACTATTAGCTCACGTCTGTTTATGTGTAGACCACTCAATTTTTAAATTATGTTCTCGTAAGTTAGCCACCCAATAATGCTTAGTTCCGCTACAACCTCACCACTTAAACGTACCTTACCCATTAACTTAATTAGTCCCGATATCATGGTCGCGAGATTGCTGAGTCCCCGTGGCTCACAGATTACTACAACACCACAGGTACAGGTACCGCAGATCTAGAGGCATTCGGTGCTTCGCATTTTGAGTGGGAGTTTGATGACGATAGAAGCTGTATGTACGCGACGTACCCCAACGAGTAGAGGGCCTTGGTCATCTCGTGGGATAGCGAGACAGACTCATTACAGTTTTACCGTTTGATTTTGTCCGTAGCCGGACCCTATCTTATGGATGTTTGAATAAATGTTGCGTGACTTTTTATTTAGCACGTGGTGAGTGTAAGCCAATCCATATACTCATCTCTTCATAAATGTGTCCGCAATGATTTTTGTACTTGCGAAACGCCGAGATGCGCCTCTATCCATATTAAGGCCTGTTCCGCAAATACAAATAGTGTCTCATCTTGGACGTTATACCAAGTTAACATTGTCTTTTCATAGGAGGCATTTACTCAAATTTCAAGTAGTACATTCAATAAATCATGTGGAAGATACAAACAATATCACACTACCAAGTTAAAGAAGAGTCATTGTAAATGATTGATGCAGGATAGACACGAAAAATAGTTTGATGTTAGAACATGGTTAAAACACACATGTAGTATATGGAAAAACAGGAAGACATGACATCACTACTATTGAAAATGCTAGCAGCCGCATGGGTTAAAGGTGTAGAAGTAGCACAGATGGCCGCACTACTCCTACGGTGTTATAGCTAACTGTTAGCAATAGCACCGGTTGTCCAGCGCTACTCGTAACTGAGTTAGCATTAGCCTGCTTTTATAACATGCGCTACTACTAATCACACGTATTCCTTTTTTATTTTTATATTGTTTTGTCCCATGTTTATACATATTAATGTACAACATTAGTAAAAATTGTGGAATGAATGACATTCAAATTGAAGTAGATGGATGTCAGAGACCAAGTTGGATTAGAGGAAAATACGATGTTGTAAATCTCAACATCATATTTCCTCTAGTTCAACTTGGTCACTTGCATCCATCCACTTTAATGTAATATATGTCATTTAACTATATCATCCTCTTAATAATCAAAAATTCATCATCATCTTCATCATACCAAGTTGAAATATGATAAAAAGAAAAACACCATAATCATCATCATCTTAATCGATCATGCCAAGTTAATATATGTCATATAAACTAGAAATAGTTCTCTCTCATAGGACCTAGTCCTCTCTCCTAGGTAAAATTTCATAAATTGGAAAAACACCTTAGTCTCCCTGATGAAGCAAGGAGATTCAATAGTCTCCAACTTTTCGCTTGCGATCCTTCTTTATTTTTCTCCATGCTTCAATTTGGAGTTTTCCTTGTGGTTTGCGCTTAGTCGAGTATGGAAAAATGAAAGGGATGCGCGTATTGTAAGTAATTGCCATCTCACCCTCGCCATGCATCAATGGAGGCACAACATCCTTTGGCAGTTTTGTGTTAAAATAATAGTAGCCTAGTTAGCAATGTAATTTACATAATAGTAACATACTTAGCAATGTACTTTAGGTAATAGTAGTGTAGTTAGAAACTCTTACCAAGATATTTGCGTGAATGTCTTGATCCCTCAACCTTTGCACTAGTGGCATGTGTAATGTATAATTTGGGCCAACTCCATAATGCATGTCGGCCTTAGTTGACAGGACACCATTAACAAAGGTGACAAGAGAATCCTTCTCCCAAGTTAGATGTGATCCATAAGTCTAGTGTGTCCTGTCTACTATCTTCCGTGTATCACTCGAGGAAAGGAAATAAGCTATAAATTATAAGTAAACAAGTTTAGTAGGATGAAAACCAACTATTTTTGAATAAATAATATAAATTACATAACTCATATGGTTGACAAACTCATATAGAGGTAAAACTGGAAGCATATCCACATCCACCCAAAGGTTGATATTATCTTCAATATCATCTTCACGACGAATATAGAAGGTTACTTGCCTATCCTCGTGAAATCCATATGCCTTGCGTATATCTTCCCAAGTTGAGGAACCAAAATGTGTGTGATTAACCCCACTGTATAGTTTAACCTGAAATGTGAAACCATGTTTAGTCGTCAGGTGACCTCTCCTCATTTGCATATTCTCACTATCTTGGAAACAAAGCTTCTCCAAGACATACCGTCTTGTATGGAAAGGTATGCACTAGTAGAGTTGCAAAAAACAAAAATTACACGTTGAGGCAAATAAACACAAGTCATGATTAATTACGAAAAAATACTTGTAATTGTTGCATACAGTAAAACATCAAAGGTCTCGTCCAACTTTATGGTGAAGAACCTACTGTTTTGCAGGTTATGCCTAACTCACATATCCTGATCGTCGCTGCATAAATCACACTCAGGGATCTTATTGTCGTCAGAAATTTCCTGTATTCATGATTCAAAGATTAAAAATTGATAGCAATTATACCAGGAATTATTCAGCATGGGTTGAGTTTCATATGTCGAGGCTTCGTTGAAAAACTCCAATATCTCATAGTTTATATGGTGCGCACATCCTCACACATATATGGTGGTGTATGTGGTTAAAACTACACTCGACAAAAAATTGACTGTCGGTGCTGGCCACTTCTCCCTTCATCCCAGCATGCATTACCAAATTATGTAGCACACGGGGAAGAAGTAGGAAGCAACCCCCACCACAACAGTCGGGATCCTTCCTCTGATATTTTAACCGTCGGTGTTGTTCACTTCCTTTCCCTCTCTCATGCATTATACCAAGGTATATATCGCGATAAGAGGAAGCGGAAGCAACCCCACGACAACAGTTAGGATTCTTCCTCTGCTATTTTGACCGTTGGTGTTGGTCGCTTCCTCTCCCTTTCTTGTGCATTATGCCAAGGTATATATCGCGAGGAGAGGAAGAGGAAGCAATCGCCATGACAAGAGTGGAGATCCTCCATCAAGAACATACTTGAAGTCACACGAGAAAGCTCCGACAGACTAAAAGTCAATCCAAACCATAAGTCAATTAACATTACATTTAGGGAGTAATAACATAAAAATGTCCTATGTTTTGTGGGAATGTCATCTAATTCATGTTCCATAAAATCACGGGAACTTCATATTTCCTACATTACAGTAAAACTCATGCTGAAATACATGATTTTTTGGCATGACCAATACTAAAAGAGGACATAACGAGCGCCTCAAATTTGTGGGAATGGAAATGAATCAAGGCACCGAAATAACATAGGCCACACAGAGGTGTTTCTGCAAATTCACATTAGCATTTCAAAAAATAACTAGGTGCACATTTTCATTTAAAAAGACTTGCTTCACATTTTTATTTCAAAAAAATATTTTATCCAGTCTTCCTTCAAAAATAACTAGGTTTATAGTAGCTTCATCTTGTTCATAACTAAAAGATAAAAAATTGGTCACTGTTCAACATGAATTATTTTCCAGTCTCTCGAGTCTCCCTTGTAAAACTCTCATCTCACATTTTGTATATGATGGGCAATTATTCACATTGTTATTACGAGGTCGCTCGTATCCTTCTCCTCGTGCACCATCAATAGGTCTATCACGAGGAAAAGGAGGACAAGCGACCCCATCGACAACACTCGACATTCTTCGTCACTCGTATTTGACCGTATATATATAGTGGACACACCCTCACATTGTTATTACAGTTTTCTGTGATGGTCGCTCTTCCATTCGCTCTCAGGTGCATAACAAAAAATGTCTGCACATGGAAATCAAGGAGAAGAGGCACCCACAATAACAATCAGGATTCAGTCTTCTCCCTCACTAAAAGTCACACAAGTAGCTCCAACAAATTGAAAGACAACCCAAACAATCACCATTTGGCATTACATATATCGAGTAACGAACTGAAAAAATGGTCTACGCTGACGCAAATATTTTCCATAGCAATACTATCACGATAATGTACTAATATCCATCTAAATGTAAAACCTACTAAATTTTACATGGAAAATAATGCTTCCCAAAATTCTGGGTGTGCTACGGCACACCCCCTAGATACACCGTTGCATTCATCCATCCACTAACCTTATAAAGCAGTGCAAGAACAGAGGGAGGAGAGAAGGGGGAGAGGTAGAGAGGAGGGAGGGTGAGCTACCGCTGCTGGCAGACAAATGAGACAATGACGGCGGCGTGCGGTGGCGACGGGTGGCGGCGAGGAGAGGACAGCGCGAGAGAGAGTGAGGGTGACTGATGAGAGTGTGGATATGAACGAACGATGGAGATAAGTTTAGATTAGTAGTAACGTGCGTTGATGACCAGTGCTACTGGTAAAGAATTAGCTGTAGTGTGGCATGTTAATACATGCTAGTACTATACATAGTGTGGTGTTTACGGTGGGGACCACAATAGCAGTAGTGTGTGTTTACAGGACACGCTTGTGCTAAATTTGTAGCAGCAGCACCTATTTTATGGCCGCGCTACTGTAATTTAGCAGTAGCACATGTTCTTAAGCCGCAATACTGATAATTCTCAACCTATAAGTTTTTTCCTAGTAGTGCATGTTCACATGTACGATGTGTAAACTAAGAAGATACAATTTAATCAAATTAGAAGCAATACATGCTAGACACTGTATGCAACATGCAAGAAAATATCACATTACCAAGCTAGAGAAAGCACTTGGTATGGTGGAGTAGGGTTGTTGGGACCATCACATTTTCTTGGATCTTCTATTCCTCTCGTAGTAGTACTAAAATGCCTAGTGTGCATCCATCCTGAATGAGGCAGATGAGCGCCATCAGCCCCTACCTTACTTATTTCCTTCCCATTCATTCTTTTTATTGTATTGCCATGTCAAACCCACAATAAAATTAAATATAATTTTCTTTTTAGGACTCATGTTCCATGATACCGACAAACATCAATTTTATGTAAGGCAACTGAATGACAGGAGGATTGAATATGTAAGAAAAAAGGAGAACATTGCATATTCACACCTATGATGTGTAAATTATGTAGGAAGGTATTTCAAAAAATCAGAAGCAATAGAACCTAGACACCATATGAAAGATGCAACGAATATCACTCTACCAAGTGAAAGATGTCACGGCATGAGTGCCATTTCAACAAATTAGAAGCACTACAAGGTAGAAAATAATGCAACATGTAACCTATATCACACTCCCAAGTTAAGTGTTTCTTATTGTAAGTGATTGTTGCAGGTTAGAAAACAGTAGTACATTGATGTTAAAACATGGTGTGATAGACAATATCGTATTTCAATAGGAACATGTGTCATATTCACAAGTATAATGTGCAAACTGAGAACATGCAATTCGACAAAATTATACGCAATACAAGCTAGACATCATGCACAACATGTGATGACATAGAACAATACCAAGTAAAAGCAAGCACCTGTGATGGTGGAGTATGGGAGATGTGAAAACCATCAACACACCCACATTGATTGTCTGGACATCCATTGTTTTACATATCTTTTTGGGGGGGATGACGGAGTACAATCTAAAGAGTCGTTCCATTTCAGGTACCCGGAAGGGGAACCATCATCCACTGTATTGATTTTGCATTGTCAACTCAAACCAGCAAGACGAAGGAATAAAATTCACTCTTCAGATCTCATTCATGCATTATACTAATGAACACAACTTTGGTGTAAGGCAAACACATGATGTGAGGGTGGAATATGTACAAAAATAGGACAACATGGCATATTCACGCATATTTGTGTAAACGCCACAAAATCCATTTCAACAAATTAGAAAGAAAAATATGACTCTGCCAAGTTATAAACTTTTCATCATAAGTTTCCTTTCAACAAATTAGAAGTGCATGCCGTTAATCATATGAAAGATGAAACTAGTATCATGATGGAAGGTTAAATGTGTCTCATAATAAGTGATTTATGTGGGATACACAAGACCCGTAGTTTTATGTAATAACATGCTCAATAGACATATGTAGTATGTACCAAAAACAACAAAAGAATGCCATATTTCTTGGGAAACATACTAGAAAACAAAACAATTCACCCTCCGATCAACCACAAAACAATGAAGATGCAATAACGGTTAGGATCACAATCTACCATCACAGAGTTGAAGTGGAAGAAAAACATGAGGATGTAGATCATACTTGGAGTCCCTCGAACCGTAGATGAACTATCCCTCAAACTGAAGACCGAAAGCACGGCCTCTTTACTCTGTTGCAGGCGTGCAATCTTCTCGATCTAGCAGTGCTTCGCCATTAAGAGCTAATCGTCATAGGAGAATTAGAGGGAGAAGATTAGAAGCACGTAGAGCTTCTAGTTATGAGGATTAGAGGAACTAGACCTATCTCTAATTGGTCAACTAGGACCGACTGGACCTAGAACTAGAAGGACTAGAGCAGCTCCTAAAACAAGTATCTAAGAGAGCTCAATACATCAAATATATATAGGTGGGAGGGGAGAGAGGGTAGCCAAGGGGAGGAGAAGGAGTCACCTCCCCATTCCCTCCCCAATTTGGCCTCCTTCCAAAGGGAAGGCGACGCCTACCCACTTGGGCCCTTGTGGTCCAAGTTGCTTTCCTCTACTTGAGCTTTTTAGGCCTGTTGATATTTAACTAAATATAAAACTATTGTAAATAATTTCAAATTATTATACATATAATTTAACATCTCCAAAAACATTTTCTACCTATATATGTTTATTGGTAATACTCGGTATTACCCAATACTTTCCAAAACCGTTTTGTTGAGTCCAAAACGCTTCCAGATCCACTCAAATTTTTTTTGTATAATAATAAAACAATTACACAAATAAATTATGGATACTTCGTCCTACTAACACTCAAAATATTGTGATTACTTAAGCTCGTGACCCCATAGTTTTGGCAACTCATAGGCATGAATGGAACACCTGCATTCAATGACCAATAGCAGAATCATGGACCCCATATCGATCCCAATGAGTACATGAATGATATTCGAGTGATCCATTGGTTACCATGTGACATTCCATTTGCTTCACGATAATTTACAAGTCCCTATCGTCGGTATCATCTTGATTTATTCACATGATCATTATACTGTGATCGATAAGGACTCAACAATCTCATTTCCAAGGGTATCAAGACTAGCAAAGCTTAATAGGTGAGATATGGTTAAGTGGTGAGGATGTAGCAAGAACTAAGCATTAATTTGAGTGGCTACCTTACGATGACAAGAGTAAGAAGACCGATCTATGAATAAATGGATGTGAACTATTAATGGTCAAGAAGTGATCGTGAACACCTACTTATGAGTCAATTATAACCCCATCTTGGTTCAAACCTCAGAAGAAGAGACTGTCACAGTTACACACACGATTAGTATATTTTATTTGTGTTTACTTCAAGTTTGCTATGATTGGGTGTTAAACAAATTTCCAAGTTGCCACATAACCGCGGGAACGGCTCTCAGAAAGATTTAACCCTCCGCGGGTGCTCCAACTCATCCATCACAAACTAGCCACAAGATGCACTGGAAAACCTCAGCCACGGAATAGCCTGTACTATCCTCAAAATCCTGGTAGAAAACCTCAACCTCGATATAGCCCAAAGTATCCACAGAATCCCTATGCAAAAGACGTTTGAGAAAGGTAAAACAAATCTAGCAAGTCCATCTGACGTGTTGACAAACCAGATAGGAGCCGCATACCTCGTTCTCAGGATACGATCGGATAAGCAATGCATATGGGGGCCTGATAGAAATCCGCCGAGTTGTCGTAGGGTGGCCCTACAGGGTGCTCTATTTCGGACCAACACTCATGAGGACCACTGGCCCGTGGGTTGATTAACTATCCACGGGGCCCATAAAGTCCCTATGGAAGTTCTACTAGTCATTAGGCAAATTTAGTACCAATGTTGGGCCTTGCCTGAACACAAGAGGGGTCCCTATAGCAATCCCAATCATGTTAGGAGTGCTCAATATGGAGCATAACACAAGTACACAAGTAACTAGGGCGGCCAAGCCTGCCATCGATTATGAAATATATGTGTGCATTAAATTAAATAGCAATCATATTGTGATATCCCAAAGATATCCATGTTTCAGATGGAACAACCTCCACTTCCAACTAGCAATGCTATAAAAGGTTGGGCAAGCGGTAACATAGCCAAACAATGGTTTGTTGGGATGTGGAGGGTTAGAAGCTTATGATTGCATTCTGGGAGGCTTGAGATTCAAGTGGTAGGTAACGAGACATAATGATAGAAGAGAGATAGCTAGCATGGCAACGGTAGTAGTAGTATCCAGGGAAATGGTCATCTTGCTGGAGTTCCCGCTTGGAAGAAGAACGAATCCATGAAGTAGACGAACCAACGTAGTCAAATGAATCCTAAAATTACGAATCGGTTTTGAAACTCTATCAAGAAGAAACAGTCTGGAAAAAATCACACGGTAAACACCACAACGTATTCATCACATGATGCACAAACAAATATGATGCATGTCCAGTTTAAATATGCAAGGCGTGGTAAAGCACAACAACCAACTTCTGCACATTAAGTGAAGCTCAATATGCAACAAGTTGCATATTAATAAAAATCCATATTTGAATTACTTAGTTCACTCACATTTAATTACATGAGAATCTTAAATGGTGTAAAACGTGACAAGAGGTGAATCATAAATGAACAATCTACCTAGGGAGTTTCAAAGAGTCCGGAAACAACTTATAGTATTTCCAAAACAACCCCACATGTTAATTTCGAAATTGGTCCAGAGCTGCATAAATCATATTTTACATTTGTTAATAAGGGAAACCAAGTGCACCATGTGATTGTATTCATCATTCTAGGCGGTTTACGTATATAGATCATCTAAAACGGAGATACGGTTTATAAGATATGACCAACACAAGATAATATGCGATGAATGCAAAATTCATGCAAACGACAAACATAAACATTTAAAATCATGGATGCAACAAGATATTATATACCTACATGAAATTCTAGGCAAGTTTCATATATGGCATTTTCAAAATGGATTAACGGTTCAATAATTACAATCAACTCAAGTTCTAGATATAATATGTCCAAAACAGCAACATGGCATTTTACACACACCAAAATAACAAGATACAAGAATCTCAAATCCAGAAACAAGACAGGAGGTAGTAGTTTACACGACGCACTATAATTCATCTGAGACAAGCTAATTTTTTAGAAGCATGGATCAATAGGAAATGAGCTCACAAAATGGCTACTTGAACATGGTTTAAGACTTAGTGAAAATAGCAGTTTTTAATAGTTTAGAAGCATGGATCAATAGGAAATGAGCTGAGAAAATGGCTACTTGAGCAATTTTATTCTCAAGGCATATTGGCAGCAAGAAAAACATATGCTACAGGACATATCATGTCATGCAAATCTACATCATGATAGTGGACATGATGCACTACAAATAACTCCATAGGATTATCAACAAAATATGCATTGAAACATGGCTAGCATTAAGGCCACATGGCACTGTGAAGAATACATATTCTCACAAATAGTGAAAATAATAGGTTGCAAGAGCAGCAGTTTTAGTAGATTGACATGTTTTACAACAGAAATATTTATGATTTATTATCTAAATATGGAAAATAATGGTACAACAAGATAGACCATAACATTCTTAACAAAATTATCCAGGGGGGCAACACGAAAGGAGTTGTAGATCAATGGAAATGCACACGGCAAAACAACAACAAAATAATAACCGTTTCACACTTAGAATTATTTTGACACCTCAAAACAGCAACATTGAGTAAGCATGTTAACATGATGAAAACTACAACTAAACATGATATTAGTTGCATGGAAAACATACTACTAATAAGTAGACATGGCATACAACCAATTACTCCATTGGTACATGTTCAAAAGAACCATGGATTGCTTAATACAAGCTTCACAAAATGGAACTTAACATTAATAGATTAGCAGTTTTAACATGATAAAACCTTTAGATCAACATATTGCCATGATAGAGATTATTTACATGGAAACTAGAGGCATCGCATCAAAGTGGACATTCCATAGAACAAATTCCATGAAGGAATCACATACATATTGAATAAAATGTCATTTTTGATGATTATGACGCGAAACACTTTTGCAACGCTCATGTGAGCATGTAGATGCAACCTATTATGTGTTCAAATGATGCCATCATGTAAAGCATGAAAAGTAAATAATTTTACATGTGGAAATCATTTAGATCCGATACACTGTTTGCGACATACGAGCACCACAAAATGTTATATGATGACAAAACATGCAATAACCCTGGGACTTAGTGGAAATTACCCTGTGGTGAACATGGATGAAGCAGTTCGTGGATGGCTCGGTGCACAACAGTAGGATCCGGGGACGCGTTTGGAACGGCGGATCCCTGCGTCCGGGGACGGACCGATGCAGATCTAAATAGCAAGGCGGCCGAGTCCATGGCCCCGAGCAAGCTAGCGGGGCGACTATCGGCCGCGCCGGCAACACTGGGGAAGGGGTCGCCGAAGCCATGGTGACGCAGATCCACCCGAATCTTATCAGTTCCCGTGGGGAGGGGCGCCAAACAGCGACGGGCGATGGAGCCACGACGAGGTTCGGTGGCGAGCGGTCGAGGCAGTGCTGGTCGGGGTGAACTTCGCATGGTGATGGGGTGACGGCGGTGTAACTTGCTCTGGCAGCCGAGCAAAGGCAGCGACGTGGGTCTAGGGACACTAATGTTAGAGGCTAGGTAGCACACACGTGCGGCGGCGAGCAGTCGTCGGCGGCTGGGCGGCAATGCCGTGGAGGCGGCAGGCAGGAGTCCGGCGAGCGAGGCGGTCACTACATTCTCCGCCATGGGGCGGGTGTGCTCGGCCGGCCGGGCTGCACGTGGGCCACGGTGGCGGGGAGGCAAGGCAAGGGCACGTGGCACCTGATGGTTGGCTGGAAGCGATGACAAGAATGTAGGTGGGATCTGGCGGCGACAAGTGGCAAAGCACAGCTGAGAGGGCGCACAAAGCGAGGAAGGAGAGGGGGATTGGCTGGGTTTGGATAGGGATCCTTTCCTTATATAGTGAAGGTGTCTAGAGTTTGGGTTTTGTGCTGTTTTCGAACCATTTGATCTCGATTAGAGTGCCTGGAAGCGAAGGGGTAGCTAGGTGGACTGGTGGGCTATGTAGAGGGGTTTGAGCCGAGAAGAGAGGGAAGTGAGAGTCCCATGACAGAGTTTAGAAATACCAAAACTTTCGCTAATTTAACGGAATATAATGCCGCTCTAGGTTTAATGGTTCGGGTATTAAACGTCCTCAAAATGCGACGAAATTTGGCAAGCTGTCTACCTACACTATAATAAGCCCACACACCAACTTTTGACCCATTGCAATAAAGTTTTATACACACTTTTAAAAATATTAATTGATCATTGCCACGGGCACGTACGTGTGTGGTTGGTCTCGAAGCGATCGTCAATGAGAACGGAGAGAACCAAGAACTAATAGCGGATGGCAGTTTTGAAAAATGATGACAACAGAGTGCTGGTACAATGCGGATGATGTGCATGATGCGATGATGAATGCGACAACCAAATAAATTAAACGGTGATAAAGAAATAAAAAGGAAATCTTCTGGAGCATCGGTCTCTCCCTCTTAGAACACTCTTCCACTAACAAGAATCTCGACCCGAGATCTTAGAATGAAAGGTAAGAGAAAGAATATATGAAAAGGTATAACTTAGTTGCTTCTTGGACAATGAGTGAAACCAACAAAATTTAGAGTTTGCAAGGAGATGAAGAATGGCACGAGGCACAAGCAATAATTTAGAAGAAATTTGGAAGCACTTTTCTAGAAAAGAGAGACAAAACTTGATAAGATGGGAAAAGTTCAAAAGAGATCACAACACTTTAATTAAATAGATAAGCAAGGAAAGAACATGATCTTAACAAAATGAGATGACGAATGAAAGAGAGCAACCATCGGGATAAAAGAATGATCAAAATAGTGAAGGTTGAAAATAAAAAGGTTATGAACTTCGAAGATATAGATGCAACTTTGCGAAGAGATACTTAAGAAAACTTGGAACTCTGCAACATAAAAGATAAGAAACTTATATCCAAGAATTTTATATCATGAACAACTACGGAAGAAGGACTGAAAACATTTTGATGAACAAGAATAATACTTATGCTATGCATATCCTTCATAAAGTTAAATTGATGACAAGCAGCAGATTTGGCATACAACTTATTCCTCTTGGAAATGATTGAAGAGAGATAACATGAACTTGAAGAAGTCTTCAACAAGAAGACCATTAATAATTTGCCAATGAATGAGGATAACATGAATGATTGGAGATACATGACAACAAAGAAATCATGATTCACGTACTCGAAAACTTGAACTAAGAACCCAAATAATTGAGATACGCACAAGAGAACAAATTGAGAAGAATTTATGAACGAAAGCTGAAAGCTGAGAACGAAGTAATCTTCCAAAATGATGGACTTCACAGGATCGAGAAATTAAAGAACTCATAAATTATTTGGACAGATACGGAAGGAATTCTCATGATAGAAAATAATTTGAGGTGATAGCATCGACCTTGACCCGTGAATATATGGAAGAACGAATAAAGATTTAAGAGAAACTCCTCTTCGGTCTTCAGCATAGAGAATGATGATGAGAAACAATATAATGAATTACTAAGACACTCCATACTAATGATGAAACAATGGTTTATGCATAAGAAAATAATTCAAATACGATCTTACACAGTAATATGACTGATGGAATTCATTCTTACGTCACATTTGAAAAGAGCTTGAGATCTCTGGAAAAGATTAGAAAAGCCACGTACGCTCCTGGGAATATTCTAAATATGCCCTAGAGGCAATAATAAAATAGTTATTATTATATTTCCTATTTAAAGATAATCGTTTATTATCCGTGATATAATTGTATTGAATGGAAACACGAATGCATGTGTGGATATATAGACAAATGAATGTCCCTAGTGAGCCTCTAGTTGACTAGCTCGTTGATCAAAGATGGTTAAGGTTTCCTAGCCATAGATAAGTGTTGTCAGTTGATAAGAGGGTCACATCATTAGGGGAATGGTGTGATGGACAAGACCCAAATTATAAACATAGCATGTGATTGTGTCATTTTGTTGCTATTGTTTTCTACATGTCAAGTATACGTTCCTATGACCATGAGATCATGTAACTCACTAACACCAGAGGAATGCCTTGTGTGTATCAAACGTCGCAACGTTACTGGGTGTCTATAAAGGTGCTCTACAGATATATCCGAAGGTGTCCATTGAGTTAGCATGGATCAAGACTAGGATTTGTCACTCCGTATGACGGAGAGGTATCTCGGGGACCACTCAGTAATACAACATCTCAAACAAGCCATGCAAGCAATGTGGCTAAAGAGTTAGTCCCAGGATATTGTATTACGGAACGAGTAAAGAGACTTGCTGGTAACGAGATTGAAATAGGTAGAGAGATACTGACGATCGAATCTCGGGCAAGTAACATAGCGAAGGACAAAGAGAACATTATACGGGATTAATTGAATGCTTGACATAGAGGTTCAATCAATAGTATCTTCGTAGAATATGTAGGATCCAATATGGGCATCAGGTCCCGCTATTGTTTATTGACCGGAGAGTGTCTCGGGCATGTCTACATAGTTCTTGAATCCGCAGGGTCTGCACACTTAAGGTTCGGTGACGTTTTGGTATAGTTGAATTATTGATGTTGGTGACGAAATGTTGTTCGGAGTCCCGGATGATATCACGGATGTCATGAGGGTTTCTGGAATGCTCCAGAAACAAATATTTATATATAGGAATGTTGCATTTGGCTTCTGGAAAGATTTCGGTCATTACGGGTAAAGTACCGGGAGTAACGAATGGGTTCCGAGGTTTTACCGGGAGGGGCCACCCACCCGGGAGAGGACCTAATAGGCCCATGGGTGGCGCACCAGCCCTTAGTGGGCTAGTGAGGCCAGCCCAATAAACCTATTTCGGCTGAAATAAAAAATATAAGGAAAAGTAAAAGAAGGAAGGAGGTGAACAAGTGGGGAAGGAGTCCTCCACCAAACCGAATTGGAGGAGGAATCCTCCCTCTTGGGCTCGGCTAAAGCTCCTCCTTGGAGTAGGAGTCAAGCCAACCCTTCCTCTTATTCCTCCTATATATAGTGGAGGTTTGAGAGGCTTTTTGCACCCCAAGCCATTGTGCAGCCCTCTCCCCCTCCACCACTTTGTGACACCCCATAGCATGTTCGGTACGACATGACGAAGCCCTGTGGGAGAAGCTCTACCACCATCATTGCCCCGCCGTCGTGGTGCCGAAGAATTCAGTTACCTCTTCGTCTCTCTTGCTGGATCAAGAAGGCGGAGATCGTAATCGAGTTGTACGTGTGCTGAACGCGGAGGTGCCGCCTGTTCGGACCTAGATCGGGATGGAGTTCGTGGGACGCATATGATTCGGATCATGAAGACGTTTGACTACATCAACCGCGTTTCTTAACACTTCCCACTTAGCGATCTACAAGGGTATGTGGATCCGATCTCCCGTCTCGTAGATAATCATCACCATGATAGTTCTTTCATGTGCGTAGGAAATTTTTTGTTTCCCATGCAACGTTCCTGAACAGGGAAACCCTATGGGTTATGTGCCCACTCAAAGAGAACATCAATCAAAAGATTTCTTAGAAAGATTGATTTCACCGGTACAATTGAAGCTTCATAAGGTGAGACACTCGAATTAATTTGAAAGGAATTTTAATGGAAATACGAATCTTTTGAGAAATCTTCAACACTTCGGATAGAATAAGGAGGTGGATAAACAAGACAGGCTTGAACAAGAATTTCCAACATCGGAAAGTATTTAACGAATGAAAAGGATATGATGAACACCAAAAGATTGAATTGAATACACCAGAGAAGAAAAGGAGAACAAAAATGATGAATTTAGGACTTTAGCATCTTCACAATGAATCGCTTGATACAATACAGAAGAGAAAAGATAGTGGAAGCATCGATGAAAACAAAGGCACTTGGAATGATACTATAACCTTGGAATAAAAAGGGAGGGAGCATGGGGAAGAACAAAGACAACTTAGGATAGATGAAACAAACTCAGGAAAAGGAAAAAAATGGGTATAGAACTTGCAAATATTGGAGAGGATTGAATTCACTTGATGGGAGGCACTCCAGAATGAAAAAAATTGATATGACAACTTGATTGAGCAAAACAAATAATTATCACTCCCATAAAAATATGAGAACACCACACAGGAAAGATATGAATAGATCACTTGACATCAAAGCAACTCTAATTATCATACTCCAACAAAACAAAGGACGAGGCTTGCAAATTAAGCCGGAAACAAATACATAACCCATTAAGTATTTGTTGGACGGACAATCCTAGGTAACTAATTGAATTGCTACCTAAGATCTCCTGAATTCTTCCGGTTATGCAATCTGGGCCAATGGATACAAGGAGCAAAACCTCACACAACTCATAACATGATCCTACGCTCTAGTGTATCACATTCGTCAACACATAACCAGAGGTGTGGGCAACTCGTGTACCTCAGACCCTCAGAATCGCAGTGATACCAAATGTGGCAATACATATGGACAATCTCCCCAGTAATAGGTGACGACAAACTCCTCTCGCCACGGATAGTATTGAAGCAATTTCTAACATACTTGTCGTCAGATACTAAGGAAGCTGATTGATAGCAATGTGTCAAGAACCCCTTGGAGCTCTACTAAGGATACAAGAGGCACAAAGTAGAGAATTCCATCACATCGACATCATAGAGGTTCCAACATACCCCTTGATCCTAAGGAAATTGAGTGAGAAGAGGGGTAGAAATAAAATTCCTATGCCAGGATTCCTCAACAGAGCATAGATGAGGAGTAAAAAGAATCCTACTCTAGGATATATAACTAGACTCAAATATTTATTTTCTACACTCCACTCGGCCAAGTTCGATTAATCAACGGGATCCTAGGTTGGTACTGATCTGATACTAACTTGCAACGCCCAATATGCGGTACTATCCTCATCCGAGCTCGAGGGCCTTGATAGGGATAGAAGCGCACCACATCATTTCATAAGAATGGATATTGTTACAAGATCATGTAAAGAGAAGATGACTATATTGAATTGGCTTACACTCACCACAAGCTAAATCATGATCCTCTGAATATAACAATCCACGTCAATTATCATACAACAGAGCATTGGCTAACTACAGAAGAAATCAAACAATAAAATGGACATCCATCCTTGCTAATCCCAGGCAGTCGTCCTGGAACCCATCCTATGATCGATGAAGAAGAAGAAGAAGAACTCTAAATCAAACAAGCATCGCTCTCAAGTAAATGCATCACATTACCTGTACCTGCAAACTCTTTTTGTAGTAATCTGTGAGCCACAAGGACTCATCAATCATATTTCCAAGGGTATCAAGACTAGCAAAGCTTAATGGGACAGGTATGGTTAAGTGGTGAGGCTGTAGCAAGCACTAAGCATTTAGTTGAATGGCTAAATTATGAGTACAATAATAAGAAGAATGATCTACGCATAAACTAACGTGAATTATTAATGATCAAGATGTGATCTTGAACACCTACTTACGAGTCAATCAAAATCCCATCGTGTACCCTTCTTGGTTCAAACCACATAAGAAGGGACAGTCATGATTACACACAAGGTTGGTGTATTTTATTTGAGTTTATGCAAGTTTTCTATTATGCGGTGTTAAACAAATTTCCATGTTGCCACATAACTGTGGACACGAATCTTAGAATGATTTAACCCTACAAGGGTGCTACAACTCATCCATGACAAACTAGCCACATGCTAAGCTGGAAAACCTAAACCCCGGGATAGCCCGTAGTATCCTCGGAATTCCGGTAGAAAACCTCAACCTCCACATAGCCCAAAGTATCCTCAGAACCCTGGTGCACAAGACATTCATATAGGTAAAAAAGATCCAACAAGGTCACCCGATGTGTCGAACCCGGTAGAGGACGTGTATCTCGTTCTCAGGACACAAATGGATAAGCTACGCGTACTATGGCCTTATATAAATCCACCGAGTTTTCCCCGGGTGTCCAAGCACAATGCTCTATTCTGGACCAACACTCATGAGGGACACTAGCCCAGGGGTTGATTAATTATTAGGCAAAGTCCATATGCAAGTTTTATTAATTATTACGCAAATGTAGTACCAACGTTGGGCCTTGCCAGAAGATTTTTATCCCAAAACTAAAATCAAGGGGGCCCCCATAACAACCCCAAGCATGTTAGGAGTGCTTAAATGGAACATAACTATGCTACAGAAGTAACTACGGCATCAAAGGTGAAACAAAACACCAAGAAAAAGGCCAACCTTCCACCTTTTACCAAGTATATACGTGCATTAAATTAAATGACAATAATATTGTCATATCCCAAAGATATCAGGATTTGACATGGAGCAACCCATACCTACAACTACCAAGCAATAAGAAAGCTGGGTAAGTGGTAACATAGTCACACAATGGATTGTTTTGTTGTGGAGGGTTAGAGGCTTATGATGGTATTTTTGGAGGTTTGCCATTCAAGTGGTAGGTAACAAGACATAATGATGGACGCAAGATAGCTAGCATGGCAATATAGTAGTAGTATCCAGGGAAATGGTCATCTTGCCTGAGGTCCCGCTTGGAAGAAGAACAAATCCATGAAGTAGACGAACCAATGTAGTCAAATGAATCCTCACACTCCGAAGCAGTTTCGGCACTCTATCAAGAAGAAACAGTCTGGAAACAAACAAATGACACTGTAAACACCACAACATATTCATGAAATGATGCACAAACAAACATGATGCATGTAGGTTGAAATATGCAAGACATTGCAAAGCACAACAATCAACTTCTACACATTAAGTGAAGCTCAATATGTAACGAGTTGCATATTGACGAAACTCCATATTTGAACTATGTACTTCACTCTCGTTTAACTACAAGACAAGCTTAAATGTTGTTAAACATGCAAAGAGGTGAAGCATAAATGAACCATCTATCTAGGCAATTTAAATGAGGTTGGAAACAACTTATAGTATTTCCAAAAGAACCCCACATGTTAATTTCGAAATAGGTCCAGATCTTGGAAAACAAATATTGTATTAATTAAACAAGGAAACAAAATACACCATGTGATTCTACTTGTCATTCTAGGCAATTTACATATATAGATTATCTAAAACTGAGCTATTGTTTAAAAGACATGAGCAACATAAGATAATATGCGATGAATGCAAAATGCATTCAAACCACAAACAGGAACATTTTCAATACTGATTGCAACAACATGTTATGAAAATACATAAAATTTTAGACAAATTTCATATATGGCATGTTCAAAACGGAGCAACGGTTCAACAATTACAATCAACTAAAGTTCTAGCTATAATGTGTCCTAAGCAACAACATGGCATTTCGCACACACCAGACCATGAGGCAGTAGTTTAAACAATGCACTATAATTAATATCACATGAGATAATTATTTAGAAGCATGGATCAATAGGAAATGAGCTCACAAAATGGCTACTTGAACATGTTTTAAGACTTTGTGGAAGTAACAGTTTTAACCAAGCAGCTTTATTCAGAAAGCATACTGGCAACAAGAAAATATATGTTACATGACAGCTCATGCATCCAAACCAAAATCATGATATTTGACATGATGCACTACAAATAACTCAACAGGAGCGTCATAAAAATATGCATAGAAAGATGACTAGCTTCAACACATCATGGCAATCTGAAGAAAACATATTCTCAAACTTAGTGAAAATAACAGGGTGCAAGAGCAGTAGTTTTAACATATTGACATCTTTGACAGCAGAAATATCTATGATTCAATATCTATATATGGAAACTAATGGCACAAGATTATATAACACAACATTTTTAACAATATATTCCATGGGGGTAACACCAAAGAAGTTGTAGATCAATGGAAATTTTCACAAGGCAAGACAACAACAAAATATAACAGTTTCAGACTTGGAATTATTTTGGCAGCTCAAAACAGCAGCATTGAGTAAGCATGTTAACATGATGAAAACTAAAATTAAACATGAAATTCATGCCATGGAAAACAAACTACCATCAAGTAGACATGGCGTACAACAAAGTACTCCATTGGCACAAGTTCAAAAGAGGCATGGATTGCTTAATACGAGCTTCACAAAATGGTACTTAACATTAAGAGATTAGCAGTTTTAACATGATAGCACCTTTAGAGCAACATTTTTCTATAATAGAGATGATTTACATGGAAACCAGAGGCATGGCATCAAAGTGGACATTACATAGAACAAATTCCATGCAGGAATGCCATGCATAGGAGCTACCTAATTAGTGCATTCGTCCACACATGTTTGAATAAAATATTAGTTTTGATGATTACCACGTGAAGCACTTTCGCAATACAGATTTGAGAATGTAGATGCAACCTATTATATGTGCAAATGATCCCATCATGTATAACATGAAGAGTAGATCATTTTACATGTAGAAATCATTTAGACCCGATACACGGTTTGCAACATACGAGCACCACAAAATCCTATATGATGACAAAACATGCAGTAATCCAGGGAGTTAGTGGAAATTACCCTGCAGTGAACTTGGATGGAGCGGTTTGGGGACGAATCGGTGTGGGACAACTTGATCGAGGGACGCGTTTGGAAAGGCAGATCCCAACGTTGGGGGACGGGTCGACGCAGATCTCGTGAGCATGTTGGCCATGGTTGCGAGCATGCCGGCGGGGTGGCGATGGACGGCACCAGCGACACCAGGGAGGGGGTCAGGGAATCCATGGTGTGGCAGACCCTCCCGGGTCTCGCCAGATCTAGCGGGGAGGGGCACCTAGTGGCAACGGGAGGCGGAGCCACGATGAGGTCTGGTGGCGAGCGGTCGATGGTGGCGCTGGTTGAGGTGAGCTTCGCACGGTGCTGGGGTGACTGTAGGGTGGCGCGCTTCGTTGGCCGAGTGGACGTAGTGACGTGGGGCTAGGGTCACCGGCATCAGAGGCAATGGAGAACGGAGGCCCGACAGCGAGTGGTCGGCGGCAGGTGGGCTACAGTGTTGTGGCGACGGCAGGAGAGAGCCGGGCGCTCAGGCATCTGCTCGAGAATGGCCTGGGTGGGCCAGGCTAGGCAGGCAGGGCCTGGGACTTGGCGATCCATGTAAACGGGGAGGTAGGGCAAGGGCATGTGGTGCCGGATGGTTGGCTGGAAGCTCGGGCGGCAGCATATGTGGGTGCTTGTGAGGACCCCAACTTATAAGTCGTTATCACTGAATGCATGTGTGCAGTGATCCCCGAGATCAATGTTCACTGAAAACACAGAAGCTGGATTATAAGAGTCTTACATCCATAAATACCTTCAAATACAAATAGGGACCATTCTGGTCAAGTCTTACATAGTTAGGGCCTCAAAGGCCGACACACCGGACATAACTAGTAGCGTAAATCTTGAACGAAAGTGTGAACCCATGCCATCTGGATTACCCTAGAGGCATTCTGACTGGGAAGCATCCTAGCTCGCATGTTTATCACCAAGAAACTCTTCTCGATATTCCTGCTCTTCTATGCCTGGCCAATTAAATAACCAGTGGCAAGCCAATGACTACTTTGATTGTACTTGCAAGCAACCCATGTTGTGGAACGAGGCAATAACATTGCATGTATAGAACTAATAGGTAATTTGTGGAAAGCAGATTTTCAAGTGCAATGACGTGTTCAATTTCTTGTGAAGGCATGCATCATGAGGTAAACGATATCTATATGAATAGGTTACATATAGCAATATGAACCGAGGGCCAAACATCCCATGTCCACCCATCGTTCCAATTCGTCTAACTTAACTCATGCATCATCTTTCTCACATAACCACTTTTCTCTCTCTCACACATTGTTTGGTAAATGTGGAAGTAGCCGAGGAGCGGTCATCCAACTATCCTTGATAGTGGATACGACTATTGAAGGAATTTACCTATCATTTACGACTCGCGGTATATCACATACCGAAGGTAAGAACCCGAACAATTTATTTTCACTGGTGATACTAAACAAAGAGGACACTCGTTGGTGAAATCCCTCATGATGTACATCATACGAGCCTTGCTAAAGATCGTAATATCCATGAGGGCTCGCAACGGTGTGCCCGATTTCCATGAAAAAAACCCATGGTCACCCTTTGGGCATGATCCCGTCTCGAGAGTGACTACGCCACTCCTGTCACTAGTAATGTGGGAACTCTGTTAGTGTCGGCCAAAGTAATCTACAAAGCCCCATCCAATGAATGGGTATCGTGGTCGCACATGAAAGGATGGAGTAACGGTCGCAACTTAAACCAATCCGTTTTCAAAACCACACACTCACCTGCCTCGGTACACCACTTGTTTCCCAAGTGGTTACCTAGATAGACACCATCTCCCTGTGTATTAGTGGCACCCGACGGGGTTTTCCATAAGTCTTTGAGATAATTTCCTTTCCGCCACCAAGCATATTCCCATCCCATTTGTGTAGCATCTATATAGCAACCTAACTACTTCCCACCCACACAATCCTCATAGGAAGGTAGGGTCCTGCTCACTTCAAATATCAACGAGAAAACATGATTTAGATGCAATAAAATAAAGTGTCGTATGACATGCATAAAAGGGATTCATAGTCATGGTCAATGGGCTGCTTTCCTGGTTCCACAAAGTCTTCCAGGTCTTCCCACGGTTCTCGTCCAACTACGAGCACTTCGTCTACTTTGTCAACTATCGTCGGAAACAACCACGGTAAGCAACACAACAAGAAAAAAACACAAAGTGCTCTATAAATAGGAGTTTTATTTTTCTTGGACATCTCTGGTCATAAGAAAAATATATAAAGTTTATTCTAAGGGATTTGGATCACCGCAAAATTTTGAATGGAGTAAATGGAGGAATTATGATCCTATAAGAAGTCTACAATTTTTTTATAAAAATGAATGGATGTGTCTATCAACTAGGGAATGATTTTAGAAGAATTTTGGAAGTGGTTTCACTGGATAAGGAGTTGGTTTGAATTCCCTAGGGATTTTCTAATCTGGAATAAATGGAAAAGGGTGCCATTTATTTTGTCCAATAGAAATAAGACATGATAAAAATAGCCACCTAGGCTAGAAAAATAGAGCATGACTTTAGAGTCGCCTAGAAATTGGAATCACTCCATTTGGAGTTTATTTGAGCCTTCCATGAATTTTGTAAGGTGGGATTTGAATGATTCAAATTCAAGTTTGAATTTGAAAGCCACAAAAATATTTCTATAAAAATGTGCGAAGCACATCTTTGGAGAGAATATGATTTTAGAAGCCAATAGGAATTTTAATCATCAAATTTAGAGTTCAAATGAATTTTCTATGCTCTATATAGTATGTGAAAAATTTGAAAGGAGTTATATCTAAAATGATTAAACTGCGCTCTATGCGCTAGATAGGTAGTGGGCCGACAGAGCAGCTTGGTCGGGCAAGAAAGAGGTGGCGGCGATGGCGTACCTAGGGAAGAATGCTTTCCCTAGGCAGAGGCGTCCACCGGCAGACTCCGTGTCCACCTAAAAAAGCAAGGCCCATCCGTCAGCCTCGTCTGTCGGCCGACAAGCAGGGCCCGATGGCTGACGGGCCATATTCATCCTTGCGCCATGGGAAGGACACAAGGGCCTGACGAGGAACGTCGGTGCCACAGGGCACCGTGTGTGACGACTCGGCCACTTGAGAGCTCAGGCGATTGAGCTAAACCCTCTTGGGGCTTCATCTTTTTTGGGGCACCAGGACGAGTGCCCCACCGTCCGCAACAGACTCCGGTAACGGAGGCTATGCTACTCGACTCTCCGGCCACCAAAGGGGGAAATGGAGAGTGAGGGAGCTCGTGGCGATGTAGGCGGTCTTCCTAGTGTGGATTAGAGGAGGGGAGCGTCGTCGAGGAGCTCGAATTCAAGCATGTCCCGAGGGGGAGCCATGGCGGCCATGGGGAGGATGCTAAGCTCCAGGGCTCAAGGGGCTTGGTCAGGGTGTCCTTGGGAGTGAGAGGGGTAGCCTCGAGTGCGAGGGTGCTCTTGGGTGAAGGTAGAAATAGGGGTCGGCCGGAAGAGGCTCGGGTGGCCGACGGAGGCATTCAGGCGCTGTGGGCACCCGCGTGTGAGGAGCCTTGGAGCTATCCTGGCATCAGGGAGGGGCATGAGAAGAGGTGAGGGAATCCCTAGCGTGCCGGGGTGCTCAACCGAAGCTGGATGCGAGCTATAGGACAAAAGTTGTCGGCAGAATGCCATTTCTGCATGTCAGGTGAGTGGTCACCACGTCACACCGTGTCGAGGGAAACTTTTTGGTCGACCAACCATGTCCAACGCATGAGGCATGCTTGTAGGAGAGCACTCGTGTAGTTTGGTCTCATATGGTGCTGGGTAAGTGCTGTTTCAATAGGGGGTAAGTTTGCAGCAGCAAACTTGGGGGCTAGAAAAATGGTTTTTACTTTGGGCTAGAAGGAATAAAACTTTGTCCACTGGTTTTGGGTAGGAAAGGACTATATTGACACCAAGTTTGAGCTCAGGCACATCAATATACAAGGTACTTGTAGTACAAAGCTGCATTAGCTGCTAGAAACTAGTTTGAGATGGTTTTCTCATATTTTCTACATGATCATGCCATCTTTGGGTTTGGAATAATGCATTAGCACACTAGAGGTGTCGTGGAAAGATTTGGGGGCAATCATCAGTACACAAGGGAAGGAAAAGTGGGATAAGGTCATGTCAAAGCTGTCCAAACAACCATATAGGAGGGTATTAGCCACTAATGATTGTTCCCTGGCCAAGGTAGAGTTACTGGGGGTAGAAGTCGAGCTAACACAAGATGTGATAAGAATGTTGGAGCAAGGAGAATATCTTAGGGCCAAGTTTGCTTCTCCTCTAGTTTATGGTAGAATGTGTTTGATGCTGTCTAGGGGCATCTAGGGGTATCCAATGCCCTTCATATTTAACAGGTTCCTATGTTTGGCAAAAATGAGGTTTGACACCAAATTTGACATTTGTTGGAGAAAGTTTCCAATGTAGACTTAAAAAACCTAGAAATGTGCAGAAATAATTGTCTCTCTATAAACCCATGCAAATTAATCCCCACCTAATACACCACTTGGTGTGGTGGCATTATTTTAGTATTAGAGAATGCCCAAAAAGTTTGGGATCAATTGAAGAATATTCACAATGTAAAATTTCCCAATTCTAGAAATCAGCAGAAGAGGTTTTGAGGGGTTTTGAACAAGTTCATCTGTTCTCCTTGATGCACCATTTGGTGTGGATGCATTATTAGAGTATTAGAACATGTCCACAATATTTTATCACGAAAGGAGAAATTTGGTAATGTGGAGTTGCACAAATTTGATTTTGGACACATAGCGTCTTGGAATATTTTTATGAGTCAAATCAACTTGGATTAAGATGGAACTTAGCAAGATCATAACATATATCATGTCTGACAAGCTAGAATTTTATTGGAATTATTTGAGAATATTTATTATAGAAATATTTAAAAAGCTTGAAATAGACATAAATGGTTTTGAAGTGTTTTGTCCACTAATTTGAACATGACCATGTGTTGAACCTCTTATATATGGAAAGTATATGTCCATTGAGTTTCCCTAAATTTTCCCAAATAGTTTGGAAGCAAGAAAATAATTTCTCTTTATAATAGACAATTTCTGGCCTTAGAAAAAGGTATTTATATAAAATAGGAAAATTAATTTTAACCTAATAATTTTGTGGTTTTGGGAAATATTTTTGATAATGGGATTTAAATAAAGTATTTGGGGCAAAACAACTTCCCTAATTTAAGTACTTGTAGTACATATCCCAACTCAGGGGGGTTGAAAGCCTAAATTAAATAAAAGCTTTTTGGTCATCATGGTACATGGTAAAAATAGTTTTATGTCCTATACACATGGTATAGTTATTGGGAAAGACTTGGGGTAAGGAGGTGAGTCTAAAGAGTAGGAGGAAATTTTGATTTATAACACAATAAAACAAGCAAGCAAACCGTAATCAGTTCAATCATCACATCACACAGAAAAAGTTTTAATTAGTCCTAATTTCTGAGATGTGTAACTTAGCAAAGTAAGGCAAAACACAGAGTGTGACAGACCTACCCCCTTACAAGAATCTCGTCCCCAGCATTCCTAGGCTAGGTGTTGAAAAGATATGGAAATTTGGGTCTCAGGTAGTCTTCGCGTTCCCATGTTGTTCCTCCTTCGATGTGATGGCTTCACAGGGTCTTGATGCGCGTGATGATCCCACTTAGAGTGCTTAACATGGTTTCATTTGAGAGTGAACTATGTTCTTGCAAGGTTCTAGCCTGCGTTTGTACCCCCAAAGTCGGAATACGCGGCAAAGTATTGTGTTAGCGTGCTCGCCCCAGGGCAGCTCACGTTGGTTAGTGACGTCTATATGTCTCATGTTAGAAGAGAAGGATCGACGCTTTTATTTAATTTTATACCCACCAACTTCCAGTATCATTACCAAATAAACTCCAAAACGCTTATATGGATACTTAAATCATCCCTAACATCATCCAATTTGTTCTACTTGTCATCCACCAAGAAACATGGTATCATGATCAATATCATTGGACTAAATGCAATTTACTCCGAACCATGTAGTCTCATTTATCATCGACTCTCTATTAGGATTACCTATTAAATCCAAATCTGATGCCCAACGAGAAATCATATTTGCTACTCCAAGTCATTATTGTAACATCGTCAGTCCATGACTACTGCTTGACAAAGTTAATCTATTATACCACCAAGAATTTAGCTTGTGATCATAACTGTCCTACAAAAATTCGATTTACTCCAGGGATATATAGGTTATGCTACCTTATCAACTTGTTCCACCAAGTCACCTATCACCATGAAAGTCCCCGTAATCCAACAAAAGGGGTTAGCTACATCCTCATGACACCTATTATAGTCACCTCAAATCATTGTCTACAATTCGTATATCCTTGGAACGATCCTTCCTATGGCATCAAGGTTCTGGTGCTAGCTTAAGAATGAAATAAGTTTCTCCATGATGATCACAAATCCCATAATGAACCCAGTGCTAATTAGGGGTTATCGGAGCTCAATGTGTGCTCTGGAAATTCCATGTATTAAACACGTGAACAGAGGTCTGAGTTGGGCAAGCTTGTGAGGTTTTAAGTTGGTCTATGGAGGGGTTTCCAATATCGAGGGAAAAGCATAACTCTATGGGGTTGCATCTAGTTCAGCACATTGTAGTCAGAGTCTTCAGTGTTAGTTCTCTGTCGAGGTGGATACTTGGTGCATCTCGTCCTGCTGGTCTTCAGTTGTCGAGGAAGGTGACGTAGAGAGAAAAGTAGCATAGAGGGGAGTGCCTAAGGGGTGGTATAGTGGAAGTGCAATCAAATAAGTGCTGAAAGACAAAACTCATCATCAAGATGAGGAAGGAGATATAGTCGCATACTTGTTGCCTGGGAAAAAGAAAGACTTGTATCAAGGCACAAACAAGAAAAACGAGCAACAAAAAATATGGTTCCATTTGAACCATCACACGGACTTGACTTTTCATAGGGGATATACGACTCATCCTACCGTAGGGGTTATCGGACTCAATAGTCGTGCTTACTTTGTGTGTGGGAGAGGAGTCTGGTCACTCTTCGGAGTCTTGTTCAGGTGTCGGGATGTCTCTTATTGGTGTTCGTTGAAATGATCCGGGTTCGCCTGAAGAATCTTTCATGACTTTCTTCTAGTAAGCTGATAGTGAGGGTGGTTCCTTATGTGTGTCGTTGACACGGTTTCAGTTGTCTTTGTAATCCTGTCATTGTATTCTTGTCTTCCAAGGCGTCAAGAGTCCCAAGTGGACAATCCTTTATGCAATAGTATTGACAAGGCATAATAGAGCTCCAAAGTGCCAGTCATGTTGATGACAACATCGGCACCAGGAGCGGGGGTGAGGGGAACCATTGTCCTGCTCACTATAGTGAGGCAGACCAAATGGCGAGGTTCTCATCCACTGGTGGTTGTCTACACAACAATGGTAATGACAGGGTCTCTCTATTAGCGATGCTTATCATAATCTTGCATATCATTGCAGACCAAGGTTGCATCACCCTGGGATAGTGTCAGGGGTGTCACCATCTTCTAATTCTTTATGCCATCACTCCGCGAGAAGGTAGCTTCTGTTGGTGTCTTCTGGTTGTAGCGTTGCCAACCTTGTCTCCTAATATTTGGTTGATCATTTGGCAATGTCGCTTCCTTTCAAGTTTCCCATGAGGATTTCAGGGAATCCATTGGTCACTAGCAGAAGGGTGCGAGCGACCATTTGCAAGTTTTGAAAAAGCATATGAGGAGAGTTAAATGGATGAGCGGTGAGAAATATAGAGGTTCTGTAAGTGGTTTTGACAGGCATGGAAAATAGTTTGTCCTAACAAGGACTTCCTACAGTGAGGATGGCTCTCATACCAGCTCTATGGGGACCCCAACTTATAAGTCAAGATCGCCGAATGCACGTGTACAGTGATCCCAGAGATCAATGCTCACTGAACACACAGAAGCTGGATTACAAGAGTCCTACACCCATACATACCGTATGATACAAATAGGGACCATTATGCTCAAGTCTTACATATATAGTGCCTCGAACGCCGACACACAAAACATAACTAGCAGCGGAAATCTTGAACAACACCGTGAACCCATGCCATCTGCCTTATCCTACACGCATTCTGACTGAGAAGCGTCCTAGCCTGGCCAATTAAATAATCATTGGCAAGACAATGAGTACTTTGAATCTACTAGCAAGCAACCCATGTTGTGGAACAAGGCAATAACAATGCAAGACATAGCACTAATAGGTAATTTGTGAAAGCAGATTTTCAAGTGCAATGACATGTTCAATTTCTTGTGAGGGCATGCATCACGAGGTAAATGATATCCATACGAACATGTTACAAATATGAATATCAACTGAGGGTCAAACATTCGATGTCCACCCATGATATCAAGTTGTCAGACTTAACTCACGCATCATCTTTCTAACATAACCACCTTCCTCACACACACACTGTTTGGTATACGTCGGCGTAGCCCAAGAGTGGTCATCCAACTGTCCTTGACCGTTGACATGGCTAATCAAATAGTTTTACACTTTGTAGAGGTTTGCGTGTTGTACCCACAAGATTTGGGGAACTTCATTTTCATCCACGACTCGCGATATATCACATACCCAAGGTACGCACCTGAATAATGTCTTTACCCTGGCGATACTATACAAAGAGTCCACTCGTTGGTGAGATCCCTCATGATGTACATCATACGAGCCTCTCTCAAGATCGTCACATCCATGAGGGAATGCAACGGTGTGCCCGGTGTCTGTGAAAACAGCCCATGGTCACCCACCTTGGCACGACCCCGTGTCGAGAGTGACCGCGCCGTTCCGGTCACTAGTAATGCGGGCTTTCTGTTAACATCGACCAAAGTAATCAAGAAAGCCCCATCCCATAAGGCCTATTTCTGTTTATCCACTTTGCAAGTGGATTGAGGTGGATTGGAGGGTAATGGGGTGGAATGTGTACTAGATGGGATTTAATTCTCGTCAATCCATGCCAATCCTTTTTCGGTGGAACCGAACAAAGCCAAAAGGGGTTGGAGTAACAGTTGCATCTTAAACCAATCCGTTTTCAAAACCACACACTCACTTCCCTCGGTACACCCCTTCTTTCTCAAGTTTTTACCTAGCTCGACACCATCTCCTTCGGGCATTAGTGGCACCCGACAGGGTTTCCCAAAAGTCTTTGAACTCATTTCCTTTATTTCATCATTCATATTCTTATCCCATTTGTGTAGCATCTATATAGCAACCTAACTACTTCCCACCCGCACAACCCTCATAGGAACGTAGGGTCATGCTTAGTGCAAGTATAAACGAGGAAACATTAGAGACGACCCATCGAGGTGGTCACTGATTCAACGTGATTCAGATGCAACGAAATAAAGTGGTGTATTACATGCATAAAAGGGTTTCATAGTCATGGTCAAAGGGCTTCTTACCTAGTTCCGCAAAGTCTTCGATGTCTTGCCTTGCTTCTTGTCCAACTCCGAGCACTTTGTCAACTTCGTCAACTATCGTCGGAAACAACCACGATAAGCAACACAACAAGCAAAAAAACAAAGTTCTCTATAAATAGGAGTTTTAATTTTCTTGGATATCTCCGATCATAAGAAAAATACCTCAAGTTTGTTCTAAGGATTGGGATCACTTGAGAATTTTGAGTGGAGGAAATGGAGGAATTATGATTCTGTAGTAAGTGTAGAGAAAACTTTCTTCTAAAAATGAATGAATGTGCCTATCAGTTAGGGAATGATTTTTGAAGAATTATGGAAGTGGTTTCAGTGGATTTGGAGTTGGTATGAATTCCCTAGGGATTTTCTAATCTGGAATAAATGGAAAAGGGGGCCATTTATTTGGTCTAACAGAAATAAGGCATGACAAAGGTCTTCACCTAGGCTAGAAAATAGAGCATGATTTTAGGGTCACCTAGAAGTTGGAATAACTCCATTTGGAGTTGATTTGAGCTCTCTAGGAATTTTGCAAGGTGGGGTTCGAATGATTGAAATTCAAGTTTGAATTTGAATACTATAGAAAATATTTTTGTAAAAATGTGCAAAGCAAATCTTTGGATAGAACATTGTTTTAGAATCGAGTAGGAATTTGAATCAGAAAATTAAGAGTAGAAATGAATTTGCTATGATCTATAGAGTCTCTAAAAAAATAGAAAGGAGTTATAGCAAAAATGATTAAATTGCGCTTCGTGCGCTCGATAGGCATTGGGTCGGCCTAGCACCTTGGTCGGGCGAGATAGAGGTGGCGGGAAAGGCATACCTAGGGAAGTACGGTTTCCCTAGGCCAAGGCCTCCTCCGACAGACTACATCTCCACCTATCAAACAGGGCCCATCCGTAAGCCTCATCTGCCAGCTGACAAGCGGGGCCCCATGGCTGATGGGCCATCTTCAACCTCCCATTACGGGAAGGACATGGGGACCCGACGAGGGTCGTTGGTGCCACAGGGCACTGTGTCCAACAGCTCGGTCAATGGAGAGATCAGGGCATTGAGCCGCACCCTCCTAGGGGCTTCATCTTTGTCGGGGCACCAGGATGAGCGCACCACCAGCCACCAGAGGGGGATATGAAGAGTGGGGAGGTCATGGCAATGTAGTCGGTCTTCCTGGTGCGGCTTAGAGGAGGGGAGCGCCGTCGAGGAGCTCAAAATTGAGCGTGTTCCAAGGCAGAACGATGGCAGCCATGGGGAGGATGTTGAGCTCCGGGGCTCAAGGGTCTTGGTCAAGGTGTCCCTAGGAGTGAGAGGGGTGGCCTCAAGCCCGAGGGTGTGCTTGGAGGAAGGTAGAAATAGGGGTCGATAGGAAGAGGCTCGAGTGGGCGTCGGAGGCCTTCGAGCGCAGTGAGCACACACGTTTGAGGAGCCTTGGAGCTATCCTGGTGTTGGGAAGGGGTGTGATAAGAGGTGTGGGAATCCCTAGCATACCGGGGAGCTCAACCGGAGCTGGACGTGAGCTAGAGGATGAGAGTTGTTGGCAGAACGGCATTTCTGCAGGTCAGCTGAGTGGTCAGCACGCCACGCTGTGTCCAGGGGGACTTTTTGGTTGGCCAACCATGTCTAACGTGTGAGGCATGCATGCAGGAGAGCAGTCATGCATCTTGATCTCATATGGGGCAGGGTAATTGGGTTTCAATAGGGGGTAAGTTAACAACAGCAAACTTGGGCGCTAGCAAAAGGGTTTTTTACTCTGGCTACAAGGAATAAAGCCTTGTCCACTTGTTTTAGGTCGGGAAGGACTATATTGCCACCATGTTTGAGCTCCTGTAGATTAATATACAATGTAATTGCAATACAAAGCTGCAATAACTGCCAAAATCTAGTTTTAGATGGTTTGCTCATATTTTCCACATGAGCATACCATCTTTTGGTTTGGAATGATGCATTGACACACTAGAGGTGCTATGGAAATATTTGAGGGCAATCATCAGTACACAAGGGAAGGAAAAGTGGGATAAGGGCATGCCAAAGTTGTCCAAGTACACATATATGAGGGTTTTACCCGCCAATGATTATACCCTGGCCAAGGTAGAGTTATTGGGGTAGAAGTGGCCTAGCACAAGCTATGGTAAAAATCTTCGAGCATGGAGAATATCTTAGGGCCAACTTTGCTTGTCCTCTTGTTTATGGCCGAAGGTGTTTGGTGTTGTCCAGGGGTACACCCCTAAGGTTTAACAGGTTCCAATGTTAGGTACAAATGAGGCTCGACACCAAATTTGAGATTTGTTGGAGAAAGTTTCTAATGTAGACTTGAAAAACCCTAGGAATGGGCAAAAATGGTTTTCTCTTTATAAACCCATGCAAACTAATTCCCCTAATGCACCACTTGGTGTGATGGCATTATTTGATTATTAGATCATGCCCAAAAAGTTTAGGATCAATTGGAGAAACTTCACAATGTACAATTTCCGAATTCTAGAAATCAGGAGAAGAGGTATTGAGGGGTTCTAGACAAGTTCATTAGTTCTCCTTGATGCACAAGTAGGTACGGATGCATTATTAGAGTATAAGAGCATGACTAAGAAATTGATCACAAACGGAGAAATTTGATAATGTAGAGTTGCTCAAATTTGGTTCTCAACAAATAGGGTTTTGGAATATTTTTATGAATCAAATGAACTTGGTTTGAGATCAAACTTTGCAAGAGCATCACATATATCATCTATGACATGCTACAATTTTATTAGAATTATTTGAGAATATTTTGCAAGATCATCACATATATCATCTATCACATATATCAAGCTTGAAATAGGCAGAAAGGATTTTGTCCAATAGTTTGAACATGACCATGTGTTGAAACTCTTATATAAGGAAAATATATGTCCACTGTGTTTGCCTAAATTTTCTCAAATATTTCGTAGGCAAGAAAATAATTTTTCTTCATAAAAGATCATTTCTAACCTCAAAAATGTATTTGAATAAAATAGGGAAATAAATTTTAAAATAATAATTTTATGGTTTCAGGAAGTCTTTTTGATAATGGGACTAAAATAAAATATATGGGTAAAAACAACTTCCCTAATTTAAGGTCTTGTAGTGCAAATGCCAACTTGGGGGTTTTTGCAAGCCTAAATTAAATAAAAGCTTTTTTGTCCTAATGATACTTGGTAAAAATAGTTTTATGTCATATACACATGGAGTGGTCATTGGGAAAAGACTTATGGAAAGGAGGTGAGTCCAAAGAGTAGGAGGAAATATGTGATTTATAACACAATCAAACAAGCAAGCAAACCGTAATCAGTTCAAGCATCACATCACAAAGAAAAAGTTTTAATTGGTCCCCAGTTTTGAGCTACGTAAGTTATCAAAGTAAGGGAAAACACATGGTGTGACAGATCTCGTGGTACCAAGTGATGAAGCGCAGCTGGGAGGGAAAGAAAAATGATGAAGGAGAAGGTGATCAACCGGATTTGGATAGGGAGCGCTTCCTTATATAGGCAAGGAGGCTAGGCTTGGGGTTTGGTAATTGTTTGTACCGTTTGATCTCCATTGGACAGCTCAGAAGCATAGGAGTATCTAGGTGGGCTGGCGGGCAGTGTAGAGGGGGTTGGGCTGAGAAGGGAGGGTAGTGAGAGGCCCTTAACTGAGTTTTATAATACCAAAACTTCCACTGATTTAACAAAATAAAATGTTGCTCTATGTTTCATGGTTCGGGTATCAGACGACCTCCAAATTCGACGAAATTTGGTAGGTAGTCTATCTACACCATATTAAAACCGCGAGCCAACTTTTGACCCATTCTGAGATAGTTGTATACACGCTTTAAAAAACAATAATTTACCGTTGTCCCGTGCGCGGGTATGTGTGGTTGGTCTCGAAACGATTGTCGACGAGAATGGAGGGAACCGACAAATAATAATGGATGCAAGTTTTTGAAAAATGATGACAACAGATTGCCGATGCAATGCAGATGACGTGCATGGTGTGATGATGAATGCAACTACAAAATAAATCACACGACGATAACAAAATTAAAAGGGAATATTCTAGTGCGTCGGCTAGGGCTATTACATCGGCTCTAACTCCATTCCTTCCCTTGGCTTCCCTTGCCGTGCCGTGCATTGCCAATGGTGAGCTCTCCGTCTCCCCTCACCATGAGGTTGGAGATGATAGGTGGGGTTTGATGACGAGTTGATGGATATACTTCTCGCCCCTCGTTGGTTACCACAAGTGGAAGGTGGAGATGTAGTCAGCAGCAGATTTCCCTTACACGGAGACTGTAAGGTTTATCGAACCAGAAGGACTCGTAGGCTCAACAAGTTGGTGTCCCCTGTCCTTGTCAGCAGAAGATGTGGAACTGCACACAACAAATAACTTTGCTCCCAACGATTATAGAGAGGTTGTCAATCTCTCCGACCTTCTAGTTTGCAAAAGATCAAAACACAAGCGGGAAGGTAATAGTGATTGCAATGGAAAACTAAATGAAAGCGGTAAATGATGGAGGTGTAAAAAATGATGGCGATATGGACCGGAGTCACATGATGTTCACTAGTGATGCCTCTCTTCCAAAAGATGATAAACAACTATTCTTGGGTAAACAAATCACAGTTGGGCAATTGACAGAATTATGATCGCACTGCAATGCTAGTTATGCTACTTGATAGTTAGAGGTTCAATAGTAATGGGCAGTACGCCAAGACAAGTAGACCGTTTATTCATCAGCATCAACTTACTAATCATCCACCTTGAGATATATATCCAGAACATCTATCCGGTATTAAGTTGCGAGCCCCACCCAAAGTGTAAACTCAAAGCAAGGGACAACTGCATTAGCGAACTATGTGTAAGGTAAACAATCCTTGCAACCATGGTCACAAGCACCGTTGTTTTCTCCCTGGTGGCAACAAGCACAACCCCTAGTCTCATGTTTCTATCACTCAAGCTAGACATCGAGGAGCATGAACCCACAATCATGCATAACGCTCCCTCTTGGAGTTGCAATCTACTACTTGGCCAAAGCAATAAAAAGCAACAGAGAACATGCATGAATCACTAAGGAACATAATATAAAAGGATAATCAAATATATAACTCATAACAATCTGAACATAATCTCATAATTCATCGGATCCCAACAAACTGAGCATAGCAATAGCAAGAGAATTACATAGATGCCTTGATCATGTAGGGGAGCTCACAAGGACTAACCATTGAAGAACAAAATTGGAGAGAAGACATCACATAGCTACTGGTCATGGATTCATGGTCCAAGGAAGACTACTCACGGCACGTCCGGGAAGCATCCTTGGCTGTGGAGAAGCTCCCGGAGGTCAATCCTCCCTCCGGGAGGGTGGGGAAGAGGTCTCCTGACGCTCCCGATCTCAAAATCGCTGCGGCAGCGGAACGATGGAGAAATTCGTGATTCTAGAAATTCTGCGAGGGTTTGCTCCGGGGACTCTAATTATAGGCCAAAGGAGGGCACCGGAGGAGGTGGGACCCACCCAGGCGACCTCTTGGCATGGCCTAGGACCTAGCCGCGCCAGCAGGCCGCCTGGGAGGCCCCTGGCCCCCCTGTGGCCCTCCTTCGATGATCCAGAAGCTTCTGTTTCGCTGATTTTTTTTATATTTTTCTGGATTTTTTCGGGCTTCGAAAAATTGGGTAAAAACCCCTGCAAAATAGACATGAGCAGACAGAAACTGGCACTGGGTGCACTGAGTTAGTAGGTAATTCCAAATATGTGTAAAATGATATAAAAATGTGGTAAAACACATAACAATGTCACCCAAAAGATCATGGAACAAGCAGAAATTATAGATACGTTTGGGACGTATCAACATCTACAAGCTTAATTTTTGCTCGTCCTTGCGTAGATAAATGGTAACACAATAATTTCAGTGGTCACATGCTAACACACATATAAGAACTTCAAAGTAAAACAAGTAAGATATGCAATTCAAGTCAAGACAATAACAAGCAAGAGTCTATATCTAGTATTGAATTTAGCAAAGTATGAACATAAAGGTGCAAGAGCTATCGCTGTCCGAGCCTCGAACTTCTCCAAATGGTGTTTGCGTGCAAGAAGTGGGAGATGGGTTGAGATCATAAAATATATTTTTAATTGAGAACTCAATCTACTAAAATTTCACACTTGGTCTCCTTCGAAATCTTATTTTGACTCATCCCCAAACCACTAGTGTCGGTGGTGCGAGGTCGACACCTATGGGAATCAACATGAAACCCTTGTGATCATAGGTCGGGGATAGGTGACGTGAAGAGCAGAGCCAGCGATCAGCTCCCGACAAGCCTTTTTACCCAGGTTCGGGCCGCTTAAGCATAAAACACTACGTCTAACCCCTTATGAATGAGCTAAGGGCCTCCATTTATAGGCAAAGGGGTGATACGTCTCAAACGTGTCTATAATTTCGATGGTTTCATGTTGTTATCTTGTCAACTTTGGATGTTTTATATACCTTTTATATCTTTTTTGGGACTAACTTATTAATTCAGTGCCAACTGCCAGTTCCTGTTTTTTCTGTGTTTTTGACTCTTTTCATATCTGATTTTGGAACGGAGTCCAAACGGAATAAAATCCCCGAAATAATTTTTTCCAAAACATAAGAAGATCGGGGGACTTGAGGACCAAGGCAGGAGGCCCACAGGGAGCCCACAAGCCCTGACGTCGCGGCCAGGGGGGGGGGGCGCGGCCACCATGCTTGTGGCCTCCCTGGAGCTCCCCTGCCCTAGCTCTTTGGCCTATATATTCCCTAAAATCCCCGAAAAAATCAGGGTGTCCACGAAACCACTTTTCCGCCGCCGCAAGCTTCTGTTTCCGTGAGATGTCATCTGGAGACCCTTTCCGGTGCCCTGTCGGAGGGTACTTTGGAGCTGGAGGGCTTCTACATCAACATCATCGCCCCTCCAATGACTCGTGAGTAGTCTACCTCAGACCTACCGGTCCGTAGTTAGTAGCTAGATGGCTTCTTCTCTCTCTTGGATCTTCAATACAAAGTTCTCCATGATCTTCATGGAGATCTATCCGATGTAATCCTCTTTGGTAGTGTGTTTGTCGAGATCCGGTGAATTGTGGATTTGTGATCAGATTATCTATGAATTATATTTGAGTCTTTGTTGATTTCTTATTTGCATGATTTGATATCCTTGTAAGTCTCTCCGAGTCTTGGGTTTTGTTTGGCCAACTGGATCTATGATTCTTGCAATGGGAGAAGTGCTTGGTTTTGGGTTCATACCGTGCGGTGACCTTTCCTAGTGACAGACGGGGCAGCAAGGCACGCTTCGTGTTTTTGCCATCAAGGGTAACAAGATGGGCTTTCATCATAGATTTGAGATTGTCCATCTACATCATGTCATCTTGCTTAAAGCGTTACTCTGTTCTTATGAACTCAATACACTAGATGCATGCTGGATATCGGTCGACGCGTGGAGTAATAGTAGTAGATGCAGAAAGTACCGGTCTACTTGTTTTGGACACGATGCCTATATGATGATCATTGCCATAGATAACCTCATGACTTTGCGCGGTTCTGTCAATTGCTCGAGTGTAATTCGTTCACCCATCGTCTACATGCTTTCATGAGAGAAGCCACTAGTGAACACTACGGCCCCCGGGTCTATTCACGACTACCGTCTCCACTTTTTCTTTTACTTTGCTTTGTTTACTTTTTGCTTTCAGTTCTCACTTTGCAAACAATCTATAAGGGATTGACAACCCTTCATAGCATTGGGTGCAAGCTCTTTGTGTTTGTGCAGGTACTTGTGACTTGACGCGATCCTCCTTCTGTATTGATACCTTGGTTCTCAAACTGAGGGAAATACTTATTGCCGCAGTGCTACATCACCCTTTCCTCTTCAAGGGAACACCAACACAAGGCTCCAAGACGCAGGGGAATCCTTTGCATATTTGCCAAGGAAGTCCCTCTGAGAGTAGCCAACAGGAGAAGGATACCTGGCGTCGTTGCCGGGGAAGGTCTTTTGTTGCCGTAGCACAAGGATTTCTGGCGCCGTTGCCGGGGAGGAGAGATCAAGTCAAGATCTATCCAAGTAGGTGTCACAAACTCATCTCTTGCATTTACCTTTTTACCAGTTGCCTCTCGTTTTCCTCTCACCCACTTCACATTTGCCTTTTTCATTTGCCTTTCTCCTTTGTCGTTTTCATTTGCCTTTTGCCATTTTCCTTTGCAAGTTTTATTGCTTGCTTGTGTTCTTGTTTGTTTGTTGAAGTCATCATGGCTGAAAACACCAAACTTTGCGACTTCTCAAATACTGATAATAATTATTTTATTAGTACTCCGATTGCTCCCGCCACTAGTGCGGAATCATATGAAATCAACGCTGCCTTGCTGAATCTTGTTATGAAAGAACAATTTTCTGGCCTTCCTAGTGAAGATGCCGCATCCCATCTCAATACTTCCATTGAACTTTGCGATATTCAAAAGAAGAAAGATGTGGATAATGATGTTGTTAAATTGAAGCTTTTTCTGTTCTCTTTGCGAGATCGTCGAAAACTTGGTTTTCTTTCTTTGCCTAAAAATAGTATCGATTCTTGGAATAACTGCAAAGATGCTTACATATCCAAGTATTTTCCGCCGGCTAATATTTTCTCTCTCTGTAACGATATCATGAATTTCAAGCAACTTGATCATGAACACGTTGCACAATCTTGGAAGAGGATGAAGTTAATAATTGGAAATTGTCCCGCTCATGGCTTGAGTTTGTGGATGATTATACAAATCTTTTACGCTGGTTTGAATTTTGCTTCTCGCAATATCTTGAACTCTGCCTCCGGTGGAACGTTCATGGAAATCATGTTAGGAGAAGCTACAAAACTCCTAGACAATATCATGACCATCTACTCTTAGTGGCACACTGAAAGGTCACCTGCTAGCAAAAAGGTGCACGCTATAGAAGAAATTAACTCGCTTAGTGCTAAGATGGACGAGTTGATGAATTTGGTTGCTAGTAGAAATGCTCATTTAGATCCTAATGACATGCCACTATCTTCCTTGATTGAGAGTCGCAACGCTAGTTTGGACGTTAATTTTGTTGGGAGGAACAATTTTGGCAACAACAATGCTTTTAGAGGAAACTATGTTCATAGGCCTTTTCCTAGTAACTCCTCTAACAATTATGGCAATTCCTAAACAGCACTTATGGAAATCACAACAAATTACCCTCTGATTCAGAGAGTAATATCAAAGAGTTCATCAACTCTCAAAAGATTTTCAATGCGTCCATCGAGGAAAAACTACTCAAAATAGACGATTTGGCTAAGAGCGTTGATAGGATGTCGTGTGATATTGATGCTTCGAAAGTTAGATGTGCTCCTCCCAAGGTTAACTTGGATGAAACTCTAAAAGCTATGTGTGTCTCCATGAATGAGAGCAAAGAAAGAACCGCCCAAATTCGCGCTAGGCATGAATGGTTTAAAAGGGTGCGTTCTAGTGATGCAAATCACGAAGATCTTAAAGTGCTTGGTGTGACTCCCCTTGAATCTTTGTTTTCGCGTGCCAAACCTATTGATGAAGGGGCTGGATATGAATCCACTTTGGTTGAAAAAGGCCCCAATGATTCAGAGTCTACCTATCTTGATGATAAAGGTGTGGAGAGTGGAGTAGAAGAAATCAAAATATTGGGTAGTAATGAAACTACCACTTTGGATTCAAGGAATTCAATTATGATAGTTGCTCCTTGTTTGAATGCATTTCCTTGATGCAATCCATTGCAAACTCTCCACATGCTTATAGTCAAAGCAAAGCCTTTACCGCACATATCGTAGATGCTATGATGAAATCTCTTGAAGAGAAACTCGAATTAGAAGTCTCTATACCTAGAAAACTTCATGATGAGTGGGAACCTACTATCAAAATCAAAATCAAAAACTATGAATGCAATGCTTTGTGTGATTTGGGTGCTAGTGTTACCGCGATTCCAAAGTCTTTATGTGATATTCTTGGTTTTCATGAGATTGTAGAGTGTTCTCTTAATTTGCATCTTGCGGATTCTACTGTCAAGAAACCCATGGGAAGGATCAATGATGTTCTTATTGTTGCAAATAAGAACTATGTACCCGTGGATTTCATTGTGCTTGACATAGATTACAATCCTTCATGTCCCGTTATTCTTGGTAGACCTTTCCTAAGGACTATTGGTGTTATCATCGATATGAAGGAAGGGAATATTAGATTTCAATTTCCTCTAAAGAAGGGCATGGAGCATTTTCCTAGAAAGAAAATAAGATTGCCTTATGAATCTATGATGAGGGCTACTTATGGTTTGAGCACCAAAGATGACTATACATGATTCCATCACCTTATGCCTAGCTAAGGGCGTTAAACAATAGCGCTTGTTGGGAGGCAACCCAACGGATCTATCTGTTTTTCTTTCTGTTTTGTGTTTTCCACACTTTCATTATTATGTTATGATTGTGTTTTTTGTGTTTCTTTTGCGTTCGTGCCAAGTAAAACCGTTATGATTAGTCTTGGGGATGATCGTTTGATCGTGCTGGAAAAGACAGAAACTTTCTGCTCACGAAAAGAATTTTTTTTGTGTGAGAGATTTTGAGTTGATTCTTTTTGCTTCTCATGGCTACGCAAATTATTCACACTGTCGTAATTTTTCAGAATTTGTGAAGTAACAGAAGTATACGAAGTATACAGATTGCTACAGACTGGTCTGCTGTTAAGAGATTCTGTTTTTGTTGGCTTATTTTGATGAAACTATGGATAGTATCGGGGGGTATTAGCCATGGAAGATTGAAAATACGGTAACCCAACATCAACATAAGTATAATTTAAGTTTGCGACAGTACCTAAGGAAGTGGTGATTTGCTTTCTTATACTAATGATATCACGAGTTTCTATTTAAGTTTCGTGTTGTGAAGTTTTCAAGTTTTGGGTGAAGTTCTTATGGACAAAGAGATAAAGAGTGGGAAGAGCTCAAGCTTGGGGATGCCCAAGGCACCCCAAGTTGATTCAAGGATGCCGAAAAAGCCTAAGCTTGGGGATGCCCCGGGAAGGCATCCCCTCTTTCGTCTTCAATCCATCGGTAACGTTACTTGGGGCTATATTTTTATTCACCACATGTTATGTGTTTTGCTTGGAGCGTCTTGTATCGTAGGAGTCTTCTATTTTTGTTGTGTCACAATCTTCCTTTCTGCACACCTAGATAGAGAGACATGCACTCACCGTGATTTTGTCGAGCTTCACTTATATCCTTTGGTTAGGCAATTCAGCTCACATGTGTTTCACTTATATCTTTTGAGCTAGTTGATTTTGCTCTATGTGTATCACTTCTATCTTTTAGAGCACGGAAGCGCGTGGCGTGGTAGTTGATCTATGCTATGAAAGTAGTCTCAAAAGGGGTAGTTATCCAAAGGGATATGAAAACTTCCACCTTCATGTGCATTGAATAGTTAGAGATGTTTGATTCATCTCAATTAGTTTTGAGTTGTGGTTGTGGTAATATTGAAGTTATCCTAGTAAGGTGTTGTGGATCTAGAAATACTTGTGTTGAAGTTAGTGATTCCCGTAGCATGCACGTATGGTGAACCGCTATTTGATGAGGTCTGAGCATGATTAGTCTATTGATTGTCATCCTTTGTGTGGCGGTCGGGATCGCGCGATGGTTTATACCTACCAACCCTTCCCCTAGGAGTATGTGTTGAATGCTTTGTTTCGATTACTACTAAAACTTTTGCAACAAGTATATGAGTTCTTCATGACTAATGTTGAGTCCATGGTTTAGATGCACTTTCACCTTCCACCATCACTATCTTCTTTAGTGCCGTGCAACTTTTGCCGGTGCATAAAACCACTATTAGCCTCCCTCAAAACAGCCACCATACCTACCTACTATGGCTTTTTCAAAGCCATTCCGAGATATATTGCCATGCAACTACCACCATGACATGTGCCACAGCTTCTACATTGCCATTGCATGATCATAAGATAGCTAGCATGATGTTTCCATTGATATCTATGCCATGCTAGATCATTGTCACGGTACACTACCGAAGGCATTCCTTATAGAGTCATCATTTCTCTAAGTTTTGAGTTGTAAGTGTGATGATCATCATTGATGGAGCATTGTCCCATGTGAGGAAATAAAAGAGGCCAAAGATTCCCACCAAAAAATAATAATAATAAAAGAGGCCAAAGAGCCCACCGAAAAAAGAGGCCAAAGGGACAATGCTACTATCTCCTTTCCACACTTGTGCTTCATATTAAGCACCATGATCTTCATGATTGAGAGCTCTCGTTTTGTCACCACCATATAGCTAGTGGGAAATTTTCATTATATAACTTGGCTTGTATATTCCAATGATGGGCTTCCTAAAATTTGCCTTAGGTCTTCGTGAGCAAGCAAGTTGGATGCCCACCCACCAGTTTTCTTTAAGAGCTTTCACATACTCTTAGCTCTAGTGCATCATTTGTATGGCAATCCCTACTCATTCACATTGATATCTATTGATGAGCATATCCATAGCTCATTAATATGCCTACTTGATGTGACCATCTTCTCCTTGTTTGCCTTGCAACCTCCACCACACTCCATTCCACTTATAATGCTAAAACCATGGATCACGCTCATGTATTGCGTGAGAGTTGAAAAAGTTTGAGAAAGTAAAGGTCTGAAAACAATTACTTGGCCAATACCGAGGTTGTGCATGATTTAAATTCGTTGTGCAAGGATGATAGAGCATAACCAGACTATATGATTTTGTAGGGATAACTTTCTTTTGGCCTTGTTATTTTGAAAGTTCGTGATTACCTTGCTAGTTTGCTTGAAGTATTATCGTCTCCACGTCAATAGCAAACTATTGTTTTGAATCTAATGGATATGAATATTCACGTCACATAAGAGGAGTTACAAACGACATCTATGCTAGGTAGCATGAAAGCATCAAAAATTCATTCTTTATCACTTCCTAGTCGAGGACGAGCAGGAGTTAAGCTTGGGGATGCTTGATACGTCTCAAACGTATCTATAATTTTTGATGGTTTAATGATGTTATCTTGTCAACTTTGGATGTTTTATATATCTTTTATATCTTTTTTGGGACTAACTTACTAATTCAGTGCCAAGTGCGAGTTCCTGTTTTTTCTATGTTTTTGACTCTTTTCAGATCTGATTTTGGCACGGTGTCCAAACGGAATAAAATCCCCGAAATAAATTTTTCCAGAACAGAAGAAGATCGGTGGACTTGAGGGCCAAGGCAGGAGGCCCACAGGGAGCCCACAAGCCCTGACGCCACGGCCAGGGGGGGCCCGCGGCCACCAGGCTTGTGGCCTCCCTGGAGCTCCCCTGCCTTAGCTCTTTGGCCTACATATTCCCTAAAATCCCAGAAAAAATTAGGGTGTCCACGAAACCACTTTTCCGCCACCGCAAGCTTCCGTTTCCGCGAGATCTCATCTGGAGACCCTTTCCTGTGCCCTGCCGGAGGGGACTTTGGAGCTGGAGGGCTTCTACATCAACATCATCACCCCTCCAATGACTCGTGAGTAGTCTACCTCAGACCTACGGGTCCGTAGTTAGTAGCTACATGGCTTCTTCTCCCTCTTGGATCTTTAGTACAAAGTTCTCCATGATCTTCATGGAGATCTATCCGATGTAATCCTCTTTGGTGGTGTGTTTGTCGAGATCCGATGAATTGTGGATTTGTGATCAGATTATCTATGAATTATATTTGAGTCTTTGTTGATTTCTTATTTGCATGATTTGACATCCTTGTAAGTCTCTCCGAGTCTTGGGTTTTGTTTGGCCAACTAGATCTATGATTCTTGCAATGGGAGAAGTGCTTGGTTTTGGGTTCATACGGTGCGGTGACCTTTCCCAGTGACAGAAGGGGCAGCAAGGCAAGCTTCATGTTGTTGCCATCAAGGGTAACAAGATGGGCTTTCATCATAGATTTGAGATTGTCCATCTACATCATGTCATCTTGCTTAAGGTGTTACTCTGTTCTTATGAACTCAATACACTAGATGCATGCTGGATAGCGGTCGACGTGTGGAGTAATAGTAGTAGATGCAGAAAGTATCGGTCTACTTGTTTTGGACACGATGCCTATATGATGATCATTGCCATAGATAACGTCATGACTTTGCGTGGTTCTATCAATTGCTCGACAGTAATTCGTTCACCCACCGTCTACTTGCTTTCCTGAGAGAAGCCACTAGTGAACACTACGGCCCCCGGGTCTATTCACAACTATCGTCTCCACTTTTACTTCAATTTGCTTTGTTTACGTTTTGCTTTCAGTTCTCACTTTGCAAACAATCTATAAGGGATTGACAACCCCTTCATAGCATTGGGTGCAACCTCTTTGTGTTTGTGCAGGTACTTGTGACTTGACGCGATCCTTCTTCTGGATTGATACCTTGGTTCTCAAACTGAGGGAAATACTTACTGCCACAGTGCTACATCACCCTTTCCTCTTCAAGGGAAAACCAACGCAAGGCTCCAAGGCCGCGGGGGAATCCTTTGCATATTTGCCAAGGAAGTCCCTGTAGGCGTAGCTAGTAGCAGAAGGATTCCTGGCGCCGTTGCTGGGGAAGGTCTTTTGTTGTCGTAGCAAGGGGTCACCTACAGTGCTCGGTGGTAGGTTCACGAGGAGTTACAGTGAACCTAGAGCGGTGGTTGTCCATCTACCACTGTGAAGTGCATTAAATGCACGTCTTGTCCTTGTCGGTGATGTGCTGATGAAGACACGTATCCGGGTGTTTCGACACTTGAACGCTGCGCTGGCGCATGTGCAATGCGCTGGCACTTGGTGGGCGGTGGCACTATGGGAAGGGCAGTTGCCCCCCAGTGCCTAGCCCCGTCATCCCGGCAAGGGAGCTTGCCGGGGCCTTGGTCTTCGTCCCAGCAAGGGAGCTTGCCGGGGGCTTTGGTTGTCATCCCGGCAAGGGAGGCCTGCCGAGGTCTTGTACTTGGTGAGTTCATCATGCCCGCCAAATGGGCATGGTCTTGGTCATCTTGTCGGCAAGGCAGGCTTGCCGAGGCCTTCGATAATCTTGGGGATTGTATCTTGTCTGGGTCCTGCCATGCACTGCCGGCACGGGCTCTTCGCGCCCGTACACAAGTCTGAGAAACTAGGGACCCCAGTCTTTAGTGCACTAATAGGAGCCGCCGGGCTTGGGCCACACACGCGTGCGAAGCATTGTTGGGCCGAGCCCAAAGCGGTGCACGAGCCTTCATGGCTGGATCCGCTCGCGGTTGCTTTTCCCCACGTCGCGCATTGGACGAGCGAAGTGGGGGGTCGTGCACGGAGTGGCCTTTCCACCTGCTGAAACACCTCTACCACGCGTGTGGCATGCGCAGTTCTGGATGGACAGGTGTCAGACATGGCCTTAAAAGGCGCAGTAGAGGTTGGACCCGCCCGTGCATGCATTGGTGCAGCAAGGCGGTTCTCCGTTCGCCCATGAGCTCGAGCGATTGCGCGAGATGGGTGGTGGCTTCTGGAGTAAGGGAGGCTAGCCTCTGCGCCCCATCCTATAAATTGGTAGGGTGTGCGAGGGGTTTTTGTCACCCAACTCCTTCTGAATCCACCAACTCCTCAGCCTTGGTCTTCAGAATCTTCTTCTGTCTAGAGGTGGCACTCGCCCCTAACCATGGTTATGGGATGAGGTCGGCCACCGTCGGCCGCCAGGGCGGCGAGGGGATCCCGTTCGGATCACGTGGCGGAAGATGGCCCGAGCGCCCGTGGCGGAGGAAGGGCGAGGGGCCGCGGTCATCGTGGAGGTCGAGGCCGTGGAAGGTGGAGCGCTACTCCAGCGCCTCCGCCTTCCCCGAGGCTTGCCCTTGTGGCGGTCCTCCATGTCGCTTTATGGGCACCCACGTGTGCTCCTCGGCTGCAGCGAAGATCGCTCAAGCGGCATTGAGTGCTCCGCTTCGAGGGACGGCGATGAGGGGGATGGCGGCGACAATGGCGCTCTTAGCAGGTCGGGAGCCCGGGGGGTCAAGTCAGAGTACGATTGCCCGAGCTCTGACTGACTGCTGGCCCTATCGCCGGCGCCCGCTCTCGCCTCTCCCCCTCCTTGCCGGAGCCCTCATCGATGCTTCGTCTTCGAGGAGGTGCGGCCATTGGCTCCGTCCCCTTCATCTTCTCCGGCGCTGCTCTCCACTGTGCAATGCTGGTCCAGGGGGGGCCAGCCAGGGTTTCCAGTGGGCTGGCCCGCTTTTTGTCTTTTTGAACTTCGCTCCGGTGAGCGTAGTTCCTCGCCAAAGACAAAAGCTTTAGGTTAGAGTAGATCATATCATCCAAGTAATTTGTTTAAGATTATCCCAAACAAATGAATGAAAATGTTGTTTTCCCTTTTTCCGATTCGATTCTTTGTATGATTAGCCCTTGCATTAACTGGGAGCTTGCCGGCAACTACCGGCAAGGCTCCTTGCTGCGTTCAGCGCAACCATAGAAATCGCCAAGCGCAGCTTGAGACGAAATCAGGCGCTATGTAGCCACTTGCTCTGTTGATCAGGTTCGCAACTGTTTGAAGGCGCTTTGTGGCCGTTCAGGTCGATTCAACGAGTTCGAAACAAGGACAAGGTGCACTGATCTTTGGAAAGGTCCTAATATGCGCAAAATCCACAAACAAATATTCAAAATTTTCAAAGGGGAAGCAGAGAATCTATCTACTTCAGATCTGAATCTTAAATTTAATACTTATCTGCTCACGTCGTGGTTGCATGGCGCTTGAATCTTTTGCCGGGGTGTCGGAGCCCTCGGCAAGCTGGAAATTTCCGCTCCCGGCGGCTTTTTCTCCGGCAAAGACTTCTTGCCGACAGTCCACAACCATCGTTTGGAGAAAAAGTAGGCCAGTGTGTAACCCCTTTGCTTTTCTATTGCTAGGTTGTGCTTGCGGAACCCCCGAGCGCATCTTGGGCGACGATACGATGCTCTCATAGTCACAACATTTACGCTGGAGTGCACGCTGGGGCTTTGGGACCGTTTGGTGCATCCTCAACGACTATGCATCACTCCGCGGAGGTGCGTCCGCCGGAGTATGCACCAAGGACTGTGTGAAGCTCCCAAGCACGCCCTCCACAGCTGCTCGTTCGCCCCGAGCGATGCATCGGCCTGACGGCGCCGCCCTTGGAGCCTCCGCCTCCCTGCCCCGCGCTCGCGTAGCAATGCGCTCGCGCAGGCCTTGGGAAGCTGTAGCTGAATAGAGCGTCTGCCGGGGTACCCCATTTCCGGGGGAACGCGACACAACGCCCAAACTTCGAAGAATCTGGTGCCGAGTTTGTTATGATTCACGCACAACTCCGCACCCCCAACCTTACATGCCAAAGATGTCGGCGGTGCGAGTTCAACACCTATGGGAATCAACAAGAAACCCTTGTGATCGTAGGGCGGGGATAGGTGACGTGAAGAGCAGAGCTAGCGATCAGCACCCGACAAGCCATTTTACCCAGGTTTGGACCGCTTACGCATAAAACCCTACGCCCTACTTGTCTGATTGTATAAGCGTTTTGTTGTATTTTTAAGTTGACTTTTGATGATTGTCTTACGAGTCAATGTCCAAAGAGTCTAACCGCTTATGAATGAGCGAAGGACCTCCTTTTATAGGCAAAGGGGTCACCTACAATTCTTGGTGGTAGGTTCACGAGGAGTTACAGTGAACCTAGAGCAGTGCTTATCCATATACCGTTGTCAGGTGCATTAAATGCACATCTTGTCCTTGTTAGCGATGTGTTGGTGATGACACGTACCCGGGTGTTTCGACACCTGGAAGCTGCGCTGGCGCATGCGGAATGCGCTGGCACTTGGGGGGCGGTGGCATTATGGCAAGGGCGGTTGTCCTCCAGTGCCTAGTCCCATCATCCCGGCAAGGTAGCTTGTCGGGGCCTTGCTTCTTCGTCCTAGCAAGGGAGCTTCCCAGGGGCTTCGGTCGTCATCCCGGCAAGGGAGGCCTGCCAAGGTCTTGTACTTGGTGAGTTCAACACGCCCCCCAAATGGGCGTGGCATTGGTCATCTTCCCGCAAGGCAAGCTTGCCGTGGCCTTCGATAATCTTGGGGGTTGTATCTTGTCTGGGTGCGTCCATGTCGTGCTGGCAGGGGCTCTTCGCGCCCGTGCACAAGTCTGGGTCACTAGGGACCCTAGTCTTTAGTGCACCGACAACTAGTCAAGCACAAATCAAAATGATCCTCTCCCTTTCGACTTTGAGCACTTATGCAATGGATGAGCGTAAGCAATATATGTTGGCACTTAGGATGGCAATTAGAATAATGATGGGGAAGGAAGACAAAAAGGTGTGAAAGGCTCACATTAATGAGGACAACCATAGGCGAGAGAAAGTCAAATGATAGATATGATGTGAGGAGTAGGGATTGCCATCTAACGGATGCACATATGAGCTAAGGTAAGATCTCCAATGGAACTAGTGGGGGTGCATCCAACTTGTTTGCTCATGAAGACCTAGAGCTCATTTGAGGAGGCTCATCATTGGAATATACAAACCAAGTTCTATGGTGTAAGGGTCCCCAGATAGTTATCCATGAATGATAATCTCAATGTAGTACCAATATAGCAATGGAGTACAAGTGTGGATCTTTCAAAAGGAATAGTAGTGTTGCCCCCTTCTTTGTTTTTATTTCTTTTTCTTTTTATCTTTTTATTTTTATTTTTTCGTGGCCTCTTTGGCTCTTTGTTTTTATCTCTCATTTGTCCTCTTTTGGATCTTTTGTTTTGTCCACTTTGGGATCTTTTCCTCACTTAAGGGCAACACTCTATGTTTTACATGAATAAAAATAAAAATCATCACACTTTATAAGAAATGCTCAACATAAAGACAAGTGAAAACTATCATGATGTATGCACATGTATGCCTCTGCCAGTGTAGCACGATATGCAATGATACTAGCGCGTCATGTAGGAGTAACAAGGGCAAGGCCCAACTAGCATGGAGCTCTATGATCAAGAAAAATCATGTATGACATGAAGATCAAGTCATGAGATGGTGGATTTTGCATGGAAATGTATCTCGGAAAGGCTACGGAAATGCCTTAATAGGTAGGTATGGTTCTTGTTTTGAGGAAAGATATAATGAGGCTTATGGATGACACAGCATATCATGTCATGGGTTTGGATGCACCGGCGGAGTTTGCACCAACTCTCGATGTGAGAAAGGGCAATGCACGGTATCGAAGAGGCTAGCAAAATATGGATGGTGGAAGTGCCAACAATCGAATACTCACATTAGTCTAAAGAACTCATAGACTTATTATCGGTAACTCTCTATCTAGTTAGGAGATTCACAAAGAGACAAGTACCCCAAGGAGGAGTGTTTGAAGGTTTGCTTATCCTTGTGCATCCTCGACTCATAGTAACGTGTGGGTACTCTATATATTCCAACCCCTCCAGAGGTCAGCGATCAATTTAGTAGCTAGAGTTTTCAACCATTTTTTAGTTTTTGAAGAACACACTGATTTCCCAAAATACGACACCTATCACTAATAGGCTCAAGCTATTGGCACCAATAGTTCAAACATTACTCAAATCAATACCTCAAAACTATTGCAAGTTACTACTATACTTAAATAGCAACCTCAATTCACTAAAGGAATCTGAGAATTTGTCGTCTGCCATGGCTGACGGCAAAGGGGGGAACCACGGATGGCAAAGGCTTTGCCGTCAGTCAGCAGACGGAAAAATAGACGGCAAAAAAATATCCGGTGAAGAGGTTCTTTGCCGTCTGCTTTTGTAAGGCGGACGACAAAGAATCTTTGCCATGAGGGGGCAGACTGCAAACTAAATGGGACGGTAGATCGATAGAGGGCCCCGTTAAGTGTTAACGGCAGGCCTCCCCTCTTTGCCGTCTGCCCCCCACTTTGCCATGAGGGAGTTGACGGCAAAGGGGGGACCCAGCCCCTCTCTCTCTCCCCTCTTTGCCGTCTACCCCCCCCCCTCGCCATGAGGAGGCTGACAGCAAAGGGGTGACCCAGCCCCTGTCTCTCTCCCCTCTTTGTCGTCTGCTCCCACCCCTTTGCCATGAGGAGACTGACGGCAAAAGGGTGACCCAGGCCCTCTCTCCCCCTCTTTGCCGTCTGCCCTCACCCCTTTGCCATGAAGGGGCTGATGGCAAAGGGGGGACCCAGCCCCTCTCTCTCCCCTCTTTGCCATCGGCCCTTACCCCTTTGCCATGAGGGGGCAGACGGCAAAGGATGAAAACAGCCCCTTTTTATTTTACTTCCTATTATATCCAGCAATTTTCACAATAATCAGGATATATATATATATATATATATATATATTTGACAAAAATAAATTTGTTTCCGTACTCATAACCGTATTAAAATAACTTTCATCCATAGTACATACATATGGAGCAAGTTGCATCCGTACCAAACCATATATTACACAAGTTTCATCCATGCATACAAAGTTTCATATATATCCATATACTACAATAGTTTCAATACAAGCTTCTGTGAATCCATGGTACAAGAAATCATATTCAAGCATTCCATCAATATAATCCAAGGTTCCCGTGAAGTGAATGTAATCTTCAAAATGACAAATAAGAAAGTTAGAAGAAGAATACTAGATGAAGAAGTATATATAGGTTATTTCGGAGAGAACTTAGCTAAGTATAGGGCATTTAATAGCTAAGTTAGGTGGAATAGGTCATCTTGGAGCTACATAGCCTTATTATGTCATTTAGGAGAGAACTTAGGTGAGTATAGGTCATTCTAGAGCTAACTTGGATAAAATATGTCATTTTGTAGCCAACTATGATTATTAATCCATTTTGACCTTATTATGTCATTTTGGAGCTAAAATAGTCATTATAATGAGCTAACCAAGGTTCTTATGAAGTTTTTACATAACTATGCTAATTATGTCATTTTGGAGGATAATTAGCTAAGTATGTCTTTGTTGGGGAAAATAACCTACGTAGAAGAAGAAACAGAAGAAGCAATAAGAGAATAAGCAAGAAGAGAAGAAGAAGGAGAAGAAAAAGAAGAATAAGAAGAAGAAGGATGACGGGAAGGAGAAGGAAGAGGAGAAGAATAAGAAAAGAAGAAGGACACGAAGAAGAAGAAGGAGAAGGAGCTTCTCTCCTCCTTCTCCTTCTTCTCCTTCTTCTTCCTCCTTCTCCTTCTCCATCTTCTTCTCTTCTTCTTCTCTTCTTCTTCTTCTTCCTTCTTTTCAATTTTCCTCTTTCTTCTCCTCTTGTCCCCTTCTTCGGGCTAAATTAGCTAACTATGCCTTTTTGGAGCTAATTATCTCATTTTGAGGATAATTAGCTAAGTATTGGTCATGTTTTATTAAATAGACCACTTTGGAGGTAACTAAACCAATTATGTCATTTAGGTGGAAGCTTTAGCTAACTATAGGTCATTTCGCAGCTAACTTGGGTAAAATATGTCATTCCGGAGCAAACTTTGCTTATTAAGCCATTTTGGATCTACCTAAGCTAATTATAGGCCATTTAATACCTAAGTTAGGGGGAATAGGTCATCTTGGAGCTAAGTTAACCTTATTATGTCATTTAGGAGAGAACTTAGCTAAGTATAGGTCATTTTTTATTAAATAGGTCATTTTGGAGCTAACTAAGCTAATTATGTCATTTAGGTGGAAGTCAAGCTAACTATATGTCGTTTTGGAGCTAACTTGGGTTAAATATGTCATTTTGGAGCTAACTATGCTTATTAAGCCATATTGGAGCTAAATTGTCTAATTATATAATTTAGGTGGAAGCCAAGCTAAGTATATAATATTCATGAGCTAACCAAGGTTCTTGTGCCATTTTGAGCTTATTATTTCATTTTTTAGCTAAATTGGTCATTTTAATGAGCTAACCAAGGTTCTTATGATGTTTTCACCTAACTAAGCCAATTATGTCATTTTGTAGGATAATTAGCCTATTAAGTCTTTGTTGGATGAGTCTAAGCTACGTAGAAGAAGAGAAAGAGAAGAAGGAAGAAGAGAAGAAGAAGGAGAAGTAAAAGAAGAAGGAGGAGGAGGAGAAGGACGAGGAGAAGGAGAATGAAGAGGACAAGAAGAAGAAAAGAAGAAGGACAAGAAGAAGGAGAAGAAGGAGAAGAAGGAGAAGGAGCTTCTCTCCTCCTTCTCCTTCTTCTCCTTCTTCTTCCTCCTTCTCCTTCTCCTTCTTCTTCTCTTCTCCTTCTCTTCTTCTTCTTCTTCCTTCTTTTCAATTTTCCACTTTCTTCTCCTCTTGTCCCCTTCTTCGAGCTAAATTAGCTAATTATGACTTTTTGGAGCTAATTATGTCATTTTGAGGATAATTAGGTAAGTATAGGTCATGTTTTATTAAATAGACCATTTTGGAACTAACTAAGCTAATTATGTCATTTAGGTGGAAGCCTAGCTAATATAGGTCATTTCGGAGCTAACTTGTGTAAAATATGTCATTCCGGAGAAAACTGTGCTTATTAAGCCATTTTGGATCTAGCTAAGCTAATTATTGGCCATTTAATATCTAAGTTAGTGGGAATAGGTCATCTTGGAGCTAATTTAGCCTTATTATGTCATTTAGGAGAGAACTTAGCTAACTATAGGTCATTTTCAGTAAATAGGTCATTTTGGAGCTAACTAAGCTAATTATGTCATTTAGGTGGAAGCCAAGCTAACCATATGTCGTTTTGGAGCTAACTTGGGTTAAATATATCGTTTTGGACCTAACTATGCTTATTAAGCCATATTGGAGCTAAATTGGCTAATTATATCATTTAGGTGGAAACCAAGATAAGTATATAATATTCACGAGCTAACCAATGTTCTTATGCCATTTTGAGCTTATTATTTCATTTTTGAGCTAAATTGGTCATTTTAATGAGCTAACCAAGGTTCTTATGATGTTTTCACCTAACTAAGTTGATTATGTCATTTTGTAGGATAATTAGCCAATTTAGTCTTTGTTGGATGAGTCTAAGCTACGTAGAAGAAGAGAAATAGAAGAAGCAAGAAGAGAAGAAGAAGGAGAAGTAAAAGAAGTAGAAGGAGGAGGAGGACGAGGAGAAGGAGAAGGAAGAGGATAAGAAGAAGAAAAGAAGTTGGACAAGAAGAAGGAGAAGGAGGAGGAGAAGAAGAAGAAGGAGCTTCTCTCCTCCTTCTCCTTCTTCTCCTTCTTATTCCTCCTTCTCCTTCTCCTTCTTCTTCTCTTCTCCTTCTCTTCTTCTTCTTCTTCCTTCTTTTCAATTTTCCACTTTCTTCTCCTCTTGTCCCCTTCTTCGGGCAAAATTAGCTAATTATTCCTTTTTGGGGCTAATTATGTCATTTTGAGGATAATTAGCTAAGTATAGGTCATGTTTTATTAAATAGACCATTTAGGACCTAACTAAGCTAATTATGTCATTTAGGTGGAAGCCTAGATAACTATAGGTCATTTCGGAGATAACTTGGGTAAAATAGGTCATTCCGGAGCAAACTATACTTATTAAGCCATTTTGGATCTAGCTAAGCTAATTATAGGCCATATAATACCTAAGTTAGGGAGAATAGGTCATCTTGGAGCTACGTAAGCCTTATTATGTCATTTAGGAGAGAACATAGCTAACTATAGGTCATTTTTTAGTAAATAGTTCATTTTGGAGCTAACTAAGCTAATTATGTCATTTAGGTAGAAGCCAAGCTAACTATATGTCGTTTTGGAGCTAACTTGGGTTAAATATGTCATTTTGGACCTATCCATGCTTATTAAGCCATATTGGACCATTATGCGGTTGTTCAGCAAAACACTAGAAATAACAAACCATTATCGTCATCACGGCGGTGAAGCACGGTGGCTCTGGCTTGTTTCACCAGGAGAAGGCTGCCCTGGAGAAGGCTCCACTGTAGAAGGGTCGTGCGATGCGTTTCGGGAGATATTATGCACCAAACATCGTTTGCAATGTGTCGTCAGCATGACTACACTCTTAAGATCACTGCACTAAAATGAAACTCACCGTCCCCGCCATGTTAATGACTCGCATCACCGGAGGGACTTTGCCGGTCTTGTCGCACATAGACTGTACATTTGGTTTCGACAAGTCAAACTTTTTAGTTATTAATGAAACGGACATTAAAATGAAAGGTTTGAAATAATATGAAGAAGAAACTTACACGAAGAGCTCGTATATGGCCCTGTTAGACACATCATTCCGTGCCCTCTCCGCCTCCACCAATGAAGTCGTCCTCTCCTCCAGCTCCCTCATCTCCTTGTCCTTCTCCGCCAAAACTGCCTACAATGCCTCTCTCTCTTTCAGAATAGCAGCCTGCAAAACAACTCATTGTTAGCATTGTAATCATATTGGTTCCAACGCACAACATAATGCGGAAAGATAGTTGAGTCCATTAAACTAACCTCGATGGCGAGCTCGACTCGCCGTGGACGAGGTGTTATCTCAGGACAGGAGCTTGTTTGGCGTTCCTTTATCTGCCGGAGAGTGCTAGGACAACGTATAAGGCCGTCTCGAATGGCGATCGAGCCATGGGGCCTCCCGTTGCCAGCTATCATCACCAGCTCTGGAATAATAGGCCCCTCACTTGAGTTAAAGTCCTCCCCTTTCCTCGCCTTCCCGTGATCTCTGTACTTCATGAGCTTGTGGTGGGAGGAGATGTTGGTGAAATTTTATGGATGCTCAAGGTCAGATTCAAAGAATGCCTTGACCTTCTTGTACGAGGCAGTATGGGCCATCGCATACAGGTCATACATCTGTGGCACCTCCGTCTTATTGTGACGCGCCTAAAAGAGAGAGAGAGAGAGGAAAATTGTATTAGTAAAGGGCTCAAGATAGCATTAATAATGAATTGCATGAGGCATGAAGCAAACCACATACCAAGTTCTCGCCAAATTGGACTAAGTTGACGGTCCCTTGATGGTGTGGAACACCAATCATTTTGCCACGCCCCTCCTTGGCGTTGTTGTGGCTGGCCTCCCATGTTTCGGAGCACCACTGATCCACCAAGGCCTCCCAACAATCCATCTTATACGCACACCATCTCGGGGGCATCTATGTTAATAAAGAGAAATTTGAGCGCGTAAGAACCAAATCAAGGAAACTAACTACAAATCCTTAATAATATGTAATTACCTTCATGTAATTCTCCTTCTCCATCTTAGAATCACGGCACTTCGCCTTGTCCTTCCTAATACGCCACGAGGCGTAGTAGTCTCGAACAACCTGCACCCGAGCCTCGTGCCGAAAGTTTTGAAGTAGGCGGCGACATTCGGTTTTGATAACCTTTGTCGCGTCCTCCTCGTATCCCTCCTCACACCTGTAGTAGGTCTGCAAACGGGACACCACCAATTAGTACAATAACTAGCTATGGTTGATTTATAATTGTGTGAAGGAGAAATTACTCAGGACTGTCGGATCACCATGTCGGCCCTCGTGTGGCACAAAACACCGTGGATCTCCACCTCCGGCGGGGCCGGGGCACCCAAGTAGTGCTCCCAGGTCAATCCTACCTCTCACTCCCGACCGGGCAACGTAACAAACCCTGGGAAGTTTTGACGACAAAGCACACCAAGGAAGATGTTGGGCATGCGGACACCCTTGGCAACAATCCAACCCCTGCAGGAAATGTGAAGGCAAAAGGTTAAATAAGAGTAAATTAACTTACTTGTCCCCATTTGGCTTAATCGACCATCTGTGCTCGCGGGTCGCCGGCACGAGTAGGAGCCCCGAACTACCATACTGGTAGACGGTAGCCCCCTCACCCAGCTCCTCGTCGCTATCAGCATGGCCACTTGTCTCAGCCCAGGTATCCCACTGGGTCTCTGGGGACGTACATTCATCCCTGCTTTGCTCCAGAGTCACCTGGAACGAAGCCTCTGGGACACGAGTCTCGTGGGTCGAAGGCTCGTCGACCCGAGGCTCGTGAACCGGAGACCGTGTAGCCTCCACCTCAGACGAAACCACCCTAGAAGTCTTGTGCTTAGGTGAATCACCTTGCAGTGGTGGCAGAGCCCATGTAGCCTCCACCTCAGAAGGCATGGCAGCCACCGCCATACCTCTCCCGCGGCCACGTGTACCTTTAGTACAACATAAATACCAACATGAGTAATAAAATGTATATAAATACCAACATCCATATAACATGAGTATAACATAAATACCAACATGAATACAACGTGTACCTTTAGTACCTCTCGGCTTCGCGGGGGGTCGACCTCCTGTCACGGGGGGCAATCCTTGCAGTGTAGGGAGCAACGCTCTCCGAAGAGGTGAGGCAGGAATGGAAGTACCCATCCCACCATCCGCCGACGAAGTAGGAGCCGCGGAGTGCTTTCGACCCTTTCCCACCATCTTTCAACACCTGTCATGACAAAGAGTAAATGAAATTAGTACAACATAAATACCAATATGAGTAATAAAATGTATATAATTTAGGTGTATCATCGTCATAAATACCAACATGACTAATAAAATTTGAATACCTAACATGAACTCAAAATTTATATATAGTAATAGTTGAATACCTGACATGAACTAATAACAATCGTGCTCGTCTATATATGATTCGGGGTCAATAAATGCATCATGATCATCACTATCATCAATAAATGCATCATCATCATCACTATCAGGAAGAACATGTGGAACGCCACCATTATGTAATTGGTCAAGAAGTCACAGGTCATCCGCAGCAGTAACCTCTTCTTCTTCCAGCTCTTCCTGTTCGGGCTCAGGGGTTAAGACGGTTTTACTGTCGCTGTCTACTTCAATGTTCTGGGGTGAAGTAGAGCGGTTCTTGAAACGTTTCTTGGAAAACGTGTTTCTTGGAAGAATTCTCCTTCATATGTGTCTGGGTTAATGTGAGGTTCGTAATCCTCTTCATTGAGGGTAGGTGGTCTAAAACGTGGTGGCACTTCATAAACGACATCCCAACCTTTGAGATTTGGATCAGTTTGGCACGCCCATGGTAGATAGAAACTTGTGTCGCCTGTTGAGCCGTAATATAGACATCGGGAACATCTAAGTGGGTGTTTTGGTTGACTTCGACTAGTCCTATATGTTCATGAGTCCTTCTAGTCTCCCTCGGCTCAAACCAATAACATTTGAAGACTACGACGGTCGGTGGGTTTTCACCATAGAATAGAAGTTCATAAATTGCTTCAACTCTTCCATAATACTCGGTGCCTCCTTCGCCGATAGCAGAGACAGAACAATTTGTAGTCTTTAGGTCAGGCATAGATAGCTCTTTGCCAAAGGTACGAAAGTGATACCCGTTGATGTTGTATTTGTCAAATGAACGGACCTTATAGTCAAAACCATTAGCGACTTGTCTCAACTCGGTGTCCATAGACTCTGCACCAGCCTACAATTTTGATATGAAAGAATGGAAGAATTAGCCACAAATTAGACCAAGAAATCAAATGGGCCATTAATGGTAATTAATTACCCTTTGTTAGAACCAAGAGATGAAACCGGGATAGTCGCCTCCATGCTTTGCGAGAAGCTCATACTCTTCGATGGAATCCTTTTCGATGACCGCTCCATCCGAGAATTCAGCGACATATCGACAATATCAAATATCTGGGAATAAGAGTAGTTCAAAGGAATTAGAAGTTGCGGAACAATAATTTACCGAGAACATACTCGATGTACGGCTGCACTTCTGTTAGGTTGGTGAAGATATACAACGAAATGGTCCGCCATTCTTCAACATCCAACGATTTCCCTTTCGAAGCACCGGATGGTGCGAGCTTACCTTTGAATAGGCTCAGGTTGGATCAAACTTTTTTTGGATCGTCATCATTGTACCAAGGCTTCGGGTTATGCAAATGATGATTTTTGGCTTCGTAGAGTGCTGTCACGAAGTTTGCCGCCTCCTCAGTAATGAATGCCTCAGCCATCGATGCTTCAATTCTATGTTTATTTTTACACTTAGCTCGAAGCGTCTTTTGCATCCTCTCAGTTCAGTAGCACCATCGATTTTGAACGCCCCCCCCATTCTTGCCTCGGTCGGGAGATGCAAAATCAAATGCTGCATTGGATTAAAGAAGCCCGGTGGAAAGATCTTTTCTAATTTGTACATCAACTCCGCCGCCAACTCTTCCATTTCATCTAGCATGCCAGGCGATAGTTCTTTCGCACAAAGAGAACGGAAGAAATAGCTCAGCTCTGCCAGTACTAGCCATTTATTCTTAGGGGTAAAGCCACGCAACATCACCGGCATTACCCGCTCAATCCATATGTGCCAATCATGACTCTTGAGACCAAATATTTTCAATTTCTCAAGACTCGCTCCCCTCTTTAGATTCGCAGCATACCCATGAGGGAACACCAACCGCATTTTCACCCACAATAGCATTTGCCTCATAGCTGGCCTTTCAAGAATGAACCATGCCTTTGGCTTCGCTATGCTTTGCTTTCCTTTCCGTTGTCGCAAGTTTTGCAATGGTCTATCACATAGAGCCTCCAGGTCGATTCTATCCTAAGGATTATCTTTTGACTTCCCCTCTATGCCGAACAATGTACCAAAAATGGCCTTCGCAATATTCTTTTCAGTGTGCATCACGTCGACGTTGTGCGGGCAAATGAGGTCTTTGAAGTAAGGCAGATCTCATAAGCATGACTTGTGAGTCCCGACGTGTTTCGTATTATACCCTTTGAAGTATCCTGGACCAAAGGATCAGGCTCGAGAGCATTTAACTCATCAAGGGTCTGTTGGCCTGTCAACGCAGCTGGTGCAGTGTTTTTGACAACTCTACCTTTGATGAAATTCTTCTTGTCTTTTCTGAACTTATGGTTAGGATCCAAGAATTGTCTATGCATGTCGAATCAAGAAAACTTGCGACCAACCTGCACCCAACGGAACTGGAGAGCTGCCTTGCATGTGGTGCACGGAACATTCCATGCACACACCAGTCAGCGAATAGCGCAAACACCGGATAATCATGCGTCGAGTACATGTACCACACATGCATTTTGAAATTTGTTTTCGTAGCCGCGTCATAGGTCTTGATACCATTATCACAAGCTTCTTGCAACTCATCCTTAAGCGCCTGCATGTACACATTCATATTCTTCCCCGGATAGTTGGGCCCTAGAATTATCAACGTCAGGAAAATGTTCTTTCTTTTCATAATCTCTCCGGGTGGCCAATTGAGTGGAATGACAAATACAGGCCAACAACTGTATTGTGCTGCCGTCATACCATACACATTGAACCCATCCGTGCTGATGGCAACTCTAGGATGCCTTGGATCTTCCGATTTATCCTTATGTAATGCATCGAAGTGCCTCCACGCAAAACCATCTGAAGTGTGTACCAGCATCTTGTTCCCATCCGCATCTAGTTCGGTTCTTTTGCCCAATTTGTGTCATGTCATCTGTCTGGCCGTCTCTTCGACCATGAAAAGACGTTGAAGTCTTGGTACGATTGGGAGATACCGAAGAACACTAATGGGGATTTGGTCTGATTCTTCTCACCCATACCGTTGTCTACCATAATATACCTGGAAGAATTGCAAATGGGGCAATAGTTCAAGGCCGCATTCTCAAGCCTAAATATGGCACATCCATTCTCACACGCATGTATCTTCTTATAGGGCATCTTAAGTACACGGAGGATTTTCTCCGACTGGTACATGTTTGCAGGCAGTACATGGCCTTTGGGTAGAAAGCGTCCAAATATCGTCATCATCACGTCGTAGCATTCTCTGCCTAGGTTGAATGAGCCTTTAGAGCCATTACTTGCGCGATGGCATCCAGCTGACAAAGCTCGGTCTGCTCGTGGAGAGGACGTTTTGAAGACTCCAATATTTCATAGAAGGCCTTTGCAGATTCCTCCATCTCATCGTCCGAATCCCGAGCATCATCAAAGTCTTGCACCATGTCTTCGATCCCGGTACCATGCTCGTCGGTGCAACGAGAATCACCTCAGCTCTGGCACGTTGGTCAGACTCACCATGAAAAGTCCACACCGTATAATTAGGCGTAAAACCCCACTTCTGCAGGTGTTTACCCATTTCAAACTCTGTCTGCTTTTTTCCGTTGTCGCAGTTGGGATAGGGGCACCATGTTTTTTGCTGGCCATTTGCAAATGCGGCTCTCACAAACCACCTGGTTTTTGTTAACCATTCATTGGTCATGTCTTTCTGACTAGGGTGGCCAGTGTACATCCAAGCACGATCACTCATGTTGCCTAGCTACCTATGGGCGCACAAGAAATAAATATATAATTCATCATTTATATTCATCCGCTAATCAAGTTTGTCAGTTTTATTACGTCCATGCAACCTACACGCTAATAGGTAAAGATAGGTCCTAATCCCACCCGAGTATGTGTAGATAGGGTTCGTTTTCCCATGCTCTACTCTAGATGCAACGCAGAATTTTGGTAGCACATCCCTGCTGTTCTCCTGATACATGTCTCGGCAATAAGCAGAGAGGATGTGTCCCCGTAGAACAATAGGGAGGCACTGACGAAATTCTGCATCGGTTCCGGAGCACAACATACGGGAAAACAAACCCAATCTACACATACTCAGGTTGTCCATGTATAACGTTGGACAATTCGAAAGGAGGGCGGTTATAAATATGCAAAGACATGCATATTTATAGATGTCTCCCTTTCGAACGGGAGACGCATACTGGTCACGCATACTCATGATTGAAGAAACCTATATCTAGCAAGTTTCATCCGCACGAAGACCGGAACAGAGCAAATTAAGGGGGTAGGAGGAGAAGTCATTTGTAGTCACCAACAAACGCAGGGGCGTAGCTTTCCAACGCAAGTGGAGGTCGTCGAACAACTGCACATTGAAATTCACACGATCAACACAAATATCATGTTTTTAAAACATAATCGGAAAATATGTGACCTAACTCATAATTTACAAAACTATGACCCCGTCGGTTTGTGGAAGGCCGAAAAGCACCTTCTCGTTCAACCGGAGGCAGAAGAGTTGTTGGGGGTCGGGGGTTAGTGGCGTCGGGAGACAGTGCCGTCGAGGGTCGGTGGTGTCGGGTGTCGGTGGCGTCGGGGTTCAGGGGTTAGTGGCATCGGTGGTCAGGGGTCAGTGTCGTCGGGGGTCTAGGGTCAGTGGCATCAGGGGTCGGTGCTCGGGGGACTTTTCGGTCAACAAGAGGCCAAAGAGGTGTCGGAGGTCGGGGGTTGGGGGTCAGTGCCGTCGGGGACGGCGTATTAACAGCTCCGTGGAGTTTTCTTCCAGGGTGTCGACAGGATGTGGTGTCGGGGTTTCGGGCATCGTGTCGGGGTGTCGGGGTGTAAGGGTGTCATTTTCTTCTTCATCTTCTTTTTTTTCCTCCTCTTCCTTTTCTTCTTCTTCTTCTTCCTTCCTTCCTTTTCTTCTTCTTCTTCATCTTCTTCTTCTTCATCTTCTTCTTCTTCCTTCTTTTCCATTTCCCTCTTCTCCATCTTCTTCTTCCTTCTTTTACTTTTTCGTCTTCTTTATTCTTCTCCTCTCTCCTCTTTTTCTTCTTCTTCTTCTTCTTCTTCTTCTTCTTCTTTTTATCCTCCTCCTCCTCCTCCTCCTCTTATTCTTATTCTTCTTCCCTTATCTACTTGTTCTTCTTTTATTCTTCATCTTTTTTCTACTTATTTCAATTATGACTATGTAGAATCTAAACCTATCGCTAAACCTATATAGCACTAAACAGCAAAAAAATAACAAAAACAGAATCTACCAATCATTAACTAAAAAAGAATATACCACTAATTAACAAAATAGAATCTACCTCTAAATTAACAAATAACAAATAATCTAGCACTAATTAACTAAACCTAGGACTAAATCTACTATTTAACTAAAACAACTAACTAAACTACCACTAAATCAACTAACTAAATCTAATCAAATAACAAAAAACAAACTCACCTATTAGGAGGAGGGCAGTGGGCAGTCGGGGAGGAGGGGCAGCCGGGGCAGTGGGCCGCCGGTGCGGTGGGCAGCCGGAGAGGAGGGGTAGCTGGGGCAGTGGGCAACTGGGACGATGGGAAGCTGGGGCGGTGGGCAGCCGGGAAGGAGGGGCGCGGGGAGGAGGGGAGGCCGAGCTAAGGGGAGGAGGGGTGGCGACGGCGTTGGGGCGGGTGAAGGGGGCGGGGAGGAGGGGTGTCGCGGCACTCAGATGAGCGGAGGGGAGGCGACGCTGGGGCGGGGGGGGGGGGGGGCAGAGAGAGGGGGTTAGAGAGACAGAGAGAGGGGGCGAGGAAACTGTCGGAGATAGGGGGACGTGGGGTGGGGAGACGGCCGTTAGGGGTGCCCTATCTTTGCCATCCGCCCCCCGACTGCAAAGAGCAGGAGGGCAGATGGAAAGAGAGCGCCCGTTATGGGGTGGGAGGGGCTGTGTGGTGGGCCGCCCCGTGCTCTTTGCCGTCTGCCCTCCTGCTCTTTGCCATGCGCCAGCAGACGGCAAAGACAAGACTGATGGCAAAGAGTATCTTTTCCATCAGTCTGCTCTTTGTCGTCCGTTTTTTGGTGACTGACGGCAAATAGGGACTTTGCCATCAGCCAGCAGACAACAAAGAAGAGGCTGATGGCAAATAACTGAATTCCAGTAGTGATTACCTACTCATGCAAGACACACAACTCAGTGCAACGAGCTAATCTCTAAACAAGATAAGCATGATAACTCAAGAGAGTTCCAAAATCAACCTAAATAATAGCTAGTAAAATGATAAGCATGAAAACTCAGAGCTAAGCATGACAGTAGCTATGAAAAGATGAAGAACACACAAAAAGATAAGCATGAAAACCTATGTTGTGTTCTAGAGTGGAATGGAGCGTGTCTCTCTACCAAACAAGATAGGCTAGGTTCTGACTTGTTTGAACAGTAAGAAAAAATAAAACAAACTAAAAAGCAAATAGCGGGATGCTCCAAGCATAGCACATATCACATGAAGTGATGAAACTATAGCATGGAGATGGACGAACTGATGGTTGTTGATAGAGAAGGGGATGCACGTGGGCATACCCAAGCTTAGACGCTTGAGTCTCCTTGAATAATTCTTGGGATGCATGGGGGCATCCCCAAGCTTGAGCGCTTGACACTCCTATATCTTCTTTCATCACCTCTCCCATCGCATAGTTAAAAACTCCCTTCATACGAAACTCATCATAAGCTGATTAGAGTGGTTAGTACCCTTAATAAAATAATTCAATACGTGCTGGAAATAAAGATTTTCATGAAAATCTAATGCTTATTATGAATTCCAAAAGGTTTTTGCAAATAAAAAGCAAGCTTAGGATTTGCAAAACAATGAAAACTAAAGATACAATGTCACAATTTGCAAACTAAAGATAATCTAGTGATTTTTGGCGATTTGTTCCGTCAGGAAGACATAATAAGTTTCTGGACAGCATGTCACAATTTTTGAACTTTCTTGCAATCAGAGGCTATAACTTGGTACAAAGCTTAAAAATAAAGATACAATGATGTTGCTACAGTATTAACACACATCAAGACCACTAAAACAGAATGTAAAAACAAATTGGGTTTCCTCCCAACAACCTCTTTCTTTTATGCCTTTGAGCTAGGCATAATGCAAGAAGATCAAGTGTTATCAACTCCAAAAGGATAACCTGCCCAAGCAACGGACTCATAAGGTAACTTAATCTTCTTTCTAGGGAAGTGTTCCATTCCCTTTATAAGAGTAAATTGTAATTTAATAATTCCCTCTTTCATGTTAATGATAGCACTAATGGTACGGAGAAAAGGACGTCCCAAAATAATTGGACATGAAGGATCACATTCAATGTGCATAATAAGAAAATCAACGGGCACATAATTATCATTGACAATAATAAGAACATCATCAATTCTCCCTAAAGGTTTCTTTATGGAAGAACCAACAAGATGAACACCAAAAGAACATGGATCATAAGGTTTCTAATCAAGCATATCATACATTCTTTTGGGATAACAGAGGCACTAGCTCCAACATCACACATAGCAAAGCAAGAGATATTATTCAATTTAATTTTGACCATAGGATCCCAACCATTTTCTAGTTTTGTAGGAATAGAAGTCTCTAGCTTGAGCTTCTCCTCCCTAGCTTTGATAAGAGCATTGGTAATATGCTCGGTGAAGGCAATATTGAGTGTACTAGTGTGCGGGGTCTTTAGCCCTTCTTTGCAAAAAGGTGATAACTTTGGAGAGACTACAATTGCCAAAATCAAGGTTACTGCCATTAATTAAAGTGGTAGTAATGTCATCTAAGCTCATTCTTTTGGTAGTCTCTAAATTCATAGGACCTTCTTGTCCTATAGTTGAGGTATTAGCATCACCATTAATAGGTCCATTGGGACTAGGAGTACGATGGGTTCTAAAAGTTTTGAGATCCTTAACAACTTGTATAATATCAATGGTAGTGTGTGTAGGAAGGCTCTTAATTCTCTCTTCCTTTTCCTTTTCCCTAGCCCATCTATCTTTAAGTTTGGCTAGCATTCTTGTGTTCTCATTAATTTGGACTTGTATAACATTCATGGGTGTGGTGTTCCTTTCCTCAAGTGGGGAAGTTCTAATTTTAAGCATCTGTACATCATGAGCTATGTTGTCCACCTTCAAAGAGGGACTATCTATTTTTTCTAGTTTCTCTTCTACACTCTTGTTGAAGAATTTTTGAGGAGTGATAAAACCCTAAGCATGCTCTCTAATTTAGAAGTGGAGTTTTTGGTGCTAGGATAATTGTTATTGTTCCCATAGTTGTTGGATGGGAACGGTCTAGGATTGCTACCAAAATTACTCGTATAAGAATTGTTATTAAAGTTGTTCCTAGAGAAAAAATTGACATCCACTTGCTCTCTTTTTGAGCAACCAAAGAATTTAAAGGAATATCATGAGGATAAATAGGAGCTTGCTTAGTAAGTAGAGTCATGATCATGTCAACCTTATCATTAAGGGAGGAGATCTCCTCAACAAAGTTTACCTTCCTACCTGTTGGAGCTCTCTCGGTGTGCCATTGAGAATAATTTGTTATCATCTCATCCAATAGCTTTGTGGCAGCAGCAAGTGTAGTTGACATAAAGGTTCCCTTCGTGGCCGAGTCTAACAGATTCCGCGAGGTAAAGTTAAATCCTGCATAAAAAGTTTGGATAACCATCCAAGTAGTCAAACCATGTGTAGGGCAATTCTTAACAAGAGATTTCATACGTTCCCAAGCTTGAGAAACATGTTCATTATCCAATTGCCTAAAATTCATAATGTTACTCCTCAAATGGATAATCTTAGCAGGCAGGTAATACTTCCCAATAAAAGCATCTTTGCACTAATCCCAAGAATCTATGCTATTCCTAGGCAAAGATTAAAGCCACACTTTAGGTCCTCCTCTCAAGGAGAAAGGAAAAAAGCTTAAGTTTAATAATATAACCATCTACTTCTTTATATTTTTGCATATCACAGAGCTCAACAAAATTGTTCAAGTGCAAGGCAGCATCATCTACGGCACCAGAAGATTGATCTTTGATAACTTAGTTCAGCAACACAGGTTTTATCTCATAGGAGGTGGCCTCACTGGAGGGAGCAGCAATAGGAGTGCAGATAAAGTCATTGTTGTTGTGACTAGTTAAGTCACACAACTTGGTGTTCTCAGTGGAACCCATAGAAGCAACAAGAAGCAAGAACAAGGCAACTAATTTTTTTGTGGTTTTTGGTATAAGACTCTAAAGCAAAAACTAAAAAGGAAACTAACACGACTAAAAAGCAAAGATAAAAGATAGCGTGCAACTCCCCTATCTTGAGGACTGGAGTCCCTGACAACGGCGCCAGAAATTCCGTTGATGACGAGTTGATGGATATACTTCTCGCCCCTTGTTGGTTACCCCAAGTGGAAGGTGGAGATGTAGTCGGCAGTAGATTTCCCTTACACGGAGACCGTAAGGTTTATCGAACCAAAATGACTCCTACGCTCAACAAGTAGGTGTCTCATGTCCTTGTCAGCAGGAGACGTGGACATGCACACACAACAAATAACATTGCTCCCAACGAGTACAAAGAGGTTGTCAATCTCTCCGGCCTTGTAGTTTACAAAGGATCAAAACAAAAGCGGGAAGGTAATAGTGATTGCAACGGAAAAGTAAATGAAAGCGGGAAATGATGGAGGCATAAACAATGATGGTGATATGGACTGGAGTCACATGATGTTCACTAGTGATGTCTCTCCCCCAAAAGACGATAAAAAACTATGCTTCGGTAAAAATCACAGTTGGGCAATTGACAAGGTTATGATCGCACCACAATGCTAATTATGCTACTTGATAGTTAGAGGTTCAATAGTAATGGGCAGTACACCAAGACAAGTAGACCGTTTATTCATCAGCATCTACTTACTAATCATCCACCTTGAGATATCTATCTAGAACATCTCTCCGGTATTAAGTTTTGAGCACACCCAAAGTGTAAACTCAAAGCAATGGACAACTGCATTAACGAACTATGAGTAAGGTAAACAATCACTGCAACCGTGGTCACAAGCACCGTTGTTTTCTCCCTGGTGGCAACAAGCACATCCCCTTGTATCATGTTTCTGTCACTCAAGCTAGACATCGAGGGGCATGAACTCACACTCATGCATAACGCCAAAGGAGGGCAATCTACTACTTGGCCAAACCAATAAAAAGCAACGGAGAACTTGCATGAATCACTAAGGAACATAATATAAAATGATAATCAAATATATAACTCATAACAATCTGAACAGAATCTCATAATCCATTGGATCCCGACAAACCGGGCATAGCAATAGCAAGAGAATTACATAGATGCCTTGATCATGTAGGGCAGCTCACAAGGAGTAACCATTGAAGCACAAAATTGGAGAGAATACATCACATAGCTATTGGTCATGGACTCATGGTCCAAGGAGGACTACTCACGACATTTCCGGGAAGCGTCCATGGTGGTGGAGAAGCTCCTGGGGGTCAATCCTCCCTCCGGCAGGGTGCTGGGAAGAGGTCTCCTGACGCTCCCTATCTCGGAAGAACTGCGGCGGCGGAACGATGGAGAAAGTCACGATTCCAGAAAGTCTACGAGGGTTTCCTCTCGGGACTCTAAATATAGGCCAAAGGAGGGCACTAGAGGAGGTGGGACCCACCCAGGTGACCTCCTGGCGCGGCCTAGGGCGTGGCAGCGCCACCAGGCCGCCTCGGAGGCCCCTTGCCCCCTGTGGCCCTCCTTCGGTGATCCGGAAGCTTCTGTTTCACTGATTTTTTATATATTTTTGTTGGATTTTTTTGGGCTTCGCAAAATGAGGTAAAAGCCCCTGCAAAATAGACATGAGCAGACGGAAACTGGTATTGGGTGCACTGAGTTAGCCCTTAGTGATTTTGATGGTTTGAAGACTTATAGGTTAAGTATATAATGTGTTCATGAGTGTACACATGATCTATAAGTCGCTGAGGAGTTTGAAATATTCGATGAATATCGACCCCTAAAAATGTATATCTTCCGCTGAAGAAATTGGTCTGAAGCTGAAGAATTGAATCGCGAAGAAATTGCAATGAAATTGATATTCCTCATGAAGAAATTGAAGATGAGGAATTCGGTGTGTCTTGAAGAAAAACAATCTGAAGATTTTGAAGCATGAAGATTTATTTTGCGTGTTTTATTTTCTTCACCTTTGAGTCATAGGAACACCTTACTGTTAAAGGGGGTCAAAGTAACACGTCGGAATGAATTTCCTCATGATGCTCAACCCAAGCCTAATCCTACCAAAAGCCTCAAGTGAGGAATATGAGAGACATGAGGACTCTCACAGTTGAGGGTCCCGACAGTTACCGCAAGTCGCGCCACATCATTGGTCTTATCCACACCAATGGTCATATTATTTAAGGGCATTAATGTAAAATCATGTCGGGATGTTCCCAGGCTACAAATAGCCGCCCCCACAACCATTAGCTCGTTGGCTGCTCCGTTAGAAACTGACACTTGGCATAAGAACAACCCAAATTCCTCAGAGTCTTCGAGAGTAATTCATCAGTGAGGAAATACCCCAAACGCCGAACCACAAACCAAAACCAAGTGATTGAGCATCATTGAAGAAGTTGTTCCTGTGTGGGACTGAAGTCTTTTACCTTTGAGGACTGTGCATCCTCCAGACGGTTAGGCGTCATGGTCTAGAGCAATCCAGTAGTCAATTGTGGATCGCCAGGTGACCAAGTTTGTGAGGGTTTGGAAGTCTTCCCTGAAGACTTACCACGAGTGTTGGGCGAGGACTGTGTGTTCTTAGCCCAAGGAGAATACGGTAGGGACTGTGTGTCCCGGGACTGTGTGTCCTTTGGTTTCAATACTAAGCCGCTCCAAACCAGATGTACAACTGTCACAGCAGTTGGAACTGGGTCATCAACCACTGTCTTCACTGTGAAATGGGTTCTATTTCTTCAACTCTTTATATTCCTCAGATTGTGTGTTGATGATTTTCAATGTCACTGTTTGAAGAATTTGCTGAATACTTTCTCTGAAATTCCTCAACCCCAAATTCATCACACGAGTTAATCCTCATGTGTTTTCTCCGTGCCTGCATACTGTGCAAACTGTTTTTCATATTCTTCATCCTGAAAAAATGTTGTAGTGATACTTTGCACTCCCGATCCTTTGCTGTTTCCGCTACAAGTTAGTCATCACTGAGGAATTTCCTCAAAAAGAATTTCCTCAGTGATGAAATTCTAAAAATCTCCTATTCACCCCCCTCTAGTCGATATAACGCACTTTCAATTGGTATCAGAGCTAGGTACTCCCTTGTTCTGTGTGATTTTGGTTTAACCACCTGGATTTTAGTTTTGTCGACTGCACGCATGATCAAGGTTACTACAGCATGTCCTACTTTTGAAGCAAAGGACTTACCCTTCTGGAAGACCAAGATGTGGATGCATCTACATGCTATTGACAACGATCTCTCGTATATTGTGGAACATGGCGTCCTTATCGTCACTGCTACTGTCTCTGCCGCTCATGTGAAGAAATTCAAGCAACCTGATTCTCAAGCGAAGAACATCATCTGTGGCCATCTGAGCAAGGGCCAGTATGGCAGAGTAAGTGCTTTGGGCTCAGCAAAACTTATCTGGAAAAGTTTGTCCAAAGTTAATGAAGGAGTATCAACCCAGCGTGATTCTCGTGTAGATGTTCTTCGCAGTCTCTTCAATCGCTTCAAGAGGCTTGACAATGAAAGCTACCAAGATACCTTTGATCGCCTCACTCACATATCAAATGAACTGCAAGCACTGGGAGCTCGAGACATTACTGATCACGAAGTTGTGAAGATAATGCTAAGTTCTTTGGATTCTTCATTTGTTACTTTAGTTCTGATGAATCAAGAAAGACCAGACTACATGATGCTTGATCCAGCTAATATACTCGAAAGACTCAATACTCATGAATTCCAACAACAAGAAAAGATAGATCTATATGGACCAAGCTATTCTAGACCACGTGCACTGAAGGCCAAAGCAAGTTCCTCATCTGAAGAAGAAGACTCGGATGGTAGCATTGGTGATCCTGAAGAATTTGGACAGGAGCTTGCAATGCTCGTGAGGAAATTCCAGAAGTTTACACGACGTGGCCAGTTTGGTAAATCTTCAAGAAGAGATATGAGGAAATCCGAATCTTCATCTAAGGACTACAAGGAAAGAACCTTCCACAAATGCAAGAAATTAGGTCACTACATTGCTGATTGTCCTCGTTGGGGAAAGGAATCAAAGAAGAAGAAATACAAGGATGAAAGTTCTGATGACTCGAAGAAAAAGAAGAAATCTTCAAAATCCTCATCTTCAAAGTCCTCATCGCACAAGAAGACTAGTTTCCGAAAGGCTCGGGCACTTATTGGCATGGAAATGTACTCCGAGGCAGAATCCGAGGAATGTGATGAAGAAGAGGGTTCTGATGAAGATTCAGAATCTGGACAGGCTAGCCTTGCACTTGCAACCACATTCATCAGCAAGTCAATCTTCAACCTTGAAGAAAATGATAACAACATCCACACTGATGACTATGCTGATGACTTCGCTCCAACCTATTGCTTCATGGCAAAAGGTTCAAAGGTACCGAATGATGCTTCCTCCTCTGATTCAAGTGACTGTGAACCTGATGATTATAAAAAACCAAGTTACAGTAAACTTGCTATCATTGCCACTAAACAACAAACTACCCCGGAAAAGCTTCAGAAACTGCTAGATAGAAGTGATGATCAGTTGAATGATGAAATGAATCTTACCCAAATCCTCACTTAAGATATGAAAAGTCTTGAGTCAAGATTTGATAATCTTCAAGATCGTCATGTTACACTCCTCGCTGATCATGAGAAACTTTCCTATGAATTTATTCAAAGGAAGCTTTATCTGGAGAAGCTGAGGATTTCTCATGATGATCTTCGTATGGAAAATGATTCATTACTAGCGCAACAAATCAGTACTGCTCAAGCTGAATTCATTACTCCATGTCTTAAATGCATCGAACGTGAAACTGCTAATTCTTCACCAGAATCATCATATGCTTCTATTGCTACAAATTCTTGAACTGCTCCTGTAGTGTCAAATTCCTCACTTCAGGAAACCACAAATGACACTCATGAAAATGCAGGGCTGAAGGAATTGTATGTGACACGCATATACAAAAGTCTCAAAGAACACCAAACCCTTTGTGATGTGCTCAAAAAGCAGATCTTGAACAGGAACCCGAGGAAAGAAGGAATTGCCTTTGAGAGGAAATTGAATGCTGATGGATCTTATTGGAAACTTGAGCAGTATCCCAAAACCTCATGGGTTGCTTCTACTGGGCCTCCTTTTGATCCATACAATCTAAGAGGCTTTTCATGTGAATTATCCTATTCCTTAGATGAGTCATTTGACTCCAACTGTAAACTATTCAAAAATCAATCTGGTGAAGTATTTGCTCGATATGTTGGAACTAACTGCAGGAATGGGCCTCCCCTGAGGAAAATCTGGGTTCCCAAAAATTGATTTGAAAATCTTCAGGTGAATGTCCTCATGACACCACCTATGAAGAATTTGAACCAGATCAAATTCCTCAGGAGGACCAAAGTCTTCAAGAGGATCAAAATCCTCAATTGGTCAAAACTATGCCCGTACCCATGCTAATGCTTCTAACATGCAGGGAAATTACAAGGAATATGCATATGAGCGTTATTCTTCAAATAATTATGTTCATAAATCCTCAAATAAGTTCTCTGCATATTCATTTGAGTACTTTAACCCCCCTACTGTTAAGAGAAGTGCATTAACTTCAATGCCCCCTTTCTCATATGGTGCTCACAGGATGATGAATGCTTTACCACCCCTAATGATGTGGGTGGTGAAGAAATTGAACTAATCACTTCTGCAGGTCAGGTCTCCAGATGAAAAGCATCATCTGAAGAATTTGCTGGAGACCTGAGAAAAATGCTTGATAGAACACAGGCTAATATTGAGGAAATAGAAATATTTCACACGTCCTTATAATTCTGTTTATGATGAAATTCCTATCTGATGAAATTGATATCATATTCTTCAATTCTGAAGCATATGAGATGGTAAGCTTTACTAATACATCTACAGGATGACAAACCCAAGAGTATTAAGTGGGTTCTTGATAGTGGTGCATGACTGGCACTCTCTGGCAATAGCTAGACGAATGCTGATTCTGTAACAACAGACCTTCCCCTGCAACAACACCAGAAGAATGCAGCTAGCACTCCCCAGCAATGAAACTAGAAGAATGTTGTTGACGGCCCACCAGCGCGCGGGTTCGCAGAAGTTTTCGAGGGTAGAGTATTCGACCCAAATTTGTTGATTCGCCAACAGGAGGTGAGAGGATACTCTCGAGTATTAGTAGTTGAATTTGTCTGATTCAATTGCACCTGAAAGATTAGTATCTACAAGCAAAGTAGTAGCAGCAAGGTAACGAGTAATAGCAGTGGTGAGGAAGAGAAGTAGTGACAACAGCAGCAAGTAGCAACAGTAGCAAGTAACAACAAGACAAGTAACATCAGCAACAACAGTAGTAACAGCAGTAGTAGCAGAGCAAGACATGTAACAGCAGCAGCAACAGTAGTAACAACAGTAGTGGGACAAACTCGTAGGCAATGGGTCGGTGATTTGTTTGGATGATATTCATCACGCAACACTTATAACACGGAGAGATATGTGGCTAGCTCCCGTCCGTCAATGTGATGTAGGCATGCATTTCGTGTGTCGTCTTACGTGCTTAGGGAAAAGAACTTGCATGACATCTATTGTCCATCCCTCCCGTGGCAGCGGGGTCCAAAAGGAAACTATGGGAAATTAAGGTTCTCCTTTTAATAAAGAACTGGACCAACGCATTAGCATTGGTGAACACATGAACTCCTCAAACTATGGTCATCACCGGGAGTGGTTCTGGTTATTGTCACTCCGGGGTTGCCGGATCATGACACATAGTAGGTAACTGCAACTTGCAAGATCGGATCTAAAACACACATATATTGGTGGCAACATAATAATTTCATATCTGAAATCATGGCACTCGAGCCCTAGTGACAAGCATTAAGTAGGGCAAAGTAGTAGCAACATCAATCTCAGAACATAGTGGATACTAGGGATCAATCCCCATCAAAACTAACTCGATTACATGATAGATCTCATCCTACTCATCACCGCCCTGCGAGCCTACGAATAGATTACTCACGAACGACGAAGAGCTTCATGGAATTGGAGAGGGAAGAAGGTTGATGATGACGATGGCGACGGTTTCCCCTCTCCGGAGCCCAAAACGGACTCTAGATATGCCCTCCAGATGAAGAACAGGTTGTGGCGACGCCTCCGTATCGCAAACGCGATGAAATCTTTTCTCTTGATTTTTTCTGGGACAAAAGTGAACTTATAGAGGTGAGATTGGCCCCACAAGCTTGCCATCTGCCACCAGGGGGGTGGCGGCAACAGGGCTTGTGGCCCACTGGCCCACCCCCTCAGGTGGATCTTTGCGCATGTATTTTTCGTATTTTCCAAAAATATTCCCCGTAAATTTTCAAGACGTTCTGAGAACTTTGATTTCTACACAAAAACAACACCAAGGCAATTCTGCTAAAAAAAGCATCAGTCCAGGTTAGTTCCATTCAAATCATGCAAATTAGAGTCCAAAGCAAGGGCAAAAGTGTAGGGGAACGTCGCATGGGAAACAAAAATTTTCCTACGCGCACGAAGACCTATCATGGTGATGTCCATCTACGAGAGGGGATGAGTGATCTACGTACCCTTGTAGATCGTACAGCAGAAGCGTTAGAGAACGCGGTTGATGTAGTGGAACGTCCTCACGTCCCTCGATCCGCCCCGCGAACAATCCCGCGATCAGTCCCACGATCTAGTACCGAACGGACGGCACCTCCGCGTTCAGCACACGTACAGCTCGACGATGATCTCGGCCTTCTTGATCCAGCAAGAGAGACAGAGAGGTAGAAGAGTTCTCCGGCAGCGTGACGGCGCTCCGGAGGTTGGTGATAACCTTGTCTCAGCAGGGCTCCGCCCGAGCTCCGCAGAAACGCGATCTAGAGGAAAACCGTGGAGGTATGTGGTCGGGCAGCCGTGAGAAAGTCGTCTCAAATCAGCCCTAATTGCCCCATATATATAGGAGGAGGGAGGGGGGGCCTTGCCTTGGGGTCCAAGGACCCCAAAGGAGTCGGCCGAGCCAAGGGGGAGGACTCTCCCCCCCCCCAAACCGAGTTGGACTAGGTTTGGTGGGAGGGAGTCCTCCTCCCTTCCCACATCCTCCCTCTTTTTTTTTCTTTTCCTTTGATTTCTTATCCTTGGCGCATAGGCCCCTTTAGGGCTGTCCCACCAGCCCACTAAGGGCAGGTGTGTCTCCGCAAAGCCTATGGGCTTCCCCGGGGTGGGTTGCCTTCCCGGTGAACTCCCGGAACCCATTCGTCATTCCAGGTACATTCCCGGTAACTCCGAAAACCTTCCGGTAATCAAATGAGGTCATCCTATATATCAATCTTCGTTTCTGAACCATTCCGGAAACCCTCGTCATGTCCGTGATCTCATCCGGGACTCTGAACAACATTCGGTAACCAACCATATAACTCAAATACACATAAAACAACGTCAAACCTTAAGTGTGCAGACCCTGCGGGTTCGAGAACTATGTAGACATGACCCGAGAGACTCCTCGGTCAATATCCAATAGCGGGACCTGGATGCCCATATTGGATCCTACATTTTCTACGAAGATCTTATCGTTTGAACCTCAGTGCCAAGGATTCGTATAATCCCGTATGTCATTCCCTTTGTCCTTCGGTATGTTACTTGCCCGAGATTCGATCGTCAGTATCCGCATACCTATTTCAATCTCGTTTACCGGCAAGTCTCTTTACTCGTTCCGTAATACAAGATCCCGCAACTTACACTAAGTTACATTGCTTGCAAGGCTTGTGTGTGATGTTGCATTATCGAATGGGCCCCGAGATACCTCTCCGTCACACGGAGTGACAAATCCCAGTCTTGATCCATACTAACTCAACTAACACCTTCGGAGATACCTGTAGAGCATCTTTATAGTCACCCAGTTACGTTGCGACGTTTGATACACACAAAGCATTCCTCCGGTGTCAGTAAGTTATATGATCTCATGGTCATAGGAATAAATACTTGACACGCAGAAAACAGTAGCAACAAAATGACATGATCAACATGCTACGTCTATTAGTTTGGGTCTAGTCCATCACGTGATTCTCCCAATGACGTGATCCAGTTATCAAGCAACAACACCTTGTTCATAATCAGAAGACACTGACTATCATTGATCAACTGGCTAGCCAACTAGAGGCATGCTAGGGACGGTGTTTTATCTATGTATCCACACATGTAAATGAGTCTTCATTCAATACAATTATAGCATGGATAATAAACTATTATCTTGATACAAGAATTATAATAATAACTATACATTTATTATTGCCTCTAGGGCATAATTCCAACAGTCTCCCACTTGCACTAGAGTCAATAATCTAGCCCTCACATCACCATGTGAATTACATTGTAATAAATCTAACACCCATACAGTTCTGGTGTCGATCATGTTTTGGCCGTGGAAGAGGTTTAGTCAGCGGGTATGCTACATTCAGATCCGTGTGCACTTTGCATATATTTACGTCCTCCTCCTCGACGTAGTCGCGGATGAGGTTGAAGCGTCGTTTGATGTGTCTGGTCTTCTTGTGAAACCTTGGTTCCTTTGCTAAGGCAATGGCACCAGTGTTGTCACGGAACAAGGTTATTGGATCCAATGCACTTGGCACCACTCCAAGATCCGTCATGAACTGCTTCATCCAGACACCCTCCTTAGCCGCCTCCGAGGTAGCCATGTACTCCGCTTCACATGTAGAATCTTCTACGACGCTTTGCTTGGAACTGCACCTGCTTACTGCACCCCCATTAAGAATAAATATGTATCCGGTTTGCGACTTAGAGTCATCCGGATCTGTGTCAAAGCTTGCATCGACGTAACCTTTTACGGCGAGCTCTTCGTCACCTCCATACACGAGAAACATCTCCTTAGTCCTTTTCAGGTACTTCAGGATATTCTTGACAGCTGTCCAGTGATCCACTCGTGGATTACTCTGGAACCTACCTGCCATACTTATGGCCAGGCTAACATCCGGTCTAGTGCACAGCATCGCATACATGATAGAACCTATGGCTGAAGCATAGGGGACGGAGCGCATATGCTCTCTATCTTCATCAGTTGCTGGGCACTGAGTCTTACTCAATCTCGTACCTTGTAACACTGGCAAGAACCCTTTCTTGGACTGTTCCATTTTGAACCTCTTCAAAACTTTATCAAGGTATGTGCTTTGTGAAAGTCCTATCAGGCGTTTTGATCTATCCCTATAGATCTTAATGCCTAGAATGTAAGCAGCTTCTCCTAGGTCCTTCATAGAGAAACTTTTATTCAAGTAACCTTTTATGCTCTCCAAAAGCTCTACGTTGTTTCCAATCAGTAATATGTCATCTACATATAATATTAGAAACGCCACAGAGCTCCCACTCACTTTCTTGTAAATACAAGATTCTCCAACCACTTGTATAAAACCAAATGCTTTGATCACCTCATCAAAGCGTTTGTTCCAACTCCGAGATGCTTGCACCAGTCCATAAATGGATCGCTGGAGCTTGCACACCTTGTTAGCACTTTTAGGATCGACAAAACCTTCGGGTTGCATCATATACAACTCTTTCTTAAGGAAACCGTTAAGGAACGCCGTTTTGACATCCATCTGCCAGATTTCATAATCGAAAAATGCAGCTATTGCTAACATGATTCTGACGGACTTAAGCATTGCCACGGGAGAGAAAGTCTCATCGTAGTCAATTCATGGAACTTGTGAAAAACCCTTTGCCACAAGTCGAGCTTTATAAACGGTCACATTACCGTCAGCGTCCGTCTTCTTCTTAAAGATCCACTTGTTCTGAATAGCCTTGCGGCCCTCAGGTAATATCTTCAAAGTCCACACTTTGTTCTCATACATGGATCCTATCTCGGATTTCATGGCTTCTAGCCATTTGTTGGAATCTGGGCCCACCATTGCTTCTTCATAATTTGCAGGTTCATTGTTGTCTAACAACATGATTGATAAGACGGGATTACCGTACCACTCTGGAGCAGCGCGTGATCTCGTCGACCTGCGTGGTTCAACAGAAACTTGAACTGGAGTTTCATGATCATCATCATTAACTTCCTCCTCAACCGGCGTCGCAATGACAGAGGTTTCCCCTTGCCCTGCGCCACAATCCAGAGGGATGAGAGGTTCGACAACCTCGTCAAGTTCTATCTTCCTCCCACTCAATTCTCTCGAGAGAAAATCCTTCTCGAGAAAAGTTCCGTTCTTAGCAACAAACACTTTGCCCTCGGATTTGAGATAGAAGGTGTACCCAACTGTCTCTTTTGGGTAACCTATGAAGACGCATTTTTCCGCTTTGGGTTCCAGCTTTTCAGGCTGAAGCTTTTTGACATAAGCATCACATCCCCAAACTTTAAGAAACGACAACCTTTGGCCTTTTGCCATACCACAGTTCGTATGGTGTCGTCTCAACGGATTTTGATGGTGCCCTATTTAAAGTGAATGCAGCTGTTTCTAATGCATAACCCCAAAATGATAACGGCAAATCAGTAAGAGACATCATAGATCGCACCATCTCTAACAAAGTACGATTACGACGTTCGGCCACACCATTACGTTGTGGTGTTCCAGGCGGTGTTAACTGCGAAACAATTCCACATTGTCTTAAGTGAGCACCAAACTCGAAACTCAGATATTCACCCCCACGATCAGACCGCAGGAACTTGATCTTCTTGTTACGATGATTTTCCACTTCACTCTGAAATTGCTTGAACTTTTCAAATGTTTCAGACTTGTGCTTCATCAAGTAGACATAACCATATCTACTCAAATCGTCAGTGAAGGTGAGAAAATAACGATATCCGCCACGTGCCTCTACGCTCATTGGACCACACACATCGGTATGTATGATTTCCAACAAGTCACTTGCACGCTCCATTGTTCTGGAGAACGGAGTTTTAGTCATCTTGCCCATGAGGCATGGTTCGCACGTGTCAAGTGAATCAAAGTCAAGTGACTCCAAAAGTCCATCAGCATGGAGTTTCTTCATGCGTTTTACACCAATATGACCCAAGCGGCAGTGCCACAAAAATATGGCGCTATCATTGTTTACTCTAACTCTTTTGGTCTCAATGTTATGTATATGCGTATCGCTATCAAGATTCAATATGAACAATCCTCTCACATTCGGTGCATGACCATAAAAGATGTTACTCATAGAAATAGAACAACCATTATTCTCAGACTTAAAAGAGTAACCGTCTCGCAATAAACAAGATCCAGATATAATGTTCATGCTCAACGCAGGCACTAAATAACAATGATTTAAGTTCATCACTAATCCCGATGGTAGTTGAAGTGACACTGTGCCGACGGCGATTGCATCAACCTTGGAACCATTTCCTACGCACATCGTCACTTCGTCTTTCGCCAGCCTTCGTCTATTCCGCAGTTCCTGCTTCGAGTTGCAAATATGAGCAACAGAACCGGTATCAAATACTCAGGCACTACTACGAGAGCCGGTTAAGTACACATCAATAACATGTATATCAAATATACCTGATTTTTCTTTGCCCGCCTTCTTATCTGCCAGATACTTGGGGCAATTGCGCTTCCAGTGACCCATACCCTTGCAATAGAAGCACTCTGTTTCAGGCTGAGGTCCAGCCTTGGGTTTCTTCGGCGGATTGGCAACAGGCTTGCCGCTCTTCTTCGAATTGCCCTTCTTGCCTTTGCCGTTTCTCTTGAAACTAGTGGTCTTGCTCACCATCAACACTTGATGCTCTTTACGGAGTTCAGACTCTGCGACTTTCAGCATCGCAAACAACTCGCCGGGAGACTTGTTCATCCCTTGCATGTTGTAGTTCAACACAAAGCCTTTATAGCTTGGCGGCAGTGATTGAAGGATTCTGTCAGTGATAGCTTCTTGCGGGAGTTCAATCCCCAGTTCAGCTAGATGGTTTGAGTACCCAGACATTTTGAGCACATGTTCATTGACAGACGAGTTTTCCTCCATCTTGCAAGCATAGAATTTATCGGAGGTCTCATACCTCTCGATCCGGGCGTTCTTCTGAAAGATAAACTCCAACTCCTGGAACATCTCAAATGCTCCATGACGCTCAAAGCGACGTCGAAGTCCCGGTTCTAAGCCATACAAGACTGCACATTGAACTATTGAGTAGTCCTCCTTACGTGCTAACCAAGCGTTCTTAACATCCCGATCAGCCGTAGCGGGTGGTTCATCTCCTAGCGCAGCATTAAGGACATAATCCTTCTTCCCAGCTTAAAAGATTAGCTTAAGATTACGAGCCCAGTCTACAAAGTTGCTTCCATCATCTTTCAACTTAGCTTGCTCTAGGAACGTATTAAATTCAGGATGACTGTCGCGTGAGCCATGATCTACAACACAAATATATTCAAAGTGGACTTAGACTATGTTCAAGATAATTAGAGTTCAACTTAATCAAATTATATGCTAAACTCCCACTCAAAAAGTACATCTCTCTAGTCATTTGAGTGGTTCATGATCCACTTACATTATCCCAAGTCCGATCATCACGTGAGTCGAGAGTAGTTTCAGTGGTAAGCATCCCTATGCTAATCATATCAACTATATGATTCATGATCGACCTTTCGGTCTCATGTGTTCCGAGGCCATGTCTGCACATGCTAGGCTCGTCAAGCTTAACCCGAGTGTTCCGCGTGCGCAACTGTTTTGCACCCGTTGTATGTGAACGTTGAGTCTATCACACCCGATCATCACGTGGTGTTTCGAAACGACGAACTGTAGCAACGGTGCACAGTCGGGGAGAACACAATTTCGTCTTGAAATTTTAGTGAGAGATCACCTCATAATGCTACCGTCGTTCTAAGCAAAATAAGGTGCATAAAAGGATTAACATCACATGCAATTCATAAGTGACATGATATGGCCATCATCACGTGCTTCTTGATCTCCATCACCAAAGCACCGACACGATCTTCTTGTCACCGGCGCCACACCATGATCATCCATCAACGTGTTGCCATCGGGGTTGTCGTGCTACTTATGCTATTACTACTAAAGCTACATCCTAGCAAAATAGTAAACGCATCTGCAAGCACAAACGTTAGTATAAAGACAACCCTATGGCTCCTGCCGGTTGCCGTACCATCGACGTGCAAGTCGATATTTCTATTACAACATGATCATCTCATACATCCAATATATCACATCACATCGTTGGCCATATCACATCACAATCATACCCTGCAAAAACAAGTTAGACGTCCTCTAATTTTGTTGTTGCATGTTTTACGTGGTGACAAAGGGTATCTAGTAGGATCGCATCTTACTTACGCAAACACCACAACGGAGATCTATGAGTTGCTATTTAACCTCATCCAAGGACCTCCTCGGTCAAATCTGATTCAACTAAAGTTGGAGAAACCGTCACTTGCCAGTCATCTTTGAGCAAAGGGGGTTACTCGTAACGATGAAACCAGTCTCTCGTAAGCGTACGAGTAATGTCGGTCCAAGCCGCTTCAATCCAGCAATACCGCGGAATCAAGAAAAGACTAAGGAGGGCAGCAAAACGCACATCACCGCCCACAAAAACTTTTGTGTTCTACTCGAGAAGAGATCTACGCATGAACCTAGCTCATGATGCCACTGTAGGGGAACGTCGCATGGGAAACAAAAATTTTCCTACGCGCACGAAGACCTATCATGGTGATGTCCATCTACGAGAGGGGATGTGTGATCTACGTACCCTTGTAGATTGTACAGCAGAAGCGTTAGAGAACACGGTTGATGTAGTGGAACGTCCTCACGTCCGTCGATCCGCCCCGCGAACAATCCCGCGATCAGTCCCATGATCTAGTACCGAACGGACGGCACCTCCGCGTTCAGCACACGTACAGCTCGACGATGATCTCGGCCTTCTTGATCCAGCAAGAGAGACGGAGAGGTAGAAGAGTTCTCCGGCAGCGTGACGGCGCTCCGGAGGTTGGTGATGACCTTGTCTCAGCAGGGCTCCGCCGAAACGCGATCTAGAGGAAAAACCGTGGAGCTATGTGGTCGGGCAGCCGTGAGAAAGTCATCTCAAATCAGCCCTAATTGCCCCATATATATAGGAGGAGGGAGGGGGGGCCTTGCCTTGGGGTCCAAGGACCCCAAAGGAGTCGGCCGAGCCAAGGGGGAGGACTCGCCCCCCCCCCCAAACCGAGTTGGACTAGGTTTGGTGGGAGGGAGTCCTCCTCCCTTCCCACATCCTCCCTCTTTTTTTTTTCTTTTCCTTTGATTTCTTATCCTTGGCGCATAGGCCCCTTTGGGGCTGTCCCACCAGCCCACTAAGGGCTGGTGTGTCTCCCCAAAGCCTATGGGCTTCCCCGGGGTGGGTTGCCCCCCCGGGTGAACTCCCGGAACCCATTCGTCATTCCCGATACATTCCCGGTAACTCCGAAAACCTTCCGGTAATCAAATGAGGTCATCCTATATATCAATCTTCGTTTCCGGACCATTCCAGAAACCCTCGTGACGTCCGTGATCTCATCCGGGACTCTGAACAACATTCGGTAACCAACCATATAACTCAAATACGCATAAAACAACGTCGAACCTTAAGTGTGCAGACCCTGCGGGTTCGAGAACTATGTAGACATGACCCGAGAGACTCCTCGATCAATATCCAATGGCAAGACCTGGATGCCCATATTGGATCCTACATTTTCTACGAAGATCTTATCGTTTGAACCTCAGTGCCAAGGATTCGTATAATCCCGTATGTCATTCCCTTTGTCCTTCGGTATGTTACTTGCCCGAGATTCGATCGTCAGTATCCGCATACCTATTTCAATCTCGTTTACCGGCAAGTCTCTTTACTCGTTCCGTAATACAAGATCCCGCAACTTACACTAAGTTACATTGCTTGCAAGGCTTGTGTATGATGTTGCATTACCGAGTGGGCCCCGAGATACCTCTCCGTCACACGGAGTGACAAATCCCAGTCTTGATCCATACTAACTCAACTAACACCTTCGGAGATACCTGTAGAGCATCTTTATACTCACCCAGTTACGTTGCGACGTTTGATACACACAAAGCATTCCTCCGGTGTCAGTAAGTTATATGATCTCATGGTCATAGGAATGAATACTTGACACGCAGAAAACAGTAGCAACAAAATGACACGATCAACATGCTATGTCTATTAGTTTGGGTCTAGTCCATCACGTGATTCTCCCAATGACGTGATCCAGTTATCAAGAAACAACACCTTGTTCATAATCAGAAGACACTGACTATCATTGATCAACTAGCTAGCCAACTAGAGGCATGCTAGGGACGGTGTTTTGTCTATGTATCCACACTAGTAAATGAGTCTTCATTCAATACAATTATAGCATGGATAATAAACTATTATCTTGATACAGGAATTATAATAATAACTATACATTTATTATTGCCTCTAGGGCATAATTCCAACAAAAAGAGTTTGGAAAAGTAGATACAATGGAGACGTATCAGGTCCCCCAAGCTTAAAACCTTGCTTGTCCTCAAGCAACTCAGTTGACAAACTTAGAGAGAAAGAAAAACTTTGACAAACTCTGTTTGATCTTGTTGTTGCAACTATGTCTAACTCATAACCAGAATTTCAGCAAGATCACAAGTTAACCACATAAGCAAGTGACACAAAGGTCTCATGGTAAACTAATATCAATGGCATAATCAGCTAACGAGCAAATAATAATGAGTTTGAAATACCAACACTTCAATCAAAACAAGCATGAAGCAATATGAATCGGTGGTATCTCGCTAGCTCTTTCTGAGACCGCAAAACATAAATGCAGAGCACTTTCAAAGATCAAGGACTGGCTAAACATTGTAATTCATAGCAACGAAGATCCAGTCATAGTCATGCTCAATATCAATCAAAAGCAAAGCATAAAAATGACAGAGGTGCTCTCTAATTGGTGCTTATAAAAGAGGAGGATGACTCAACAGGAAAATAAATAGACAGTCCCTTCGCAGAGGGAAGCATTGATTTGCAGAGGTGCCAGAGCTCAAGCTTTGAAAACAGAGATAATAATTTTGGGTGCAATGCTTTCATTGTCAACGCAATGACCAAGAGTTCTCTATATCTTCCATGCTACTCATGCTATGGGCAGTTCCCAAACAGAAAAGTAAAGTTTTAACTCCCCCACCACCAATCAATCACACTCCACGGCTAGCCGAATCCTCGGGTACCGTCCATACTAACATCAATCCGGGGGGAGTCTTGTTTTACAGTTATGTTTTTGATTTAAGCGTGGAACTGGGTATTCCAATTACCGGCCCCTTTCTCGTGAATGACAGTGAAGAAACACATGTCGAGGATAACACTCCTAGCATGGAAGATACCAATAGCCCTTTGTCACCACATGAGCGGTTCGGGCATGCAAAACAGATTATTTCTTGAAGGTTTAGAGAGTGGCACATGCAAATTTACTTGGAACGGCAGGTAGATACCGCAAATAGGTAGGTATGGTGAACTCTCATGGAAAAACTTTTGGGTTTATGGAAGTGGATGCACAAGCAGTATTCCGCTTAGTGCAAGTGAAGGCTAGCAAAAGACTGGGAAGCGACCAACTAGAGAGCGACAACAGTCATCAAGATGCAATGAGTTTGACTAACATTGAATGGAAGCATGAACAGGATATGAATCACCATGAACACGAACATCATAGAGGCTATGTTGATTTTGTTTCAACTACATGCATGAACATGCGCCAAGTCAAGCCAGTTGAATCATTCAAAGGAGAATACCATCCTATCATACTACATCATAGTCATCTCAATATCTGTGTTGGCATTCGAGAAAAACCATTATAAGCTCTCAACTAGTTAAGCATGGCATCAGAAACTATGATCTCTAAGTTGTCATTGCAAACATGGTTCTCTCACAACAAAGCTGAATCAGGCATGACAAGCTAGTCATATTTACAAAAACAAAATAGACAGAGTTCATACCAGCTTTTCCAGTCTCAGTCACATCATCATATATCATCATTATTGCCTTTCACTTGCACGATCGAACGATGTGAACAATAATAAGAGTGCTCGTGCAATGGACTAAGCTGAATCTGCAGGCAAACACAAAGGAGAAGACAAAGTAATATGGCTCTTTGAAAGCTAAACATGTATAAATGCAAGTACCACTAAACATTGTAACCAATATCTTCTACCTTGACCCAAAGAAAAAGAAAACTATTCACACGGGAAAACTCCCAACAAGCAAAAGAAGAAAGGAAAATGTTTTTGGGTTTTCTCAAAAGGACACAAAACAAGAAAAAGAAATTAAACTAGCATGGATAATACAGTGGCAAAGTGTAAACGCCGGCTAACAAAGTGAAAGCATAAGCATGAATGTAAAGTCGGTGAGAACACGTACTCCCCGAAGCTTAAGCTTTTGGCCTAGCTTGGTCTACTCCCATGGATGGTCCTGGCGAAACCCAAAATCATAATGGGTCTTATACGGGAGTGCTGGAGCCACTCCCTAAATAGCCGCCTCACATAGTCGAGCAGTCGTCGCCTCCCTCTCATACTCCTCTGCCTCTCCTATGGTTATGTAGTATCTTCGTTTTACCTGAAAGTCAAAGAAAGAAGGAGCAGGAAGGGTAATATGGAAAACACGCTGCTGATCAAATATCAAACGGTATAGGAGGGATCCATGATCTCCCTCAAGGAACTGGTAGCGTGTTAGAGCGACACGATCAAGGTAGGCTGTACGGAGAGGAGGGTCTTCTCAACGGATGGATACTCCAAGAAAATTTGCTAAGCGTGTAGCATAAACTCCACCAAAGAAATCCCCCTCACTGGCATTATTATTCAGCCTCCTTGCTATTATAGCTCCCATATTGAAGCTCCTGTCACCTGTTACTGCGCTCTTAAGGATACTAAGGTGAGAAGCGCATAGGTGACAATGTGCACCCTTGTCGTTAATGCACCTACCTATATATGTGCACCATAGTGCAAGGCAGGGAAATGGATGCTTCCTATGGTGGCTTGCGTCATATCTCTGGTTTCTCCAACAGTTATACTGGAGACAAAGTCTCTGACCGAAGACTTAGAAGGATCATTAATACTAGCCCCATCGGGTATCTTGCAAATCCTATTGAAATCCACAAAATCCATGGCGTAGGATTTATCGTACAGATCAAACAGTATGGACGAGTCACGGCCAACTGAAAATTTAAATCTACGCACGAAAGAGGAAGTGAGCATAGCATACTGTTCACATTTATCTGAGAGGAATTCTTCTAACCTGGCATTGCGGACAAGTGTATCAAACTCATCCTTGAAACCTGCTTCGATCATGAACTCATCGGAAGGCCATTCACATGGTTTTACCGGCGCATTCCTTAGTTGAAAAGGTTTGGGCTCCCGAAAAGAAAGACGGGGACCCTTCTTACTTGAGGAACCACCATGAAACTTCCTCCTGAACATAATTACCTTTTGCTGAAATTTTTGAAGTTCAAGAGAAAAGTGAATGAAGGCAAACCACACCTTGTAGCAACTACTCCTACTAGTGTCTAGAGTCTGTATCACGCGATAAACTACTTGGGACCAGCTAAAATCAACATTTCTAGCTCAAGAACAGGGTCACCAGGGCAGCAAGAATACGCGAAGGATAAAGCACTAGAGCAAAAACTAATTGGACCAATGGAGGAGTCACTTACCAAGGAGTAATTTCCCCAGAACGGTTCGGAGAATGGTGCTTTGAGCAAGGAGATCGAAAATCACAGCCAAATGAGCAAGAACACGGGTTTGAGCTGCGAAACAATTTTTTCTGGAGGTGGAAGAAGAGGCTGGGAGCTGGAATGAGTGGAGGGGGTCCCTGTGGGCCCCACAAGCTTGCTAGCCGCCACCAGGGGGGTGGCGGTGGCAGGGCTTGTGGCCCACTGGTCAGGCCCGCAGGCCAGCTCTGAGGCCCAGTATTTTTCAAATATTCCAGAAAAATCATACTAAATTTTGAGGACCATCGGAGAACTTTTATTTTCGAGGTATTTTTCTCCGGGACGCTAAAATAGAAAACATGAAAAGCTAAACTAAATCTATCGTTTTTCTTCTAAGCAACAGAAAATGAAAGCTCAAAACAGAGGTATGTGACTCTTTGATTCATCCATTTCATGGTCATCGAAAGAAATCCGTTAATGGGGTTGATCAAGTCCTCATGACAAAAAACCTTCTCGAATCGCAAGAGAGAACAGAGAATTTTCAAATAGCCACTAAGTCACCTCAATGGGGATATGTATCTCCCCAACAATCAAATCATACTTCATCTTGACACGGGGAATAAGGCATTCAAAGCTCCCAATAAGAATCGATGAAGTCTTTTCGATAGCATTGATGCAATGTACTTGATATCGTTTTTTCGGAAAGTGCACTGCGTGCTCATTACCATTGACATGGAAAGTGATATTGCCTTTGTTGCAATCTATAACAGCCCCTGTCGTGTTTAAAAAGGGTCTTCCGAGGATGACAGCCATGGCATCGTCCTCGGAAATATCTAAGATAACAAAGTCTGTTAAGATAGTGGTATTAGCAACCACAACAGGCACATCCTCGCAAAAGCCGATAGGGAAGTAGTTGATTTGTCGGCCATTTGCAGAGAAATTTCAGTAGGTGTCAACTTATCCAATTCATGTCTACGATAAAGAGAGAGCGGCATAACACTAACACCGGCTCCAAGGTCACATAAGGCACTTCTTACGTAGTTTCCTTTAATGGAGCAAGGTATAATGGGAACTCCAGGATCACCAAGTTTCTTAGGAGTTCCACCTTTGAATGTGTAATTGGCAAGCATGGTGGAGATCTCAAGGTCTGGTATCTTCCATTTATTGGTCACGATATCTTTCAAGTACTTGGCATACGGAGACATCTTGAGCATATCAGTTAACCGCATGTGCAGAAAGATGGGTCTTATCATCTCAACGAAGCGCTCAAAATCATCATCATCCTTTTTCTTGGATGCCTTAGGAGGAAAGGGCATAGATCTCTGAACCAATGGCTCCCTTTCTTTACCATGCTTCCTAGCAGTGGAGTCATTCTTATCGTATTTCTTAGGTTGTGGGTTATCAGGATTAACCGTAGGTTCAATCTCCACATCCTCATCATTGCTAGGTTGAGCATTATTATGAACATCGATGTCCATATTGTCACCAGATTGTGTTTCTGTATCAGACGCAGAAATATCATTAGGTTCTTCAGGTGTGACAGTATTTGGTGAACTGGCAAGTAGGTTTCTATCATCCTTCTTCTTCTCCTTAGGATGACTGGGTTTATCAGCATTAATTCCTTGAGAATCTTGATCAATTCTCTTAGGATGACCTTCAGGATACAAAGGTTCCTGAGTCATTTTGCCTCCTCTAGTAATGACTCTGACAGAGTTGTCATTTAATTCATTGACCAGGTCATTCTGATCTTTAAGTACTTGTTCTGCCTGAGTAGTAAGCATAGAGGCATGTTTACTCAGAAGCTTCACATCTGACATTCTTGTCTACACAAGCAGTTAAATGGCTAAGCATACGAGCACTTTGTTCCAAATGTCTGCTAACATAATCATTGAAACTCTGTTGTTTGGCAACAAAGTTGTTGAATTCATCAAAGCATAGGCTAGCAGGTTTATCAAAAGGAATATCACTCTTGTCAAACCTACGCAGAGAATTCACTTCTACTACTTGTATCGGGTTATCGAGACCATGGATCTCTTCGATAGGTGGTATATTTTTGATATCTACAGATCTAATGCCTTTCTCTTGCATAGATTTCTTGGCTTCTTGCATATCTTCGGGACTGAGGAATGGAATACCTCTTTTCTTGGGAGTTGGCTTAGGAGGTGGTTCGGGAATAGTCCAAGCATTATCATTGATCAAGATGTTATTCAGTAGGGTCTCAGCTTGTTCTACAGTTCGTTCCCTGAAAACACAACCGACAGAACTATCTAGGTGGTCTCTAGTAGCATCGGTAAGTCCGTTATAGAAGATATCAAGTATCTTGTTCTTCTTAAGAGGGTGATCAGGCAAAGCATTCTGTAGCTGGACGAGCCTCCCCAAGCTTGTGGGAGACTCTCTTCTTGGAGTTGAGCAAAGTTGTATATTTCCTGCAAGGCAGCTTGCTTCTTATGGGCAGGGACATATTTCTCACAGAAGTAATAGATCATATCCTGGGGACTACTTACACATCCAGGAGCAAGAGAGGTGAACCAGTCTTTAGCGTCATCCTTTAGAGAGAAAGGAAACAACTTAAGGATATAGTAGTGGCGGATCTTCTCCTCACTAGTGAAAATGGTGGCTACATCGTGTAGTTTGGTAAGATGGGCTACGACCGTGTCAGACTCATAACCGTGGAAAGGATCAGATTCGACTAGAGAGATTATCTCAGGATCGACAGAGAATTCATAATCCTTATCGGTGATAAAGATAGGTGAAGTGGCAAACTTTGGGTGGTATTTCATCCTAGCTTTCAGAGATTTTTCCTTCCACTTGAGAAGTAATTTCTCAACATCATAGGCATCCTTACACGCAAGAAAGTCCTCAGCTATCTCTCCCTCCATAACGTAACCCTCAGGTATATCAGGCAATTCATATCTAGGAGAGCTAGATCTAGCAGGAGCAAAATCAGGTTCTATCTCAATAGTATCGGCAGTTTCGGAAGCATCACGAGCATTGGCAGTAACTCTAGCAATATGAGCATCAAGTAACACCCCTAGTGGAACATCAGGCAAAGTAGTATCTCTAGCAGTATCAAGCATAGCATCATCAGGCATAATAGAATCTCTAGCATCATCAGGCAAAGCATCTCTAGCAGTATCAGGCAAAGCATCTCTAGCAGTATCAGGCAAAGCAGTATCAGGCATAGCATCTCTAGCAGTATCATCATAAGCATCATCAAGCATAGGCGGCATATCAAGATTTCTAGCAGGAGGTGATGTCGCAAACTTACTCATAACTAAAGGTGAATCAAGTGTAGAGCTAGATGGTAGTTCCTTACCTCCCCTCGTAGTTGAGGGCAAGCCTTTGGTTTTTGGATCCTTCAGATTCTTCATAGTGATCAGCAGATATAAATCCCAAGTAACTCAGAGAATATAGCAATACCTCCTCGGCAACGGCGCGAGAAAAATGCTGATTCGCACTCTCTGGCAATAGCTAGACGAATGCTAATTCTGTAACAACAGACCTTCCCCTGCAACAGCACCAGAAGAATGCTGCTAGCACTCCCAGGCAACGAAACTAGAAGAATGTTGTTGACGGCCCACCAGCGCATGGGTTCGTAGTAGTTTTCGAGGGTAGAGTATTCGACCCAAATTTTTTGATTCGCCAATAGGAGGTGAGAGGATACTCTCGAGTATTAGCAGCTGAATTTTTCTGATTCAACCGCACCTGAAAGATTAGTATCTGCAAGCAAAGTAGTAGCAGCAAGGTAACGAGTAATAGCAGTGGCAAGGAACAGTAGTAGTGACAGCAGTAGCAAGTAGCAACAGTAGCAAGTAACAGTAAGACAAGTAATAGCAGCAGCAACAGTAGTAACAACAGTAGAAGCAGAGCGAGACAAGTAACAGTAGCAGCAACAGTAGTAACAGCAGTAGTGGGATAAACTCGTAGGCAATGGTTCGGTTATTTGTTTGGATGATATTCATCATGCAACAGTTATGACATGGAGAGATATGTGGCTAGCTCCCGTTCGTCAATGTGATGTAGGCATGCATTCCGTGTGTCGTCATACGTGCTTAGGGAAAAGAACTTGCATGAGATCTATTGACCATCCCTCACATAGCAGCGGGGTCCAAATGGAAACTACGGGAAATTAATGTTCTCGTTTTAGTAAAGAACCGGACCAACGCATTAGCACTTGGTGAACACATGAACTCCTCAAACTTTGGTCATCACCGGGAGTGGTTCCGGTTATTGTCACTCCGGGGTTGCCGGATCATAACACATAGTAGGTAACTAGAACTTGCAAGATCGGATCTAAAACACACATATATTGGTGGCAACATAATAATTTCAGATGTGAAGTCATGGTACTCGGGCCCTAGTGACAAGCAATAAGCATGGCAAAGTAGTAGCAACATCAATCTCAGAACATAGTGGATACTAGGGATCAATCCCCATCAAAACTAACTAGATTACATGATACATCTCATCCTACTCATCACCGCCCAGCGAGCCTACGAATAGATTACTCATGAATGACGAAGAGCTTCATGGAATTGGAGAGGGAAGAAGGTTGATGATGACGATCACGACGATTTCCCCTCTCTGGAGCCCAAAACGGACTCCAGATCTTCCCTCCAGATGAAGAACAGGTTGTGGCGGCGCCTCCGTATCGCAAACGCGACGAAATCTTTTCTCTTGATTTTTTCTCGGACGAAAGTGAACTTATAGAGCTGAGATTGGGGGTGGCAGAGCCATGTGGGCCCCACAAGCTTGCCATCCGCCACCGGCCGGGTGGCGGCTACAGGGCTTGTGGCCCACTGGCCCACCCCTCAGGTGGATCTTTGCGCAGGTATTTTAAAAAATTTCCAAAAATATTCCCCGTAAATTTTCAAGACGTTCTGAGAACTTTGATTTCTGCACAAAAACAATACCAAGGCAATTCTGCTGAAAACAGCGTCAGTCCACGTTAGTTCCATTCAAATCATGCAAATTAGAGTCCAAAACAAGGACAAAAGAGTTTGGAAAAGTAGATACGATGGAGATGTATCACTGCACACACCACATGACTGGTGACAAAAGCTTGCTGATGAATATGCCACTAACTCCATCACCCGTGAAGCAAATCACATATGCTGACAAAGGTAAAAGCAAGGTATTGGGACTTGGCAAAGTGGCTATTTCCAAGGATAGGCACATGGACAAAGTAATGCTTGTTGAATCCCTTGGATTTAACCTCATGTCAGTCTCAATGCTTTGTGATCTTGATATGATTTTTATCTTTGGAAGATATAGATGTGTTGTCATCATGGAATCTGATGCATCCAAAGTCTTCGAAGGTGTTACAAGAGGGGATTTGTACATTGTTGATTTCTCGACAGGTCCTCAACCAGCCACTTGCTTACTAGCAAAAACCTCAGAAGGGTGGATGTGGCATCGAAGACATGGTCATGCAGGCATGACGAATTTGCACACGCCCACGGAGAAGAAGCATGTCATCGGCATCGAATCAGTCAAATTCCTCAAGGATCACCTCTGCAGTGCTTGTGAGTCTTGGAAAATGACCAGATCCAAGCACCCCTCGAAGACTATCATGACCACTACTCGTCCATTTGAATTGCTTCACATGGATCTATTTGGACCTACTCATTATGCCACTATAACCAATGCATCATCTTTATATGGCTTTGTCATAGTTGATGATTACTCCAGATATACATGGGTGTATATCATCTTATACAAAACTGAAGTGTAGGAAGTCTTCAAACGATTTTCTTCAAGGGCCTCGACGAACTTCGGTATCAAGATCGAGCACATCAGGAGGGATAATGGAACAAAGTTCAAAAACACTAGTCTTGATAATTATCTTGATGAACTTGGTATTACTCACGAATTGTCTGTTCCTTATACTCCTCAATAGAATGTTGTCGTTGAAAGGAAGAACAGGACTCTGGTTGAAATGGCAAGAACCATGCTTGAAGAATATCAGATTCCTTGTTGCTTTTGGCCTGAAGCAATCAACACTGCAAGCCATATCATCAACAGGATAAGCTGTCTCCTAAGGAAGCAATAAAGCTCAAAGCTACTGAAGACATTGTTTCCACTGAGGAAATTGATGAAGAAATCATTCCAAGCACTGATGAAAATCAAGAGGATGCTCCTGAGGAAATTGCTCTTGAGCCAATTCCTCAGCCCAGACGAAATCCTCAACTAGCTCATCCGAGGATTGCAAATTAAGTGGAACTTGACAAAATCCTCAATGACATCAACACGCCAGGTCCTCTCACTCGCTCAAAAGCTTCACACTTAGTTAACTTTTGTGGGCATTTCTGCTTTGTGTCTATCACAGAAACTTCAAAAGTTGATGAGGCTTTCATGGAACCGGAATGGATTCAAGCCATGCAAGACGAACTTCTTCAATTCAAGATGAATGACGTATGGGAGCTCGTCAAACGACCAGACCCTCGCAAGCACAATATCATCGGAACCAAGTGGATTTTGTGAAACAAGCAAGATGAGGATGGTCAAGTGGTGAGGAATAAGGAACGACTTGTAGCCCAAGGCTACACACAGGTTGAAGGAATAGATTTCGATGAAACTTTTGCACCTGTTGCTAGACTTGAAGCTATTCGAATACTACTTGCTTATGCTAATCATCATAACATCATCTTATATCAAATGGATGTGAAAAGTGCATTCCTCAATGGTAAGCTTGAGGAAGAAGTATATGTTGCTCAGCCCCCAGGTTTTGAGGATCGAAAGAATCCACACAAAGTCTTCAGACTCAAAAAGGCTCTCTATGGTCTCAAGCAAGCCCCTCGGGCATGGTATGATACATTGAAGGAATTCCTCATGAAGAAAGGCTTCAAGCCTGGTTCACTCGATCCAACACTTTTCACTAAATCATATGATAAAGAACTATTTGTGTGCCAGATATATGTCGATGACATCATATTTGGCTGTATTGACAAACATTACAGTGATGAATTTGCTTACATGATGAGTGAAGAATATCAAATGTCTCTGATGGGGGAGCTGAAATTCTTCTTATGTCCTCAAATTCGTCAACAACACAATGGAATCTTCATATCACACGAGAAATACCTCAAGGATGTTCTGAGGAAATTCGACATGCATGAATGCAAAGGTGCCAAGACTCCAATGCCTACCAACGGCCACCTCTGCACTGACAAAATGGTAAAGAATTCAATCATCGGGTATATCGCTCCATGATTGGCTCTTTACTATATTCATGTGCATCTAGGCCAGGTATAACGCTTAGTGTTTTCATGTGTGCACGTTTTCAATAAAAACCGAAGGAATCACACCATAAGGCTGTCAAACATATTCTTCGATACTTAGCTCACACACCAACACTAGGATTATGGTACCCCAAGGGCTCAAATCTTAATCTTGTGGGATATTCTTCTGACTATGCTGGTGACCTTGTGGATCGCAACTCAACCTCTGGCACATGTCATTTCCTTGGAAGATCATTAGTCTGCTGGTCCTCAAAGAAGCAGAACTGTGTTTCACTCTCCACTGCCGAAGTTGAGTACATTATTGCTGGTTCATGCTGTGCTCAATTGGTATGGATGAGGCAAACCCTCAAGGACGTGCCTCTCTACTGCGACAGTGAGAGTGCAATCAAGATTGCATACAACCCAGTACAACACTCGATGACCAAGCACATCCAGATTCGTCATCATTTTCTTCGGGACCATGTCCTCAAGGGCAATATCCTCATCGACCATGTGAAGATTGACGATCAACTGACAGATATCTTCACTAAGCCCTTGGATGAGAAAACGTTTTGCAAGTTGTGGTGTGAGCTAAATATCTTAGAATCTTCAAATGTTTTGTAAAAACATGCACACATCCTAACACTAATGCAAAATTGATGACTTAGATGTGCAACACACGATGAATCGATTTTCTTCAACCAATGAAAACGTCACTCTTAGTGTGAGGAAATCAACGAAGAAGATGATTCTCAGGGCCCTACAACAATTGTACGCAGCATCTGAAATCAACTCTCTTATATGGTGGGTCACGCCACCACCCAACTTGAAATTCCTCAAGTTGAACTTCTTCAAAGTTGAATTTCTTCAAAACTGATTTCTTCAAAGTAGTTGTTTTTCTTCATAAATTCCTCATGTTACTTATCTATGCAACAAGTTCCATGTCAGTCGATGTAACTGATCTCGCATAATCATACGAGTAAAGTTGGTCCGGGACGCTTCAATCCAACAATGTCGTTGAATCAAGAAAAGACATAGGAGGGCACCAAATTGAACATCAATGCCCACAAACTCTTTTATGTTCGACTCGAGATATCATCTACGCATGAACCTAGCTCTGATACCACTGTTGGGGAACGTAGCATGGGAAACAAAAAATTTCCTACGCACACGCAATACCTATCCATGGTGATGATCATCTATGAGAGGGGAGAGTGAATCTTCATAGCCTAGTAGTGTCACACCCTGTTTTTCACCACCAATGGTTTAAGTTGCAAAAATCAGAGCTTGTTAAAACTTTTTCTAGTGATGTTGTGAATGTTGTGAATGTCTTGTATGAATGTATGCTTGTTTGCTTGATGATCCAAAACCCATGATAAATTTATTTATTTTTAAATGAGTTTCCAAAACTATTTTTCTTTGACACCAGATCACCTGTACCTTGCTTGGGTTACACTACTAGCTCATCATGCCTAGTAGCACTCCCAACCAAAGTTGGTGATCTGAACTCAAATACTATTATTATTTACCAAAAACATTATTTAATGTTTTAAAACATTATTTTTCTATTTTAAATACATGTCTGTTTCTAAGGCCAGGAATGATATTTCCACAAGGAAAAATGCTTCTGTGCCTTAGAAAATTCTAAGTAAAATCATGGAAACTCACAAGGACATATATTTTCCATATATAAGATTTTCAACCCTATTTTATATTACAATTATTTGAATAAAACCCTGAAAACCATTCCTGTCTGTTTTAACCTTTTTAGGTATTTCCAAAGGAAATACTCTCAATAAAATCCCTTGAAATTACAGGAGCCTCCCCAAGCCATATTTGGTGCCCACATAAAATCTCACCTTGATCCAAGGTGGGGAAGGACACCAAATGAGCTTAAAACCCTCTTTGTCCAGAATAGAGTTGGAACAACTCTACATAGCAAAGTTTGTCCAATGGGCCTAAAACTTTGCAGGGCTGTTTGGCACCTCAAATGACGACTACACACCAAAAATGACATTTGCTAGACTCTGTTTAGTCACACTCCATTTGGAGAGGACAGATCTCGCCACTTTGATGCATTTTCAAGTTTAGAAAGCTAAACTTGTTCAATGGAGCTCAAAATTGATGGAAACCCCTACTTTTACCCCTAGACCAAACCTGTTAAGTTGCAGTTCCAGTGGTGGAGTGGAAGCACCCCAAAGCACTGTCGAACACCTTCTGACAGGAAGGTAAAAACCCACCTAGCCACTATTTTACCCAATGTCAAAGCCTCAAACTTGGTGTATTAGTGCCTCAGACCAACCTAAACACCCAGTCAACTGGCCCCTCCCTAGTTCAAAGAACAATTGACAAGAACCCCAATTTGCACCACAGATCAGGACTGACAGCACTAGTGAAACCTGTCCCCCTTGACCAGACAGTGCTCTCACTAGCACACAACGGCTAGATACACTCCCGGCAACACCCAGGACATGAGGGACACGTCTAAAGTGCCCAGGACGTGCCAACATGTTGTGGCATGCTAAAATTGCGCTCTGGACGCGCTACAGGGAGCCACCGAGAAGGGGACGACGCTCCTGGCCGGTTCCAACCTCCCCCGAAGTGTCCAAGACCTCCCCCGACAACCCCTGTGTGTAAAGCAGCTGCCAGGGACCCTCCTTTCTCGCGCTAGACCTCGGGCGACGCGTGCCCGCACGCACCCGACTCGGCCGAGCATGCATAGACGCTGCACCTCGACCCCATGTCTTCTCCCTCTGCGGCCGATGCTTTAGAGCGTCCCAAACCACGTCTCGAGAATGTGGTTTCGCAGCCAGCTCCTCACTGTGCACGCACGCGCGCCACGGTGAGTCACCGGCGCCACCGAGTCGGCTCACCATTGCGATCCTATAAATAGCCCCCCCCGGCGCCTCAGCACCCCTCCAGCAGCCTCTGCACGACCACTAGCTCCTCCCTAACCACCCAATCGAGCTCGCAGAGCCCCGGTGCTCGAGATTGACCGAGGCCCTCCGCCTCGGAGCTCCGGTCGGTCTCCGGCTACACGCCGGCTCTTGCGACACTCGACCCACCAGAGCACTCCCCTCGACACCAGGAACCTTTCCCCCAACAGCCCCGAGCTATTCTGTGCCCCTAGCTAGCAGTTCAACCACGTCCCGAAACCCCTCCGCCACGGCGACTCCAAGCCTCTCCGGAGCTGTCCCGACCACCTGCAGGTAGGCGGAGGCACGCTGAACCCATTCCTGCCCTTAGCTAGGCCCAAGGACGAAGGTAGCCTCGCCAGAGTTCATCTCCTCCTCCCTGACCGGAGGTAGGGGAAGAACCCGACAGGTGGGCTCCACCTGTCGGCGTCTTGGAGCAGCCCCCGCGCACAGCCACAGCCGCTGACCCCAGGGGCCCGCACGTCAGGTTCGAACCTGGCGCCTGCGCACGCCTGGCAGCCTGCTGGCTGGCTGGGCCGGCCTGCTTCCCAGGTCAGGCTTTGGCCTTTTTCTTTTAGTTTTAAAATAGAGACTAAAATGATTTTTTGTAAAAATAACTACCAAGTGGAAAAATATAATTCTTCCACTGATACTTTTCTAAAAATGAGTAGTATTTGATTCTGCCATTGTTGGCATTTTTCAAAAACAGAATCTGTTTTATAATAATATAAAGGCATTAAAGGCAATAGTTTGCCCCTGTTTAATAATTATTAAAAATGCTCAGCTATTAAAAACTAAGAAAGATATTTTTCAAATTAACAACCTGAATTTAACCAAGTTTTGCAATATTTTTAAAAGTGATTTGTGATCAGTTTTTGTGTGAGCTATTTCTTCTTCATTCTATTCTCGATGATAGAATTACCGAGTGACGAAGGATTCGGAGCGGAAGACCTCGAAGACCCCGGATACCTAACTGACCAAGGTAAGCAGCCCTTTGACCATGACTTGAGCATATAAGTTGATGCATGCTAGAATAGCAATTACTTTCCGTTGCATGTGATCATAATGTCGGTTCATCATTTGTGTGATGGTGATGCTATACATATGGCTCCTCGGAGCACAAACATGATGAGCTTGACCCTACCATCTATGAGGATCATGCTACTGTCATGTTGACTAGTAGAGTTAGAGAACCATAGCATGAGCATGATGATGAGTTAAATCAAAGGTTTATGAAAACCCCGTCGGGTGCCACTAATGCCCGAGGGTGATGATGAGATGGGTGGCCACTTTTGGTGAAGTGGTGCACCGGTGTTTTGTGTGAGTATGGTTTCGGAAATGGGATTAGGTTTATGATGTGTCGACCGTCCGAGCCTTAGCAGTACGATCACGTTACCCCTTTATGGGACGGGGCTTTGTTGATTACTCTGGTCGGTACTAGCAAAGAACCACATTACTAGTGGCGGAAGTGATTGTCGTCACTATCGTGATGAGGTCGTGCCAGGAAGGGCGACTATGCCATTGTTATCAGTTCCAGGCACACAGTTGGTCCCCGCATGGTTTGTACCATCTAGAGTCGGTGCTCGTAAGACGTACAACATGTGGGCTGGGTACCAATCGAGTGGACCTCTTTGTTTAGTATCGTCAGGGGAAAGATAATGATCGGGTACTTACCTCGGGTATATGTGATATACCGCGAGTAGTGGATGACACGGAAGTTTCCCGGATCTCTGTTGGAAATAAGCCCTAGAGGCAATAATAAATTAGTTATTATTATATTTCTTTGTTCATGATAATCGTTTATTATCCATGCTAAAATTGTATTGATTGGAAACACAATACTTGTGTGGATACATAGACAAAACACTGTCCCTAGTAAGCCTCTAGTTGACTAGCTCGTTGATCAAAGATGGATAAGGTTTCCTGACAATAGGCAAGTGTTGTCACTTGATAACGGGATCACATCATTAGGAGAATCATGTGATGGACTAGACCCAAACTAATAGATGTAGCATGTGGATCGTGTCATTTTGTTGCTACTGTTTTCTGCGTGTCAAGTATTTGTTCCTATGACCATGAGATCATATAACTCACTAACACCGGAGGAATGCTTTGTGTGTATCAAACGTCGCAACGTAACTGGGTGACTATAAAGATGCTCTACAGGTATCTTCGAAGGTGTTAGTTGAGTTAGTATGGATCGAGACTGGGATTTGTCACTCCGTGTGACGGAGAGGTATCTCGGGGCCCACTCGGTAATACAACATCACACACAAGCCTTGCAAGCAATGTGACTTAGTGTAAGTTGCGGGATCTTGTATTACGGAACAAGTAAAGAGACTTGCCGGTAAACGAGATTGAAATAGGTATGCGGATACTGACGATCGAATCTCGGGTAAGTAACATACCGAAGGACAAAGGGAATGACATACGGGATTATATGAGTCCTTGGCACTGAGGTTCAAACGATAAGATCTTCGTAGAATATGTAGGATCCAATATGGGCATCCAGGTCTGGCTATTAGATATTGAGCGAGGAGTCTCTCGGGTCATGTCTACATAGTTCTCGAACCCGCAGGGTCTGCACACTTAAGGTTTGACGTTGTTTTATGCGTATTTGAGTTATATGGTTGGTTACTGAATGTTGTTCGGATTCCCGAATGAGATCACGGACGTCACGAGGGTTTCCCGAATGGTCCGGAAACGAAGATTGATATATAGGATGACCTCATTTGATTACCGGAAGGTTTTCGGAGTTACCGGGAATGTACCGGGAATGACGAATGGGTTCCGGGAGTTCACCGGGGGGGCAACCCACCCCGGGGAAGCCCATAGGCCTTGAGGGTGGCGCACCAGCCCTTAGTGGGCTGGTGGGACAGCCAAAAAGGACCCTATGCGCATTGGAAGAAAAATCAAAGAGAAAAAAAGGAGGTGGTGGGAAAGGGAAGAAGGACTCCACCTTCCAAACCAAGTAGGACTCGGTTTGGGAGGGGGAGACCTTCCCCCTTGGTTCGGCCGACCCCCTTGGGGATCCTTGAGCCCCAAGGCAAGGCCCCCCCTCTCCCACCTATATATACGGGGGTTTTAGGGATGATTTGAGATGACCTTTCCATGGCAGCCCGACCACATACCTCCACGGTTTTTCCTCTAGATCGCGTTTCTGCGGAGCTCGGCGGAGCCCTGCTGAGATAAGATCACCACCAACCTCCGGAGAGCTGTCACGCTGCCAGAGAACTCTTCTACCTCTCCCTCTCTCTTGCTGCATCAAGAAGGCCGAGATCATCGTCGAGCTGTACGTGTGCTGAACGCGGAGGTGCCGTCCGTTCGGCACTAGATCGTGGGACTGATCGCGGGACGGTTCGCGGGGCGGATCGAGGGACGTGAGGACGTTCCACTACATCAACCGCGTTCACTAACGCTTCTGCTATACGTTCTACAAGGGTACGTAGATCACACATCCCCTCTCGTAGATGGACATCACCATGATAGGTCTTCGTGCGCGTAGGAAATTTTTTGTTTCCCATGCGACGTTCCCCAACAGTGGCATCATGAGCTAGGTTCATGCGTAGATGTATTCTCGAGTAGAACACAAAAGTTTTTGTGGGTGGTGATGTGTGTTTTTCTGCCCTCCTTAGTCTTTTCTTGATTCCGCGGTATTGTTGGATTGAAGCGGCTTGGACCGACATTCCTCGTACGCTTACGAGAGACTGGTTTCATCGCTACGAGTAACCCCGTTGCTCAAAGATGACTGGCAAGTGTCAGTTTCTCCAACTTTAGTTGAATCGGATTTGACCGAGGAGGTCCTTGGATGAGGTTAAATAGCAACTCATATATCTCCGTTGTGGTGTTTGCGTAAGTAAGATGCGATCCTACTAGATACCCATGGTCACCACGTAAAACATGCAACAACAAAATTAGAGGACGTCTAACTTGTTTTTGCAGGGTATGCTTGTGATGTGATATGGCCAACGATGTGATGTGACATATTGGATGTATGAGATGATCATGTTGTAATAGTTAATATCGACTTGCACGTCGATGGTATGTCAACCGGCAGGAGCCATAGGGTTGTCTTTAAACTAACGTTTGTGCTTGCAGATGCGTTTACTATTTTGCTAGGACGTAGCTTTAGTAGTAATAGCATGAGTAGCACGACAACCCCGATGGCGACACGTTGATGGAGATCATGATGATGGAGATCATGGTGTGACGCCGGTGACAAGGAGATCGTGCCAGTGCTTTGGTCATGGAGATCAAGAAGCGCTTGATGATGGCCATATCATGTCACTTATGAATTGCATGTGATGTCAATCTTTTTTGCACCTTATCTTGCTTAGAACGACGGTAGCATTATGAGGTGATCTCTCACTAAAATTTCAAGACGAATTTGTGTTCTCCCCGACTGTGCACCGTTGCGACAGTTCTTCGTTTCGAGACACCACGTGATGTTCGGGTGTGATAGACTCAACATTCACATACAACGGGTGCAAAACAGTTGCACACGCAGAACACTCGGGTTAAGCTTGACGAGCCTAGCATGTGTAGACATGGCCTCGGAACACATGAGACCGAAAGGTCGAGCATGAATCGTATAGTTGATATGATTAGCATAGAGATGCTTACCACTGAAACTATTCTCGACTCACATGATGATCGGACTTGAGATAGTGGATTTGGATCATGTACCACTCAAATGACTAGAGAGATGTACTTTTTGAGTGGGAGTTCTTAAGTAATATGATTAATTGAACTAATTGTCATGAACATAGTCTAATGGTCTTTGCGAATTACGATGTAGCTTGCGCTATAGCTCTACTATTTTTATATGTTCCTAGAGAAAATTTAGTTGAAAGTTGATAGTAGCAAACTTTGCAGAGGATTGTCCTCGTTGCTGCGCAGAAGGCTTATGTCCTTAATGCACCACTCGGTGTGCTGCACCTCGAGCGTCGTCTGTTGATGATGTGAACATCCGACATACACGTTTCTGATGACTACACGATAGTGCAGTGCAAAATACTTAATGGCTTAGAAGCAAGGCACCAAAGACGTTTTGAAACGTCACGGAACATAAGTGATGTTCTAAAGAGATGAAATTGTGATTTCATGCTCGTGCCCTTGTTAAGAGGTACGAGACCTCCGACAAGATTCTTTGTCCACAAAGTAAAGGAGAAAAGCTCAATCGTTGAGCGTGTGCTCAGATTGTCTGAGTACGACAATCGCTTGAATCAAGTGGGAGTTAATCTTCTAGATAAGATAGTGATAGTTCTCCAAAGTCACTGCCACCAAGCTGTGAGAGCTTTGTGATGAACTATAACATATCAAGGATAGATACAATGATCTTGGAGTGATTCGCGATGTTTGACACTGCGAAAGTAGAAATCAAGAAGGAGCATCAATAGTTGATGGTTAGTAGAACCACTAAGTTTCAAGAAAGGCAAGGGCTAGAAGGGATACTTCGAGAAACGGCAAAACAGTTGCTGCACTAATGAAGAGACCCAAGATTAAACCCAAACCCGAGACTAAGCGCTTCTGTAATGAGGGTAACAGTCACTAAGGCGGAGCAACTCTAGATACTTGGTAGATAAGAAGGCTGGCAAAAGTCGAAAGAAGTATATTTGATATACATGATGTTGATGTGTACTTTACTAGTACTCCTAGTAGCATGAGGGTATTGGATACCGGTTCGGTTGCTAAGTGATTAGTAACACGAAATGAAAGCTACGGCATAAACGGAGACTAGCTAGAGGCGAGGTGACGATACGTGTTGGAAGTGTTTCCAAGGTTGATATGATCAAACGTCGCACGCTCCCTCTACCATCGGGATTGGTGTTAAACCTAAATAATTGTTATTTTGTTCTTGCGTTAAGCATGAACATGATTGGATCGTGTTATTGCAATACGATTATTCATTTAAAGAGAATAACGGTTACTCTATTTTCTTGAATAATCACCTTCGATGGTTTATTGAATCTCGATCGTAGTGTTACACATGTTCATGATATTGGTGCCAAAAGATACGAGGTAATGATGATAGTACCTCTTACTTGTGGCACTGCCGCTTGAGTCATGTTGGTATAAATTGCATGAAGAGGCTCCATGCTGATGGATCTTTATCCTCACTTGATTTTGAATCACTAGTGACATGCAAATCATACAACAAGAGCAAGGCCTTGTTTTCATTGAGATGAAATAAGATAGTAACTTGTTGGAAGTGATACATTTTGATGTATGCAGTCCAATGGGTGCTGAGGCACGCAGTGGATATCATTATGTTCTTACTTCAATGACGATTTGAGTAGATACTAGAGTATTTGCTTAATGAATCACAAGTCCAAAATATTGAAAAGTTCAATTCTGTTTCGGAGTGAAGTTCGTCGTAACAAGAGGATAAACTGTCTACGATATGATCATAGAAATGAATATCTGAGTTACGAGTTTTGGTACGCAGTTAAGACAATGTGGAAATTGTTTCGCGGTTCATGCCACCTAGAACATCATAGTGTGATGATGTGTCTTAACGTCATAGCCACACACTATTTGGTATGGTGCATGCTATGATGTCTCTTATCGAATTACCACTATCGTTTATGGGTTAAGCATTAGAGACAACCACATTCACTTTAAAAGGGCACCACGTATTCCCGTTGAGATGAAACAGTATAGACTGAGGTTTAGAGAAATCTAAACTGTCGTTTCTTGAAAGTTTGGGGCTTCGGCACTTATGTGAAAAAGTTTCAGTCTGATAAGCTCGAACCCAAAGTGGATAAATGCATCTTCATAGGATATCCAAAACAGTTGGGTACATCTCCTATCTCATATCCGAAAGCAAAGTGTTTGTTTCTAGAAACGGATCCTTTCTCGAGGAAAGGTTTCTCTCGAAAGAATTGAGTGGGAGGGTGGTAGAACTTGATGAGGTTATTGAACCATCACTTCGACCAGTGTGTAGGAGGGCGCAGGAAGTTGTTCCTGTGGCGCCTACACCAATTGAAGTAAAAGCTGATGATGGTGATCATCGAGCATCGGATCAAGTTACTACAAGCCTCGTAGGTTGACAAGGTCGCGTACTACTACAGAGTGGTACGGTAACCCGGTCTTGGAGGTCATGTTGTTGAGCAACAGTGAACCTACGAGTTATGGAGAAAGCAATGGTGGGCCCAGATTCCGACAAATGGCTGGAAGCCATGTAATCCGAGAGAGGATCCATGTATGAAAACAAAGTGTAGACTTTGGAAGAACTACTTGATGGTCATAGGACTATTGAGTAAAGATGGATCTTTAAAAGGAAGACAAACGATGATAGTGATAAGTCACTATTAAGAAAAGCTCGACTTGTCGCAAAGATGTTTCCGACAAGATCAAACAGTTGACTATGATGAGACTTTCTCACTCGTAGCAATGCTGAAAGTCTGTTAGAATTATGTTAGTAGTTGCTGCATTATTTATGAAATATTGCATGTAGGATGTCAAAACATTGTTTCCTCGACGGTTTCCTCGAGCAAACATTGTATGAGATACAACCATAAGGTTCTGTCGATCCTAAATATACTAGCAAGTATGCAAGCTCCAGCGATCCTTAAATGGACTGGTGCAAGCATCTCAGAGTTGGAATATACACTTTGATGAGATGATCAAGGATTTTGGGTTTGTACAAGGTTTATGAGAAACTTGTATTTCCAAAGAAGTGAGTGGGAGCACTGTAGAATTTCTGATAAGTGTATGTGGTTGACATATTGTGGATCAGAAGTAATGTAGAATTTTTGTAAAGCATACAAGGTTGTTTGAAAGAAGTTTTCAAAGGAGTACCTGGATTGCGCTACTTGAACGTTGAGCATCAAAGATCTATGGGGATAGATCGAAAGCACTTAATGGAAGTTTCAACAAGATGCATGCCTTGACAAGTTTTTGAAAGAGTTCAAAATAGATCAGCAAAGAAGGAGTTCTTGGTTGCGTTGTGAGGTGTGAATTTGAGTAAGACTCAAAACCCGACCCCGGCAGAATAAAGAGAATATACGAAGGTCGTCTTCTATGCCTTAGCCGTAGACTCTAAAGTATGCCATGCTGAGTACCGCACCTGATGTGTGCCTTGCGGCAAGTCAGTTAAAGAGGTACATAGAGTGATCCAGGATTGAATCACTGATCAGCGGTCAAAGTTATCCTTAGTAACTAAATAGACTAAGGAATTTTTCTCGATTATGGAGGTGGTTAAAGAGTTCGTCGTAAAGGGTTACGTTGATGCAAGCTTTGACACTAATCCGAATAACTATGAGTAGTGAAACGGATTCGTATAGTAGAGTAGATATTTGGAGCATTTCCGAATAGCACGTAGTAGCATCATCTATAAAATGACATAAAGATTTGTAAAGAACACAAGGATCTGAAAGTTTCAGAACCGTTGACTAAAACCTCTCTCACGAGCAAGACGTGATCAGACCCTAGAACTATATGGGTGTTGGATTTGTTGAAATCACATGGTGATGCGAACTAGATTATTGACTCTAGTGCAAGTGGGAGACTGTTGGAAATATGCCCTAGAGGCAATAATAAATTAGTTGTTATTATATTTCTTTGTTCATGATAATCGTTTATTATCCATGCTATAATTGTATTGATTGGAAACACAATACTTGTGTGGATACATAGACAAAACACTGTCCCTAGTAAGCCTCTAGTTGACTAGCTCGTTGATCAAAGATGGTCAAGGTTTCCTGACCATAGGCAAGTGTTGTCACTTGATAACGGGATCACATCATTAGGAGAATCATGTGATGGACTAGACCCAAACTAATAGACGTAGCATGTTGATCGTGTCATTTTGTTGCTACTGTTTTCTGCGTGTCAAGTATTTGTTCCTATGACCATGAGATCATATAACTCACTGACACCGGAGGAATGCTTTGTGTGTATCAAACGTCGCAACGTAACTGGGTGACTATAAAGATGCTCTACAGGTATCTCCGAAGGTGTTAGTTGAGTTAGTATGCAAGCAATGTGACTTAGTGTAAGTTGCGGGATCTTGTATTATGGAACGAGTAAAGAGACTTGCCAGTAAACGAGATTGAAATAGGTATGCGGATACTGACGATCGAATCTCGGGCAAGTAACATACCGAAGGACAAAGGGAATGACATACGGGATTATATGAATCCTTGGCACTGAGGTTCAAACGATAAGATCTTCGTAGAATATGTAGGATCCAATATGGGCATCCAGGTCCCGCTATTGGATATTGACCGAGGAGTCTCTCGGGTCATGTCTACATAGTTCTCAAACCCGCAGGGTCTGTACACTTAAGGTTCGACGTCGTTTTATGCGTATTTGAGTTATATGGTTGGTTACTGAATGTTGTTCGGAGTCCCGGATGAGTTCACGAACGTCACGAGGGTTTCTGGAATGGTCTGGAAACGAAGATTGATATATAGGATGACCTCATTTGATTACCGGAAGGTTTTCGAAGTTACCGGGAATGTACCGGGAATGACGAATGGGTTCCGGGAGTTCACCGGGGGGGGGGGCAACCCACCCCGGGGAAGCCCATAGGCCTTGAGGGTGGCGCACCAGCCCTTAGTGGGCTGGTGGGACAGCCCAAAAGGACCCTATGCGCATTGGAAGAAAAATCAAAGATAAAAAAGAAAAAGAAAAAGGAGGAGGTGGGAAAGGGAAGAAGGACTCCACCTTCCAAACCAAGTAGGACTCGGTTTGGGAGGGGGAAACCTTCCCCCTTGGTTCGGCCGACCCCCTTGGGGCTCCTTGAGCCCCAAGGCAAGGCCCCCCCTCTCCCACCTATATATACAGAGGTTTTAGGTCTGATTTGAGACGACTTTTCCACGGCAGCCCGACCACATACCTCCACGGTTTTTCCTCTAGATCGCGTTTCTGCGGAGCTTGGGCGGAGCCCTACTGAGATAAGATCACCACCAACCTCCGGAGCGCCGTCACGCTGCCGGAGAACTCTTCTACCTCTCCGTCTCTCTTGCTGGATCAAGAAGGCCGAGATCATCATCGAGCTGTACGTGTGCTGAACGCGGAGGTGCCGTACGCGGAGGTGCCGTTCGTTCGGCACTAGATCGTGGGACTGATCACGGGACGGTTCGCGGGGCGGATCGAGGGACGTGAGGACGTTCCACTAGATCAACCGCCTTCACTAAGGCTTCTTCTGTTCGTTCTACAAGGGTACGTAGATCACACATCCCCTCTCGTAGATGGACATCACCATGATAGGTCTTCGTGCGCGTAGGAAATTTTTTGTTTCCCATGCGACGTTCCCCAACAATCTCGTGGGTCCAGCGTACTACCTCTGCAGAGTGTCAAACCATTCGAATAGTCGTGTCCACAATCAAGGACAGTTGGGTAATCCTTCTTAAACTACGTCCAGTGTTTCCGCATAAACCAAGCGTGTGTGTGTGTGGTGTTAAAAATGTGTTGTTATGGAAATAATAATATGACCAAGTCCGGTGACTTGGCATATAGGGTGAACCCAGATGGTTCAGCCCTTAGCAGATATGTTGATATCTATAACCTGTTCTTCAAGAGTAATTCTTTAACTTGATGCATATTCATGATCATTCCACCCAGATGAGTTACACTAAAGATGCATTATATTGTTATCCTTCACTTTCATTGTTCGTATCATGGGCTGTTTGCGAGTACATTCAAAGTACTCATGGTCTTGCCACTTGTTATATTATTGACCAGACATGCAAGGACCGGAGTTTGGCGATGAGAACGTCTTCGGAGACGGACCTGCGATCTAGGACGCTTCCAAGTCAGAATGCCTGTCGGTGTAGGCTTGATGGCATGGGCACCCGCTTAGCCCTTATGAGTTTCCGCTACCCATTGTACCCGTTTTAATTGGCCTTCGGCCCTGCTTGTGAACCTGACCCTTCGGTCATTTGATGTAATATTCGGTATTTGGATGTAAGACTCTATTATTCAGTATATGTGTTCCATGAGCATTGATCCTTGGGATCACTAGGCTCGGCGATCTCGACTTACTAGTGGGGTCCCCACAAGTATATTGCTAAATGGAAGAGTATATAACGAGGTTGATGTAGTGGAACATCTTGGCTCCTACATACTCTACAAAGATCTCTATTGGTTGAACCTCTATGTCAAGGATTCAGATAATCCCGTATGCAGTTCCCTTTGTCCTTCGGTATGTTACTTGCCCGAGATTCGATCTTCGGTATCTCTATGCCTAGTTCAATCTCGTTATCGGCTAGTCTCTTTACTCGTTTCGTAAAACAAGATCCCGTGACTAACTTCTTGGTCACATTGCTTGCAAGGCTTATTGTAATGTTGTACTACCAAGTGGGCCCTGAGATACCTCTCTGTCACACGGAGTGACAAATCCTAGTCTTGATCCATGCCAACCCAACAAACACCTTTGGAGATACCTATAGAGAACCCTTATAGTCACCCAGTTACATTGCGATGTTTAATAACACACAAGGTATTCCTACGGTGTCCGGGAGTTGCATGATCTCATGGTCATAGGAACATATACATTGACATGCAAAAAACAGTAGCAATAAACTGACACGATCATATACTACGTTCATAGTTTGGATCTTGTCCATCACATCATTGTCCTAATGATGTGATACCGTTATCAAGTGACAACACATTTCTATGGCCAGGAAACCTTGACCATCTTTGATCAACGAGCTAGTCAACCTGAGGCTCACTAGGGGTAGTGTTTTGTCTATGTATCCACACATGTATTTGAGTTTCCAATCACAACAATTATAGCATGGATAATAAACGATTATCATGAACAAAGAAATATAATAATAACTAATTTATTATTGCCTCTACGGTATATTTCCAACAATATATATATATATATATATATATATAAAAATATAAATATATATATATGTATATATCACGCTATTCGTCACCCTAGCTGAGGAATAGTTATTCTTCACCCCCTATATTTTAACATCAATGCATCGTAAATTTACGTTTTATGAATTTTGTCTTATTTTATATGTAAAAAGAAACTTAATAAAATATAATCAACGTAAAAATACTTTATGTCACGTAAAATTACGAACATACAAAAATAGTACAAAAAATAGAATAAATTCATTTTTTCTGGTCTTCGGACCTATATTATTGTTTTTCACTTGTCAAATTTTACGTAGTGATTCAATATAAATGTAACTATTTGTATTTTAAATGTAGTTTATTTGTAAATTGATCGAAATATTATCTCGGGTGAAGAATAAACTATTTTGCATCTGGGGTGATGAATAGAGTTTCTATATACATATGAATGAATGAATTTTAATTTCCATGCCGACCATTCGACCATGAACAGTGTTTTTGCGTGACACCCTTTCTAACTCAAGGTCGTGGCTCGTCAAGGTATATGACCTATTATGTAAGAACGGCTCAAGACCATGTTTATAGACATGTTTCATTATGGAGATCGTGTTCCTATTTTCTAGGGATATGGTTTATGATTTGGGTTATCCCACGCGTGCATAACCGCACGATTTTATCGGGAAATGGCAAAGATCACGGCATAGTAGTGGGGCTCTTGGTATTTCAGCGGTTCACAAAAGGTAAAACCATCACCACAGCCTCCTTACGCATTCTAGATCTTGCACCACCGTTCCCATTTCTAGCCTCCAAAGCTCTGGAGCTGAAGTTCTTTTCTTCCGTCGACTTCTTTAAATCCTTCTCAATTCGGCCATGGCCCACTCTCGCTCGAAGGGCAAGTGGGAGGCTTCCTCCGTCAACGAGAAGGACATCCTAGAGCAGAAGAGCTCCGATTATCTGTGGAGAACTTAGCCCATCGTGCTCTATAGAAGTACCAAGTTATCCACACACCAAAGGATTGGGAGAGGGTAGTTTTCATTCCACATTTCCTTTGGGGTATAGGTTTTCCCCTGCACTACTTTTTCAGGGTATTATGTTCTACTGTGACCTAGACTTCCATGATCTTCCCTCAAATTCCATCACGCTTATCTCATCCTTCATTACAGTTTGCGAAGCATTCCTACGGGTCCACCCCCACTTTGGCATATGGCTGAAAGTTCTCAATGTCAAGCCCAAAGTTCTCAATGGTGAAAAGGCTGACTACCGGGGAGAAATGATGGACAAGCTCCCTCGGGCCCAATGCATGGAGGAACATTCATAGACACCATCAAGTCATGGAAGAAAGAGTGGTTCTATATCACGGAGCCACGCAACACATAATGGGCAGCTCCTCGGCCATTCAAATCAGGTCCTCCCACCCGACTTGAGTCCTGGACGGAGAAGGCCGTTGATTGGGGGAGGCCGTGGAGGTGAAGGCGCTCACAAAGAAAATCTCTGCCAGAATGGAGAAGAAAGTCGAGCTCACCAACATGGTCGAGGTAATGATGCATCGTCGCCTTCTCCCCTGTCAACATCGATCCACCCAGATGTGGGCTTACGATCTAGATGATCCGACCATGGTGCAGAACTTTGTCCACATTACCCACGAGAAGAATTGGAAGGTGATGGTCAAGCCACATAAGACTTGGCCAACCGAGGAGGAGGACGTGGGCATCTCACTCCTTAACCCTACTGGTCTGGTAAGGTTTTCATCTTAGCTTCATCCCTTCCTTTTAATACGGTGCTCACTTTCTTCCTTCTCCCATCCTTGCCGATTTGGCTGAAAAAGTCCGAGCAGATCAGCTGCTCGGTGCTTAGTCACACTGATGCGTTGGTTTCCCTCCAAGCTTAATGGGTGATGTAGAACAACGACGACAAGTATTTCCCTTAGTTATGAAACCAAGGTATCAATCCAGTAGGAGATCCACAATACTATGTAAGCAGCACCTGCACACAAATAACAAATCCTCGCAACCCAACACGTGAAGGGGTTGTTAATCCCTCGTGGGTAAAGTAAGGATAGATTGATAGAAGCATATAAGAGTGATAGAAACTAGAACATAGTAAGGTATTTTTGGTTTTTTCGATAATATAGATCTGAAAATAAAAGAGAAAATACAATAGAAACGCATGTAGCAAAGTAGTGATAGAAAATAGATGATGTGAAGTAGACCCGAGGGCTGTAGGTTTCACTAGTGGCTTCTCTCGAGAAATAGCAAACAGCGGGTATACAAAATATTGTTGGGCAATTGATAGAAGAGCAAATAATTATTACAGTATGCAAGAAAATTATCATGTATGCATGACGTCCAAGATAAGTAGACCACCTTCTGCCTGCATCTACATCTATTACTCCACGACCGCTATCCAACATGAAATCTAGTGTATTGAGGTCATGGAGAAACGGAGTAATGCCTTAAGAACGATGACACGATGTACACAAGATCTATTCATGTAGTAATAGACCCCATCATTTTATCCTTGATAGCAATGATACATGCGTGGCATGTCTCTTTCTGTCACTGAGATTGAGCACCGCAAGATCGAACCCATCACAAAGCACCTCTTCCCATTGCAAGATAAAAGGTCAAGTTCGCCACACAAAAACCAAATACTGGACAAGAAATACGAGGCTATAATAATTGAGCATGAATACGTTTTCATAGATCTGATCATAAACTCACAATTCATTGTATCCCAACAAACACAATGCAAAAGAAAGAGTTACGTCATATGGACCTCCAAGAGACCATTGTATTGAGAAACAAAATGAGTGAGAAAGCCATCTAGCTACTGCCCACGGACCCGTCGGTCTAATATGAAATACCCACGCATCATCAGAGGAGCACCAATGAGGATTTTCCGCCTAGATTGGGTTTCATGGCTCTGGAACTTGCGGCGGCTGAAATGATTTTCCGCCGACTCCTCTAGGGGTTTGTGGATATCCGGGTACTTATAGAGCTCAGAGGCGGTGGAGGAGGTACCCGAGGGCCCCACTATACACCAGGCCACACTAGGGGCCTCTAGCGCGCCCTGATGACTAGTGGGCCCCCTCGGCCTCCTCTAGTGATCATTCTTGCCTCCCAAATTTCCTTCTGGTCCAAAAAAATGTCTTTAAAGTTTCGTGTCAATTGGACCTCATCTGATATGGATTTTCCGCAAAAGAAAAAACAGCAAAAAACAACAAGCGGTATTAGGCACTATATCAATAGGTTAGTCCCAAAAAATGATATAAAGTTGCTATAATAAAACATGGAACAATATAACTACATGGAACAATATAACTACAATGATAATAAAACATCCAAGAATCATAATATAACTACATGGAACAATCAAAAATTATATATACATTGGATACTTATCATCACCCCCAAACTTAATTCCTGCTCGTCCTCGAGTAGTTAAATGATAAAAACAGATTTTTTTTATGTGAATGCTGCCTCACATGTAGATCATATTCTTTTTCTTTCAGCATGATCATATGGACGTGTAGACGATGCAAAGCAATAGTCTAGAATTTGACATGAAAATTTCAATACTCAAGCATATGAACAAGCAACCAAGTCTTTCAAAATATCAACGCTACAGATTGTTTTCCCTAGCCCATCATGCTCTATCACTGATCCATTCATGCAACATACTAATATTATCTACATCTAATGCTCAAGTATGATAATGGTGTTCCGTAGTTGGTGACTTATAAGAGAAGATGGAGACTCAAATTCAACAAATAAAAATTTCATAAAGTAAATAGATAGGCCCTTCACAGAGGGAAGCAGGGATTTGTAGAGGTGACAAAGCTCAGAGTGAAAAACTTAGAGATAATATTTTTAGGGTGGCATGCTTTTTCTTTCAACGAGAACAACTAAGAGTTTCCAATATTTTCCATGCTAAACGAATTATAGGTGGTTCCAAAACTGAAGATAATGTTTATTCCTTTTTCCACCATTCTTTCATGTTCCACGGCTAGCCGTATCCACGGGTACCGTCCATACCAACACTTCCCAAGGAATTTATTATTTGACAACATAAAATAATTCATTTTTTGGGACTAGGCATACCTATCACCGCCATACTCTCATGCTATAATAAGTGAATAAACACTCATCTTCATAATAAGCTATTTAACATGGAAGATACCGGCCACCTATCGCCTTTTCATGAGTGGTACAGACACACAAAATAGAAATTTATTTTGAACATTAGAGTTGGCACTTGCAAATTTACTTGGAACGATGTTGAAATACCGCATATAGGTAGGTATGGTGGACTCATTTGGAACAACTTTGTGTTTAGGGTTTGGATGCACAAGCAGTATTCCCACTTAGTACAAGTGAAGGCTAGGAAATAGATTGAGAAGCGCCCAACAAAGGAACAAAAATTATCATAAGTGAACATTAAACATAACTAACACCTAATAAAGCAACACAAGTAGGATGCATTTTCATAGAATATTTATTGACTTCATGTGCATGCATAGGGAATGAAAAACCATAACACCAATATTCGTACAAGACCATAATTACTGATCAACATAACACACATATCACTATCTTCATATCGCAAAACTATTGCAAAGAATAAACTTTAATATCCAATAATATTCATGAAAGTTTTTATTATAACTTGCATGGACATTCATCACTTTGGGACAAATTTTCATTTAAATCAAATTCCCATTAAAAATAACAATCTCTCAAACAATTATAAGTGAAGAACAAGAGCACAAGTTTCTTTAAAATTTTCAAATCTCAAAAATATATAAGTGAAGCAAGAGAGGATTTCTTAAAAATTTCAGCAACTCTCAAAATAATCTAAGTGAAGCACGAGAGCAAATTTCTTCAAAATTGCAGCACCATCATGCTCAAAAATATATAAATGAAGTATGTGAGCAATTTCATGGCTCAGAATATTTAAGTGAAACATAGAGAGAGATTCTAACAAATCATAGCATAATTTGGCTCTCTCAAATGGGTGTGTCCAGCAAGGTTTATTATAACTAACTAACTATGAAGGAAATCAAAGACACAAATGATACAATACTCTCCAACCAAAACTCATGATATGTGACGAATAAAAATATAGCTCCAAGTAAATTATCGATGGATTTTAGAAGAAAGAGGGGGTGCCTTCCGGGGCATCCCCAAGCTTAGCTGCTTAGTACTCTTTAGATATTACCTTGTGGTGCCATGGGGCATCCCCAAGCTTAGGATTTTATCACTCCTTATTCCTTCATCCATCATGATCTCACTCAAAACTTGAAAACTTCAATCAGACAAAACTCAACAAAATTTTCGTGAGATCCGTTAGTATAAGAAAACCAATTTTTACTATAGGTATTGTTGAAAACCTATTCCAATGTTGTTTCTTTATTATACCTAGTCTATTCTAAATTTATCATGGCTTATGGCCCCCAATAAAACCAACGAATCATTAAAAAAAGCACATCACACAAAGAAAACAGAACAATCTATAAAGATTCAAAAATTACTTATACTTTTGTAAGTCCAAAAATTCTGAAACATTAGGACAACGTATGGAATTTGTATATAAACATTTTGTAAAAAATTCAAATGACGTTTCTGTGACTTATAGGATTTTTCTACTAGACGCAAAAGTTTCTGATTTTAACAGGATTAAAGCAACTAACACCGCACATGATCCGGAAGGCTTTACTTGGCACAAACACTAAATGAAACACAAAATACACAATTATAACAGTAGCATAATTGTTCAAACACTCTACAACAGAAACTAAAAGTGAAAATAAATTGTATTCGTTGGGTTGCCTCCCAACAAGCACTATGTTTTACGCCCCTAGATAGGCATATAGCATAGATTTTAAGTGATGTCATCTTTAGCGATTGATCCATTGGTTTACCTCATGATTGATTCATTTGGTAATATAATGTTATTTCTAGGTAAGTGTTCCCTTCCTTTTCTTAGTGGAATCTAAAATTTAATATTCCCTTGTTTCATAGCAATCACGGCCCCTATAGTACGCAAGAACGGTCTATCAAGAATTATTGGACAAGATGAATTGCACTCAATATGAAGAACAATAAAATCTGTGGGCACATAATTCCTATTTTAATGAATGAGAACATCATTAATTCTTCCCATAGGTTTTTTAATAGTAGAATCTGCCGAGTGCAAATTGAGAGAACATTCTTTAATATTGGTGAGACCAAGCACATCACAAAGAGATTTCAGAATTGTGGAAACACTAGAACCCAAATCACATAAAGCATAGCACTAAAAACTCTTGATTTTGATCTTAATGGTGGGTTCCCATTGATCACTTAATTTTCAAGGAATTGAAATCTCTAGCTCTAGCTTTTCTTCTAAGCTTTTATTACCGCAACTAAAATATGTTTAGTAAATTTTTTATTTTGTTCATAGGCATTGGGTGAGTTCATCATAGATTGCAGCATAGAAATACACTCAATCAAAGAGCAGCTATCAAAAATAAAGTTTTTGCAATAGAAATAGTGGGTGCATCGCTAGCTAAAGTTTTAACCTCCTCAATCCCACTTTTATCAATTATTTCAATAGGATTTTCACCCTCCAAATCGTGGGAACACCCTCTAGCTAAAGTTTACACTTCTTCAGTTCTCTCTTCATTAATTTTAGCTTTATTAAATAGTGAATCAATAGAAGAAACACCAATCATTTTAATCCCTTCATCATTTTTATGAAAGCAATCGGGAAACGCTCTTTCAAGAAATTCTCTTTTACCTGTACGTATAGAAGATATTTTCTTACTTTCATCTATGGAAACATATAAAGCTTTAATTGATTCATTAATGTCAGCTTTAGGGAAAAAATTATTCTTGAGATTTCCTACATCGTGCAAAATTCTACCAATGCTTGTAGACATATCATCAATCTAATTCAACCTTTCTTCTATCGTAGTATTGGAAGCTTTTTGCGCACAGATAAACTCCATAATATTACTCTCAAGATTAGAGGGTATCCTAGCATTGTTATTATGAGAATTACCATAGGAATTACCATTATTATTTGAAGAACTTCCAAGATACGACCTAGGATTAAAATTGTTCCTATAAACATTATTACTAAAAAATCTGAGACAAAATTCACATCTACGGGATCATTATTTTGCTCAATCAAACTAGAAAAAGGAACATCATTAGGGTCAATAAGAGCATGCTTACTAGCAACCAATTTATAAGAGCATCAACTTTTTCACCCAAAGCACCAATTTCCTCAATAGAATTACACTTTTTACAAGTAGGAGCTCTTTCAGAATGTCATCCTGTATAATTAGCCATAATATTATCAAGCAATTTAGTAGCCTCACCAAAACTAATTTCCATAAAAGTACCACCTGCGGCGGAATATAAAAGATTTCTAGAAACAAAATTCAATCCGTCCTAAATATATGTATGATCATCCACGACTTCAAACCATCAGTTAGGCAATTTCTTATCATCAATTTCATCCTTTCCCCAGATTGGGCAATGTGCTCATGATCAAGTTGTTTAAAATTCATAATCTAATTTCTAAGAGAGAAAAAAATCACGGGAAGAAAATACTTTGTGATAAAAGCATCTTTGCATTTGTTTGAAGAATCAATACTATTTTGTGGGAAAGATGAAAACCAAATTTTAGCACAATCACGCAAAGAGAACGGAAATATTTTCAGCTTGACAATATCGTTGTCCAAATATTTCTTATTTTCGCATATCACACATTTCTATGAAAGTGTTTAGATGGGACGCGACATCCTCATTAGGAGTACATGAAAATTGCTCTTTCATAACGAGATTCAACAAAGCGTCTTTAATATCATAAGACTCCCCACTAGTGAGGAGCAATAGGAGTGCCAATAAAATAATTGTTGTTGGTATTGGAAAAATGACACAACTTAGTGTTTTCTTTAGTCATCGTGACTACGCAAGCAAGAACACAAGCAAACAAGAGATCCGACAAGAAAACGTCAAATATAAACAAGGCGAATAAAAAGGCATTTTGTTGTGAAGTGGAGGAGAGTGAAACAAGAGGAAAACGGCAAATAATGTAATTGCAAGGAGTTGAGATTTGTGTGAAGGAACATGATAGATCTTGACTTGTCTTCCCCGGCATCGGCACCAGAAATCTTGCTTAGTCTCGTTGATGCGTTGGTTTCGCTCCAAGATTAAAGGGTGATGCAGCACAATGACGGCAAGTATTTCCCTCAATTATGAAACCAAGGTATCATTCCAGTAGAAAGATCCACAAGACTATGTAAGCAACACCTGCACAAAAATAAAAAATCATCGCAAGCCAACACGTGGAGGCGTTGGCAATCCCTCATGGGTAAAGTAAGGATAGATTGATAGATGCAAATAAGAGTGATAGGAAATATAACGCCGCAAGGTATTTTTGAGTTTCTTCATAATATAGATATGAAACTAAAAGAGAAAATACAATAGAAACACAAATAGTAAAGTAGAGATTGCAAATAGATGATGTGAAGTAGACACGGGGGGTAGATTTTACTAGTGGCTTCTCTCGAGAAATAGCAAATGATGGGTGGACAAAGTACTGTTGGGCAATTGATAGAAGAGAAAATAATGATGACGATATTCAGGACAATGGTCATGTATACAGGCATCACGTCCAAGATAAGTAGACCGAATTATGTCTGCATGTACTTCTATTACTGCACACATTGACCTCAACCAGCATTCATCTACTGTGTTGGGTTCATGGATAAACAGAATAACACGTTACGAATGATGACATGACGTAGAAAAGATCTATTCATGTAGGAATGGGCCCCATAAGTTTAACCTTGATAGCAACGATACATGCATGTCATGTCTCTTTGTGTCACTGAGATTGACCTCGACAAGATCGAACCCATCACAAAGCACCTCTTCCCATTGAAAGAATAAAGATCAAGTTGGCCAGACAAAAACCAAATATCGGAGAAGAAATACGAGGCTATAATAATCAAGCATGAATATGTTTTCATAGATCTGATCATAAACTCACAATTCATTGTATCCCAATAAACGCACCGCGAAAGAAAGAGTTACATCATATGTATCTCCAAGAGACCATTGTATTGAGAAACGAAACGAGAGAGAAAGCCATCAAGCTACTGTCTAAGGACCCGTAGGTCTGATATAAACTACTCATGCATCATCGGAGGAGCACCTATGAGGATGGTGAACCCCTCCATGGTCGTGTTCCTCTCCAGAACAGACTCTAGATTGGATTTTGTGGCTTTGGAACTTGTGGCGGCTGAAATGATTTTTCATCAACTCCTCTAGGGTTTTCTAGATATTGTGGTATTTATAGAGATCACATGCGGAGGAGTAGGTGCTCTAGGGCCCCACTAGACACCAAGCTACGCCAGGGGCCTCTGTCGTGCCCTAATGTCTAGTGGCCCCCGTGGGCCTCTTCTGCTGCTCATTCTTGGCTCCAATGTTTCCTTCTGGTCCAAACAAATCTGTGTAAAGTATTGTGGCAATTGGACCTCATATGATATGGATTTTTTGTGAAGGAAAATAATAGCAAAAAACAGCAACTCGCACTAAGCACTATGTCATTAGGTTAGTCCCAAAATATGATATAAAGTTGCTATAAAATGATAATAAAACATCCAAGATTGATAATATAACAGCACGGTACAATCAAAAATAATTGATATGTTGGATACGTATCACCCAACATCCTTACCCGAAGACCCATGACATCTTTATAGGAAGCCATGCCGGTCGAGAAGTTGTACACGACTCCTAGGGAGAAGGACAAGAAGAAGAAAGGGAAGAAGAAGGTTCAAGAGGGTCTTCGGTAAAAGAGTCCAACGGACACCAGGTCCGAAGAGACATTGGCTCCCTTCAATTTGAGGGAGAGGAAGAAGAAGAAGATGAGGAGGAGAGCGACGCCTCCCACACGAGGAAGAGCATGGTGCTCGAACACGTCGATGGAGATCTAGCTCTCGTTGCTCTAAAGAAAGAATGCAGGGCCCCCATGGACCTATTCGAAGGTGTTACATACTCCGACAAGGGGTCCGAGGATTATGCAATGGTCCTTGAAGGACCCTCAAGGTGAAACCCAAAGCACGAAGGTGTTTAACAAAAATTCAAACATACCATTTTTTAGATTTTCTGGTCTAATAGTGAGGCCCTTCTTCAATATTGTAGCCCGCGGCATGACTTCCCCACTGATCAGATTTTGGAGGGGGGCACTTTGCAAGACGATCTAACAGAAAGTGAAACTCTCTCCCACAACACACCTCCCCAAGACATCGAGGAGATCGGGGAGGTGGTATCTCAAAAGAATCCCCAAGAGGCGGAAACCAGGGCTGGGGTGATCATACCATGGCCCAGGTTGATACCTCGGCCCCAAAGGACCAGGAGGATAAATCCCTCTTCACAAGAAAGAATGGGGGCTCGGACACTCTCGGTCCCCTCTGAAGACAATTCCGGAGGCCCCTCAGTCTCCGAAGCAACCAGTAACAGTCCTTTTGCGAAGGGAAACTATTACGCCGCACCCGGAGCCATCCACAACAGGGAAACTCCGAACTGAGTGGTCGGCCATGATATGGGCGGGTCTAAATGACTCGTCCATCCTCGAAGAAAACCATGCTCGTTTGACTGTGGTATTGAAAAGTATTTAGTCCATTGACAACGCTTCGAAAGAGGCCTTGAACGTTCTATTGGAATGCTTCAAGGTAATCTGCACACTTTTTCCTCACAAAGTAATTGTGTTTCTTACATGTGAATAAGCACGACTATGCTCAGTAGCCCCAAACCTTGTGTGAGTATTAAAAAAAGTCACGCGGGTGTCAAAATATTTCGGAAAACCTCTCTAGAAAATGCTCAACCCTCAAGACACTGGTAGGATGATAAAAACCTCCTAGCAGAGGATTTCAAATAAAATATGAGAACTTTGAGAGTTTAAAAATGCCTATTTGGAGGCCTCAACCTCTGTAGCAGCCCCCAACTCCATGGAGTTGGCGTAATGAACCAGAAACACAAGATTTCCGAGTAAGAGCTTGAACGCCTGAATAAGCGGTTTGATGACGCACAAGGTAAGCTTTTAAAGCTTAGTTTTCACATAAATAGTGAAGTGTGTAATATATGTGACTTTAAGTGCAATTTATTTGCATGACAATCACAGATGCTACTACTAACATCGAGATGCTCAAAGCCGAATTGTGCAAGGCCAAGCAGGAACCTGCAAAACAGAGAGCGTCGGTCGAACAGGCTGCGGCCAACCTGTTGACGGTCAAGTCAGTTAGCGACAGGCACGAGGCCAGGGTTGCTGAGGTGCATCAAGATCTCAAGGACACCATCACTAAAATTAAAGTCCTTGAGTAGGAAAATAAAGAAAAATCTGCCGAGCTATCATTGGCAACCACCGCACTCCAAGATACACAGAAGGAGGCACATAGTCATCGGAAGGTGATCCATCAAATCAATCAAATTGCGGATGGTAAGAGATATTTAATGCGGTGTAGTTTTGGAATAACAAGGTTTTCATTGCTTACTGAAGTGTGGTATTTTCGAGGGGATTTTGCGAATCTCTCGAAGAGTGGAGCTGATGCTTCGAAGCATTATGCATCCCAAGAGGGTGGAGTCGAGCAAATGTTGTTCTGAGCGCAGTTTCAAGCCCCCGAGCTACCCCTTCTTGTCTTCGATCTGCTGAAACAACTAATGGAGCTACACAAGATGGCAGAGCTGGCAATGAAGGATCTTTGCATGAGGATTTAGCCATCAGAACCGCTGCCCAGCAGGTATGTTAGCTTGGTGCAGAAGCCGATTGCTACTACGCCCCAGATTGACATCATGAAGTGCTCTGACTGCATCAAGGGAGCTCGCATGGCATTTGCAAGAACCGTGATGCATTGGCCAAAAGTAGAACCCTTCAAGATGGCCACCACACCTCCATCGCTAGGAAAAGAACATAGATCGCCCAAGTTATACTTGTCCACTCTAATGGAAGGTGATCGGGCTATAAAAGCATAGTGCTTCAAAGATGTAATCTTTGAATGAAAAACCTTATCCTATAAAGTGGTTGAACTTTGTAATGTACAATGCTATTTACTTTTGCCTGGTATACCATGTCTTTATCTCATTTTAATTCCAACTCATTCTAGTCTCTTCAAACCTGAAAGTTTCCGTTCGTTGGCTTCAACCCCCTAACTAATGCTATCAGGGCTGTTTTCGGAATCTGCATTTTTACCTTTACCTAATGTCTTGGTGCCCTAAGGAAGTTGTGAAGAAGAAAACAAGGCAATTGGAATATGTGGATTTAATTCTTTCACTTAACCATAGGCGCTTGATTGTGGGGGCCAATTAGAAGACCCTTGTAAATTGTGATGTTCGGCTATACCACATTGTAAAAACGCATTATCACTTGGTTTGTATGACTTCGAACCTTTCGCATAACATGATGAACCTGCATCGGATCTTTAATTTCATATTTGTCTTCGAATCACCGACCAGTTCTCGCTTATTATGACAGTCAGTTTTTGGCTTTCTCCACTAAGGTACTTAACGATACCATATGGAAGCACAATCGCAAAGGTTCTCCCTTTACTCTTTTAGCCAAACGAGTGGAACATAAATGGGTAAGCAGAAGAGCGGGGCAACCCAACTATTGACCCAAGACATAAATTCGGAACCAATGCATATAACGAAAATCCAAGAATCCACACACATGTAATGTCGGATAGTATTGGAATGATTCTAAGGGCGGCCATGACAACCAAGCCCCCCATCAATTTTGCTAGTAGCATCTTAACATGTTCATAAAAACAATCTTGTGTTGGTGTTTGAGAAACATGTCAGAAAAATAAGGAGGAAAAAAGAGGTAGCAAAGCTCATGAACAATAAAGAGTGTTCATTATTTCCGATTAACTTGTATTCATACAATATGAATTCATCAAGAAACTGTTATAGGTAGGAAAAAATAAGAAGTTTATAGGGTAAAGGTTTACACATGTTTTTTTATAGCTGGCTTGATGGCCCTTATGATGCCCTGATGCACATCTGCACCTTCACGGGAAGTACTCCTTGAAGGGGGGCGGGAAGGTGGTCTTGAGAAGACGTCGAGGTGTGAGCAGCTTGACACATAGGTGGTCCTTTACGGTACATATATGTGTCCTAGGACGTTCGTGGCCATAGTTCGGTTTAGCCAAACACAAGGTCTCATGTAGTCAGTCCCGAAAGCTGCCCTCACTGTATTCTAAGCGCAAAACTGTGCCTTGGAGGGACGTATTTTGCTGGAGGCAAGGTGCTGTAGTGGGAGCGTATCCCTATTTAGTTTGATAATGTGAGATTGTCGTCAACTGCGGTGGAGCTCGAGCTCGTTTGTGTTCCTTAGTAGTTAGTTGTGACTTTGAAGTCATGTCTCCAGCATGTACTTTTGCTGCTAGAGTCGTACGGTGTTACTCTGTTCCAAGGGTTTGCTTTGTGTTGCCATTGATGGTAATGACACCCTTAGGCCCTGGCATCTTCAACTTGAGGTATGCACAATGCAGAACATCATTAAAGCGAGCGAATGATGTTTGGCCGAGGAGTGCATGGTACCCGTTGCGGAAGGGAACAATTTCGAAGATCAAGTCTTCGCCACGAAAGTTATCGGGCGAACCAAACAACACTTCCAGAGTTGTGGCGCCCAAATAGCACGCCTCTACACTAGGAGTTATTCCTTTGAAGGTGGTGTTGTTTGGTTTGATTATTGATGGGTCAATACCCATTTTTCTCACTGCGTCTGCATAAATTAGATTAAGGCTGCTGCCTCCATCTATGAGGACTCGAGTGAGATGATAACCATCAACGATGGGGTCGAGCACCAAGGCTGCTAGACCCCCTTTCCGAATACTCGTTGGGTGATCAGTGCGGTCGTAAGTGATCGGACATGTTGATCATGGGTTGTACTTCGGGGCTACTTTCTCTATGGCGCATACGTCCAGAAGTGTTGTTTTCTCTCCTTTTTTTGGTATTAGCATGACATAGATCATATTCAATGTTTTCACTTCAGGGGAAACGTCTTTCGGTCCCCGTTGTACGGCCGACGAGGTTCCTCATCTTCCTCACTATGGGGGTTGTGGCCATGGTTCTCGGCTATGTTCTTGCTCGCCTCCTTGATCACCCAAAAATTACAATTGATGGTAGTAGTGGCTTGTTTTGGGTGCCATGGATCTCGTAGGGCGTGTCAAGTATTTTGTCCAATGTTGTCGAGCCATCCAAATTTCCCTTAGGAGGTTTCTTCCTTGGTCCATACCTGGAGTTGTTGAATTCGGCATTAACTGTCATGCCATCAGCTTCACCATCGTTGTGCGTGCACTTGTTCTTGTTGCGTCGTGGCTTTCCATTGTCGTCCCAGACTATAGAAGTGTCGTGGTTTGTAGGAGGTTTGTTCCGACGGGCTAGCCAAGTACCCTTGCCAGTGCAAAAGCGGGTCATGAGCGAGTTAAGGGATGCCATTGTCTCTGGCCTATCTTGTGTGAGCATGTAACCATTTGTCTCGTATATTGTTTCGGCAAGAGGCTAATGCCTCGGCGTCCGAACAATCAACAATTTGATTCTTCTTAGTGAGGAATCGATTCCAGAATTTCCGGTATGATAAATTAGCTTGATGAATGATGTGTCTCAAGTAATCGGACCCAGGCGATCGGATATAAGTGCCTTCAAAGTTGTCTCGGAAAGCATCGTCGAGCTCTTCCCACGTCCCAATGGAGTTTTTGGGGAAGTTGTTTAACCAATGCCTTGTTGGCCCTTTCAGCTTTAATGGTAGGTACTTGATGGCGTGGAGGTCATCCCCACGAGCCATGTGAATGTGGACGAGGAAATCCTCAATAAATATGGACGGGTCCGTTGTCCCATCATATTGCTCTATATTGACGGGTTTAAGCCCTTCGGGGAACTGATGCTGCATCACCTCATCTGCGGAGCACACTGGGTGAGCAGTGCCCCTTATCCGAGATCTATCATGTTGGAAGTCGGATGAAATCCTGCCCCCCTTTTGTTCCCAGACTCCATCTTTCTGATCAAGCCAAGCTTGGTACCTGTCCCGTCAAGCGGGAGTGTAACCTATGGATATGTAAATGGATCTTGAATGTCCTACTCTAGCATTAATGTTGTGTCTAATGTCAAATGAGTCTTTGGGCTGAGCCACTTCTCTTCTTGTACGCAGGTGTTCGCGTGGTCTCTGGACTCTTCAGCTGCCTTGTCCCGTCCTCAAGGGGGGATGCCCGGTCGGTCGTCTTGGGAGAATCTACGTGGTGTGGGCTCCAAGGCCCTGTCTTCAAACTCTGACAGCAACCGGCGACTTGGGTAGCTTTTATTTTGTCCTTGTCGTTCCTGGACGTACCCTTCTTCGGTGGCTAGGACTTTCAACCATCTTTCATTGATGGAGTCATGTTCGGCTTTAATTAGCATCTCTTTTAACTTGTGGCTCCGAGCAGTGGCTATGGGCATCCGGTTGAATACTTCTTGATCCAGCGGGTCTTCGGGGATGATGAAATCATTGTCTCCCAAGCTCTCCTCCTCTTCAACCGGAGGGAGGTAGTTTTTGTCTCTGGAATCATGGAGATCCTCTGACTTGTACGGATCCATGTGCTCCGGTAGATCATCGGGGTTATCTTCGAGGTCCGCAGGTTCAACGGGATTTTCCATATCACCAGGGGTGGGGCTATCTCTGGTTCCCGTGTTACTTTCCTTGCCCTTCTGAGCTTTAGGCTTTTTGCATTAGCGATGGCACCTAACGGGTTCGTCACCACTTTTTTTGAGCGGGGTATCGTCATTGCTTTTCCCTATGATGTCGTCGTATTTGGGGGTGTCCACCATGTACACATCGTACGTGGAAGTAGCAGTCCATCGTCCAGTTGCGGGAGGAACATGCATATTGTCAGCTTTGTCAATATCTTTGGCTTCCTTTGAGGATATGTCTAACAGATCGGTTAAATCTTTGATAGTGGCTATGAAGTGGGTGGTGGGTGGGGAATAAAGTTCCCAACACCTGGACTCACAGCCAAAAAGATCATAGATCGGGGCCGAGCCATCTGGACTATCCGTGCTTTGGGTCTAGATTAGAGTCGCATTTGACAACGGGAGACTGGCCGGACTAATCTTTGGGATTCTGGCAATGTTGAACTCCAACGCGTTGGTGCGGAGAGTGTGGTCGGGCGAAGTTACCCTTGGTCCTTTGAACTCAAAGTTCAGATCCGGGCTCGTCGTCGAATCTGAGGTAGGCATTATCCCGGACTCAAGGTCGGGGAAAGGATCCAAAGTTAAGGCTTCAGAGTTTCTGGGATCTTCGGCCAAACAAGAGATCCCGACAAGGATCAGATCACCTTGGGCATCGACGATGTAATCTAAGTTGCCGAACTTGAATCCCTAGCCCGGGGCAAACCCGTCGATCTGGTGATGAACCGCCTTAGCGCGCGGGACAGTACTACCGAAATAAGAAAGTTCGTCGGGGACGAATAAATCTCCGGTGTTAATATCTTCGTTGGTGATCAAGCGAACTATTGATCTTTCTGATGATACTTCAGTGGTGCTCCGATATCGGAGTCAAAACCAGCAGATCTCGAATAGGAGGTCCGAACTATGGATCTTGGATGGATGGGTAACAAGAGACAAAGGAGCAGATGCTTACTCAGGTTTGGTCCCTCTTGATGGAGGTAAAACCCTACGTCCTACTCTTGTTATATTGATGGTATTGCACAGAGTACAGAGTTGATCTACTTCGAGATTGGATGTAGTGGTCTAATCCCTAACTGTAAGGAGCTTAATCTGTCCTATGAACTATGGCCCCCTAGTTTACATAGGTACTAGGAGCATTAGGGCTACACAATGTCTGTTACATGAGGGAAGGAATATGTCGATTACTACATGGCCTTGGACCACGTACCAAGTCATCAGAAGATTCCATCTTGGATTCAGTATCAATTTAATGATGACAGAATGGCCTAGGAGTCCGGTCCGTGGAAATGAGTAAGCGGCCCGAGGACCACTTAGTTCCGGACTCCCTCAATGGAAGGACCAATCTTCATTAACATCTTCACCAGCACCATCTCATCTCAAGCCCTATTTCATCTATTCAATTCAATCTTTGTCTTGAAACCTCAGATTGGTACCTATGGGTTACAAGTAGTGTTGATTACATATGGTAGTTGATGCTTGTTAGTTTACTTGGTGGAAGATATTAAGTTCAGATCCCCGATCACCATTATTATACCTCTAACCTTGAACATGTTGATAAGGTGTGAGTAGTTACTATTGCTGCTAAGGACATGGGAGAAGTCTTGTGATACGTCTCCAATGTATCTACAATTTTTTATTATTCCATGCTATTATGTTATCTGTTTTGGATATCTTATATGCATTAATATGTTATTTCATATTATTTTTGGGACTAACCTATTAATCTAGATCCTAGTGCCAGTTTATGTTTTTCCATGTTTTTGAGTATTGGAGATAAGGAATATTAAACTGAATCCAAACGGAATAAAATCTTCGGAATCATTTTTCTTGGACCACAAGCAACCCAGAAAACTTGGAGATGAAGGGAGGAGAGTCGCCATGTGGCGACAAGCCACAGGGGAGCTCCCTAGCGGGGGCCTGGCTTGTGGCCCACGGAAGCCCTCCTAACCCTATTCTTCGGCCTATAAATTCCCAAATATTTTCTAGATACCAAAGGGGGCCATAGAAATACTTCTCCCTCGCCGAAAGCCTCTGTTCCCGTGAAATCCAATCTTGAAGCCTTTTTCGGTAATCCGCCGGAGGGGGAATCGACCATGGAGGGCATCTACATCAACTCGATTCCCCCTCCGATGATGCGTGAGTAGTTCACCACATACCTTCGGGTCCATAGCTAGTAGCTGGATGGCTTCTTCTCTCTCTTTGTCCTTCAAAACCATGTTCTTCATGATCTTCATGGAGATCTATCCGACGTAATACTATTACGGTCTGTTTATCGAGATCCGATGAATTGTGGGTTTATGTTCAGATTATCTATGAATATTATTTGAGTCTTTTCTGAATTCTTATATGCATGATTTCATATCTTTGCAAGTCTATTCGAGTTATTGGGTTGGTTTGTCCAACTAGATTGGTAATTCTTGCAATGGTAGAAGTGCTTAGTTTTGGGTTCAATCTTGCGGTGTACTTACCCAATGACAAAGTAGGGGTAGCGAGGCACGTATTTGTATTGTTGTCATCGAGGATAAAAAGATGGAGTTTTCATCATATTGCTTGAGTTTATTCCTCTACATCATGTCATCTTACCTAATGTGTTACTGTGTTCTTCATCAACTTAATACTCTAGATGAAGGAAGGAGTCAGTCGATGTGTGGAGTAATAGTAGTAGATGCAAAATCGTTTCGGTCTACTTGACACGAACGCGATGCCTATATGCATAATCATTGCCTTGGATATCTTCTTAATTATTCACTTTTTTATCAATTGATCGACAATAATTTGTTGACCCACCGTATTATTTTCCTTCATGAAAGAAGCCTCTAGTGAAACCTATGGCCCCCGGGTCTATTTGCCATTTTATACTTTCAGATCTATAAACCAAAAATACCAAAAATATCTTTCTGCAATTTATTTACTTTTCTTTTACTTTTTATTTCATAAATCTTTTATATCTATCTCTATCAGATCTCATTCTTGCAAGTAACCGTGAAGGGATTGACAACCCCTTTTTAGCATTGGGTGCAAGTGTTTGATTGTTTGTGTAGGTGTGAAGATTGGGGCCTTGCTTGTTCTTCCTACTAGATTGATACCTTGGTTCTCAACAAACTGAGGGAAATACTTATCTACTTTGTTGCATCATCCTTTCCTCTTCAAGGGAAAACCAACGCAAGCTCAAGAAGTAGAAAGAAGGATTTCTGGCACCGTTGCCGAGGAGGATACATAGCAAGATCAAGCCTACCAAGTACCCATCACAAACCCATCTCTTGCATTTACATTATTTGCCTTTTGCCTCTCGTTCTCCTCTCCCCCACTTCTAAAATGATTTTCAGAAAATACCAAAAAGATTTGCCTTTTTATTCGCCGTTCTTCCGTTCGCCTTTTCGTTTGCTTTTCATTTGCTTGGGTGTTAGATCGCTTAAAATCATGGCTAACCTTGCTTCAATCGCTAGTATTCGAAAGAATTAAGTTCTTAATTTTAAGCAAAGGGAGGGAGAAAACTTAAAAGATGTTTGGTATAGAATTTGCAAAGCTCAAAATCGATCTACTCGTAAGCAATCTACTACCGTTCTCATTTGCAATTTTTATGTGGGTGTCTCTCCTTGGAATATATATGTTTTGGATACCATTATGGGAGGAAACTTCTTGGGTAGCCATAACTTTGATTCTTATAATGCTATGACTAATTTGGTAGGTTCACTTCCACTCATGGTTAATGAAACAATCTTAACTCTGGAACATGTGATGCGAAGGCTTGATACTATTGAAAATAAAGTTGCTACCATTGAGCTCATGGAAAACTTGGACAAAAATATTCATAATCATAATACTCAATATGGATCAAAGGTAGGAGTTACTTTAAAAAGCCTAAGGGAAAAGGAACACTAAGATTCTCCTAGAATTGCAAAGCTGGAGGACATTATTACAACTTGGGTTCCGCTTTTGCCTCTATTTAAACCACTCCAAAATTTCCTCCTCCTAAGACTGACAAGTTTATTTATGTTCCCAAAAATAAGGGTGAATCCTCTAGAAAAGGGGATGGAGATCTTGGGATGATAAGTGTTCACCCTAGCTTTGTCGATATTTTTAGGAAACCTATTACTACAAGGGAATTTCTGGATTTCTTGCCTAGGAGTATAGTTATTGATAAAACCAAAGGATATCCTAGGGTTTACAATTGTGCAATTTAAGAGTTGCATACCAAAGATGACAATACCTAGATCTATTGCGTTAGGACTAGTTAGGGGCGTTAAACAATAGTCCTTGTTGGGAGTGATAGAGGCGAGGGTGTCTCGATCTTTCGATGAGAAGGTGACTATCGATTTGGTGGAGATGAGTTCGACGATCCGAGTACAAACTTGCACAACGTTGCGCCTTAGCAATCGCTAAACCAATCTCCAAGAGGTTATTGACCACGCTGGAGCATGATCAACCTGACCACGAAGGTCTATTCCTGCAAGCAATCGAAGAACAAGCAAGAATATGATATTGCAATCTGAATATTGCAAATATAGATGAAGTATTGATAAGGGCGGGGATCCGAAAGCGGTCTTAATCCGGTCGTTGGACACAAACAAAGTACACGAAGTTGCAATGGCTAACTATTAATTAAACAAATCCCAAGCAAAAAGCTACTAGGTTGATCTACTTATATAGGAGCAAGTTGTGGCGGCCAAGGAGGTGGAAGGACATCCCAAGGCATCCTAAAACTAACCCTAGGTCGTACAAGGCCTAAAGGCCCAAGTGGAGGTGATGCAACACCTTTGGACTTGTTGTTTGACTCGGATTCTCGTGCAACGTCATATTATTTGGTCGATATCTCCAGGCTTCGGACGAATTTGAAGGTGATTCTAGTTGGGCCTGAAAGCACATAAAATATACTTTGCAGCCCAAAACGAATCACCCATTTCAGAGTCCGGATGTAAAATTTCTTGGTGTTTTGGTACAAGCATGTCTGTGCAGTCCAAATCCGAGTCCATAACATGAGAGACTTGGACTCTATCTTCTCTTGGGCTAAAAGTGGCGTGACAGAACTTCTTGAACAACAACTAATTATTTCCTTTGACATGAGAGGACATCTTGAATAGCATCCAACCATTTTCTCTTCCCCTTGTCATCACACGTGGTTCATACAAGTGTTCGACCATTCTGCATTTAGGCATAAATAAAAATAGGTGAAGTATTTTTGTTCCGGATAACATAAATAAATTATTGCATGACTTTTATCAGAAATCACCTCAAATAAATACGCACATGCAATGATTGTGATAATATCTAAGGTAGTCATGTCCTCATCATCCTCCCCTTTTTGAAAATAAAGTCGTCCTCGGCGCTGCTTACTCTGAAATGTGCCTAACAAAAGAGACAAGGTGTACATGTTGTATATGTTGTACATGTTGTATATGTCATCCATTTTTACTTCCCTTGGTTTTTGCACATATGACACATGTATACATGAGTAACTATCACAGGTTATGAAAAATAATGCCAAAATATTATCACAACAAGTAGAATGCATGAAAATATTGTAACTGAGTTTGCACATATAAGTGAAGCTCTTATTTATATCAAAAGCTTGGCAATGCTCATCACTAAACCATCCCAACATTGGTGAAGAAACTTGAATTGATTCAAATGTACATGCTACAACAGGCTGAAATAAGCAAACATGCAACATGTCATTTCACATTGAATCATCACCAAGATTGGAGGTCATATCAAAATAATTAAACATTGGCACAATTATTTTTAAACATATTTGATCCAAATCTTATTTAATCCCTTGTGTCGCATGGTTCTTTCTCAGCAATAGTTAATTCAATGGGTTCATACAACATTGTTGATATTGTAGTTATTTGATCACATGGCAAAGTCAAATCTTGAACATAGTCCTCCAAAATAGATTGTGTGACCAAAGTAAAGGGTAGCTCATCACAGGGTACATTGCAATTGACAAGGCATTCATCATACTCATGTGGAGGTGGAAGATACGTACCTTTTTCATTACCTCTTATGATCAACTCAGATGATGTAGCCACTCTCGATGTTAACGTTTCACATGGTGAAGGTGATATAGCCCTCACAACTATTGATGTGGTTGTCATCATACACCCAATAGTTGAAGGAAAAACCATATCAACTCTTGTAATAAGCACCTTACACTCTCTCTCCTTGTGGGCAACACGTTGTTTTATTTCCTGTTCAGCTTTGCAAGCAAGAAGAAACAAATGATCCATAGGATAACACTTTTAATGAAGCAGTATCTCCTCAATATCATGGTTTAATCCTCCGCAAAATCTATCCATAAAATCTTCTTCACTTTCTTCCAACGAGGAATGCAAGAAGGTCATTTGTAAATCATCATAATATTTCATTACAGTTTCACTACCTTGTTTTAAATGTTGTAGTTTTTTAATCATGCCACAAGTATAATAAGTCGGAATAAATGCATGTCTCATGGCAAGTTTCAAATCACCCCAAGTAGTAGGTATATAATCAGGGTGTAACCGACAATATTCACTCCACCAAACTGAAGCATAACCGATAAATGAAGCAACCGCAACCTTAACTTTCTTATGTTCAACAAAATTATGGGAAGCAAATATATCATTTATTTCAAATTCCTATTCAATATATAAAGCACGTCTAAAACAGCCATAAAATGGTGGTATAGAAACATTAACCTCATGATGTGCATTTGTATCTCTTTGCACCTCTCGTAACAGTTGTTGTGGTGGCACGTCTCACACGATCGAAGAAGCCCATGAACTGACAACACTTGATCCTGTCATGACTAGTAGAAACAAGAAACAAAAATCCAAGAATATTGTTCCTACGAACTGCGAGGATGTGGTGGTAAAAAGCTCATAGTAAACAAATATGAATGTCTTCCAAATTCTTACCATGCAGCAAGCGGTGACCGGCAACCGACGGTGTCAATATCTACGAAGATTGAGTAAAGCGATTACCAGGGAAAGGTATGTATACACGGTGTATAAATATCTGGAGCTAGGAAGGCTTAATATATGGTATCAAAAGATTAACAATAATCAATTGAGAGATGCAATGGTGAATAAACGATCAACGACGGTACTATGCTAGTCCTAGGCTAGACCGTACTAGAGACTCGAGCCTAGAACACTAACGGAGTCACGTGAAAGCACAAATAGAAGCAACTAATGAGATGAAGTAGCTCTGGATAGGAAGATATACGTGAAGATCACGGCAGTAAAGATAGTGATGATAAATGACCCTCAAGGAGGATAAATCAAAACTATCTCTACAACTTCCCTCTTGAAACTATGATGTCAAATTTCTGATATTTTTTATCAAGAATACTACTGACTCAAGCTTTGGAATGCAAAAAGAATCACTCAATTCCGAGATCGTATGAGGACTCAAAAAATTCGGGAACGGACCTAAAAAATATTGACAAACTATGTTCCTCACGTTCACAGGGCAAAAAGTCCTATTTAGAAGCTAATTCGGAGGTGACAATATTGAAAAAGCTCGATGAATTATTCATATGTGGCTCGTCGATAGCACAAATTTGAGTACTCATGGAGCCAAAACATACTTTCTATGAGGAAGATACACCTGTTTTACTGAATAGTGCACAAAAGAGTTATCAATCCGAATTCACATACGGGATTGACTCTAGATAGATCTTAAATTTGGTTTTTTTTTCTTCTCTCTTTTTTTCTCACTTTTTTATACTTCTTCTCTCTATTTTTATCTCACTTTTTTATTTCTTTTTTTCTCTCACTTCTGTTTCTCTTCTCTCGAAAAACCAAATAAGATGTAGATTGGATCAAGCACAAATGCGAATGACCTCAAGTATGATAATGACAACGATCAATTGGAGTACGTGGTGAATATTGATGGATGGTGGTGGGCGACAACGGAAGGGATGATGGCGGTGTGGTGGTGGTATATGGCAGCAGCGATGAAGATGATGCGGCGGTGGCGTGACAACTTGTGAACAGAACTCGAAACTCTAAAAGACTAGACGGTAAGACCATCAACTTGACACGATGATCCAACCGATAATTCAATTATGCAAGCAATAAAAATAAAATTGCAAAGGCGCAGACTGGCTTGGACAAAGGATGACTAGATCTAAATCTTTTTTGTGTTTTTTTCTCGGGTAATAGGTACGAAAAGTAAATCTAATCTAGTGATAACTAGAAATTATCACCGAGCAACCTGAAAACTGATACCACTTGATATAGGCGAGGGTCCTGATCTTTCGATGAGATGATAGCTATCGATTTTGTGGAGACGACTTTGACGATCCGACTACAAACATGCACGACGTCGCGCCTTAGCAATCGCTAAACCAATCGCCAAGAGGTTATTGACCACGCTGGAGCACGATCAACCTGACCACGAATGTCTATTCCTGAAAGCAATCGAAGAACAAGCAAGAATATGATATTACAATCTGAATATTGCAAATATAAATGAATTATTGATAAGGGTGAGGATCCAAAATCGGTCTTAATATGGTCGTTGGGCACAAAGGAAGTACACAAAGTTGCAATGGCTAACTTTTAACTAAACAAATCCCAAGCAAAAAGCTACTAGCTTGATCTACTTATATAGGAGCAAGGGGTGGCGGCCAAGGAGGTGGAAGGACGTTCCAAGAAAGCCTAAAACTAACCATAGGTCGTACAAGGCCTATGGGCCCAAGTGGAGGTGATGCAACACCTTTAGACTTGTTGTTTGACTCGGATTCTGGTGCAACGTCATATTGTTTGGTCGATATCTCCATGCTCCGGACGAATTTAAAGATGATTCCACTTGGGCCTGAAAGCACATAAAATCTACTTTGCAGCCCAAAACGAATCACCCAAGTCGGAATCCGGATGTAAAAGTTCTTGGCGTTTTGGTGCGGTCCGAATCTGAATCCATAACGTGAGAGACTTGGACTCTATCTTTTCTTGGGCTAAAAGTGACCTGAGATAACTTCTTGAACATCAACTAATTATTTCCGTTGACATGAGAGGACCTTTTGAATAGCATCCAACCATTTCCTCTTCCCTTGTCATCACGCGTGGTTCATACAAGTGTTCGGCCATTCTGCATTTAGGCATACAATAAAAATAGGTGAAGTATTTTTGTTCCGAATAACATAAATAAATTATTGCATGACTTTTATGAGAAATCACCTCACATATATACGCCTATGCAATGATTGTGGTAATATCCAAGGTAGTCATGTCCTCATGAGGGAGGCAACCCAATTTTATTTTTATGTTTTTGTTTTTTCTTATGTTTTTGAGTGCTGCACACGTTATTACGTGTGTAGTAATTGCGTTTTCTTGTTTTAATTAGTGTTCGAGCCAAGTAAGACCTTTGGGATGGTCTATGGTGTTTGTGAGTTGATTTTGCTGAAAAACAGAAACTTTCGCTCTCAGTCCAGGAATTTTGTAACTTTACTGGAACGTGCTTTTGATCTAATTTTTTTTCTCAAGATTGATATACAAATTTCCTAAATTTTCCTAATTTTTCCGATTTTTTTGATTTACAGAAGTATTAGAAGTCTGTAGATTGCTACAGACTGTTTTGTCTTTCACAGATTATGTTTTGTTTGTGTTGTTTCCTTATTTTGATGTATCTATTGGTTATATCGGGGGGTATGAACAATGGATAAGTTGGAATACAGTAAATATTACATAATATAAATAAATAATGAGTTCACAACAGTACCTAAAGTGATGATTTATTTTTCTTATACTAACGGATCTCATGAGTTTTCTGTTGAGTTTTGTGTTGTGAAGTTTCCAAGTTTTGGGTAAAGATTTGATGGACTATGGAATAAGGAATGTCAAGAGGCTAACCTTGGGGATGCCCAAGGCAGCCGAGGCCATATTCATGAACGCCAAAGAACCTAAGCTTGGGGATGCCCTGGAAGGCATCCCCTCTTTGGTCTTCAATCCATCGGTAAATTTACTTGAGGCTATATTTTTATTCACCACATGATATGTGTTTTGCTTGGAGCTTCTTGTATGATATGAGACTTTGTTTTTAGTTTTCCAGGATCATCCTTGCTGCACACATCTTTTGAGACAGACACTTTGAATCGTGAATTTTTTCGAATACTCTATGTGCTTCACTTATATCTTTTGATCTAGGCAATGTTGCTCTAGTACTCCACTTATATATTTTTAGAGCACGGTGGTGTTTTATTTTATATAAATTATTGAACTCTCATACCTCACTTATATTATTTTGAGAGTCTTTAAACATAATGGTAATTGGTTTAGGTTATGAATTTAGTCCTAATAGAATGGGCATCCAAAAGGAATATAATAAAAACTTGAGATGACAAGTTTGAATTAAGTGCATTGAATACGATGACAAGTTTGATGCCTTGCATATAGTTTTGAGATATGAAGATGGTAATATGAGAGTCATGCTAGTGAGTAATTGTGAATTGGAAGAAATACTTGTGTTAAAGTTTGTGATTCCCGTAACATGCACGTATGGTGAACCGTTATGTAACGAAGTCGGAGCAGGATTTGTTTAATGATTGTCAACCTTTTTGTGGAGGTCGGGATTGCGCGATAGTGAACTCCTACCAACCCTTCCCCTAGGAGCATGCATCTAATACTTTGCTTAGATAACTAATAGGCTTTTGCAATAAGTATATGATTTCTTTATGACTAATGTTGAGTCCATGGATTATATGCACTCTCACCCTTCCACCTTTGCTAAACTCTCTAGTATCGTGCAACTTTCGCCGATGCATTAAACCCACCTTCCTCAAAACAGGCACCATATACATTCCTCACAACAGCCACCATATCTACCTATTATGGCATTTCCATAGCCATTCCGAGATATATTGCCATGCAACTTCCACCGTTCCGTTTTTTATGACACAAACCATCACTTCCATATTGCATATAGAGTCATATTTTGTTCTAGGTATCGAGTTGTAATTTTTGAGTTGTAATTAAATAAAAGTGTGATGATTTGCATTATTAGAGCATTTTCATGTAAGAGAAAAGGATGATGGAAACTATGACTCCCTCACAAGTTGGGATGAGTCTTCGGACTTCACAAAAAATAAAAGCGGCCAGCGAAGCCCAAATAAAAAAAAAGAGGCCAAAGATGCCCACCAAAAAAGGAGAGAAAGAGAGAAGGGACAATGCTACTATCTTTTTCCACACTTGTGCTTCAAAGTAGCACCATGTTCTTCATGGTAGAGAATCTCCTATTTTGTCACTTTAATATAACTAGTGGAATTTTTCATCTTATGCACAACCACTTAGTTTTCTTTTTGAGGTTTCATACACTTATAGCTCTAGTGCACTCATTGCATGGCAATCCCTACTCACTCACATTGATATCTATTGATGGGCATCTCCATAGCCCGTTTGTACGCCTAGTTGATGTGAGACTATCTTCTCCTTTTTCCTTGCAACCTCCACCGTATTCTATTCCACCTATAGTGTTATATCTATGGCTAACACTCATCTATTGTGTGAGAGTTGAAAAGGTTTGAGAACATAAAAGGTGTGAAACAATTGCTTGACTCTTCATCGGGGTTGTGCATGATTTAGATACTTTGTGTGGGGAAGATGGAGCATAGGCGGACCATATCATTTTGTAGGGATAAGTTCCTAAGGCCATGTGACTTCGAAAGGACCCAATTGCCTTGTTATTATGCTTGAAGTATTACTGTGTTTATGTAAATATTAGACTTTTGTTTTGAATCATATAGATCCGAATATTGATGCCACTATAAACAATATGACATGCATAAACATGTTAGGTAGCATTCCACATCAAAAATTCTGTTTTTATCATTTACCTACTCGAGGACGAGCAGGAATTAAGCTTGCGGATGCTTGATACGTCTCCAATATATCTATAATTTTTGATTGTTCCGTACTATTAAATTATCTATTTTAGATTTTTTATATGCATTAATATGCTATTATATATTAGTTTTTGGGACTAACCTATTAATCTAGAGCGAAGTGCGAGTTTCTGTTTTGCCATGTTTTTGAGTATTGCAGATAAGGAATACTAAACGGAGTCCAAACGGAATAAAGTCTTCAGAATGATTTTTCTTGGGCTAGAAGCAACCCAGAAACATGGAGATGAAGGCAGGTGAGCCGCCGTGTGCCGACAAGCCACATGGGCGTGCCCTACAGGGCGCCCCTAGCTTGTGGCCCCACGGCATCCCTCCTAAACCTATTCTTCGCCTTATAAATTCCCAAGTATTCCCTCGATACAAAACGGAGCGACGAAAATACTTTTCCACCACTCGAAGCCTCTGTTCTGGTGAGGTCCAACCTTGGAGCATTTTCGAATAATCTGCCGAAGGGCGAATCGATCATGGAGGGCATCTACATCAACTCAATTGCCCCTCCGATGATGCGTGAGTAGTTTACCACAGACCTTCGGGTCCATAGCTAGTAGCTAGATGGCTTCTTCTCTCTCTTTGTCCTTCAATACCATATTCTTCCTGATCTTCATGGAGATCTATCTGATGTAATACTCTTGCGGTGTGTTTGTTGAGATCCGATGAATTTTGGTTTTATGTTCAGATTATATATGAACATTATTTGCGTATTTTATCAATTCTTATATGCATGATTTCATATCTTTGCAAGTCTCTTTGAGTTATTGGTTTGCTTTGGCCAACTAGATTGGTATTTCTTACAATGGAAGAAGTGCTTAGATTTCGGTTCAATCTTGCGGTGTCCTCACCGAGTGACAAAGTAGGGGTAGCGAGGCACATATTTGTATTGTTGCCATCAAGGATAAAAAGGTGAGATTTTCATCATATTGCTTGAGTTTATCCCTGTACATCATGTCATCTTACGTAATGTGTTAGTCTATTCTTCATTAACTTAATACTCTAGATGCAGGAACGAGTCGGTCGATGGGTGGACTAACAGTAATAGATGCAGAATCGTCTGGGTTACTTGACACGAACGTGATGCCTATATGCAAAATCATTGCCTTGGATATCTTCATAATTATTCACTTTTCTATCAATTGCTCGACAGTAATTTGTTCACCCACCATATTATTTTCCTACATGAGAGAAGCCTCTAGTGAAACCTATGGCCCCCGGGTCTATTTTCCATTTTATACTTTCAGATCTATAAACCAAAAATACCAAAAATATCTTGCTGCAATTTATTTACTTTTGTTTTACTTTTTTTTTCAGCAATCTTTTATATCTATCTATATAAGATCTCATCCTTGTAAGTAACCGTGAAGGGATTGGCAACCCCTTTTTAGCATTGGGTGCAAGTGTTTGATTGTTTGTGTAGGTGTGAAGATTGGGGCCTTGCTTGTTCTCAACAAACTGATAGAAATACTTATCAACTTTGCTGCATCACCCTTTCCTCTTCAAGGGAAAACCAATTCGAGGTGAAGAAGTAGCATCTTTTTATAAGTAATCATGTGAATTTGGTATTCGTTCGATATTTGATGATGTGTATGTTGATTTTTCTCTTAGTGGTGTCGGGTGAACACCGACTACACAACACTTCACAATGCTATGGGCGTAAGGGAAGGCATTAAGGAGTAACAAGTAGATGATGGGTTGCGAGAGTGACACAAGCTTAAACCCCAGTTTTTGTGTTGCTTCCTAAGGGGATAATTTCGATGCACATGGTTAATGTTATACTTAGATTTATCTTAATTCTTCATTCGTAGTTGTGGATGCTTGCGAGAGGGGGTAATCATAAGTGGGTTTCTTGTTAAAGTAATAACAACACTTTAGCACTGGTCCAACCACATATAAAATTATCAAAGTAACAAACGTGATTCGACCAAAGATGATGAACATCACTAGACAAAAATTCCCACGTTTCATCGAAGCCCAAATATAAGAGTACTTTCACACATGTCCTCTGCTATAAAAAAGATTGGGCTATCTTGATACACACTTGCTACTATTGTTAATTGTCACTTTTTGCGAATTATCTTGTTACCAAACTATTTATCATTTTTACTCACAACACTTGCAGAGAATACCTTGCTGAAACTTATTATCTTTTCCTTCTGCTCCTTGTTGGGTTCGACACTCTTACTTATCGGAAGTACTATGAATGATCCCCTATACTTGTGGGTCATCATGCCTCGATTGGGATGTATGTGCATCTCGTTGTTTCGCAAGAATAGATATCGATACAAATACTTGTAAAGATGAGATGAGTATATTGAATTTGCTTACACTTGCCACAAGCTAAATCATCATCATCTCAAATACAAGCATCATACATAAAAGCAGGGTCTGACTACGGACTAAATCAAACGATAAAAGCGGCATCCATCTTTGCTAATCCTGGGGTGCCGACTTGGAACACATCATATTGTGGGGACCCTGACTTACAAGTGGTGATCACCGAATGAACGTACTCAGTGATCCCAGAGATCAATGCTCATCGAACACATAGAAACTGAATAACAAGAGTCTTACATCCATTCATACCGTTTGATACAAATAATAACAATTTCGGTCAAGTCTTACATAGATATGGCCTTGAAGGCCAACACACCCAACTGGACCAATAGCGGAAATATTGGTCGAAAGCGTGAACCCATGCCATCAGCCTTAACCTATAGACATTCTGACTGGGTAGCGTCCTAGCTCGTAGGAACGTCGCCAAGTTACTCTTCACCATTTCCTATTCTCTCATACCTAGTCAATGAAATAACCAGTGGCAAGCCAATGAGTACTTTGAATGTACTCGCAAAAATCCCATGATGTGGAACAAGGTAATAAAGGGACATGAACTAGCATAAGAATGCAGCCTTTGCGGAAAGCAGGTTGTTATTTAATTGTAGTATCATGCTCAAGTGTAGGTATAATCATGCATCATAAGGTAGATGATAATCATAAGAACAGGTTACATACATCAACATATCTTCTAAGGGCTGAATACCTCAGGTTCACCCTATATGCCAAGTCACCGGACTTGACAATATCATCTTTCTCAACCACACACGCACACACAGACACACACTCGGTTTATGCAAAAACGACTGAACGTAGTTTAAGAAGGATTACCCAACTGTGCTTGACCGTGGACGCAGCTATTCGAATAGTTATACACTCTACAGAGGTTGTACGATGTACCCACGAGATCTGGGAAACTTCCGTGTCAACCACGACTCGCGGTATATAACATACTCGAGGTAAGTACCTGATCATTGCCTTTCCCCAAACGACACTAGACAAAGAGTCCACTCAATTGGTACCCAGTCCAAATGATGTACGTATTATGAGCACCAACTCTGGACCGTATCATCCATGAAGGGACCAACGGTGTGCCCGGAACACGTAAAAACGACATAGTCGACCTACCTGGTACGACCCCGTCACGAGAGTGACCACATCACTCCCGCCACTAGTAATGCGGGATCTTTGCTAGCACCGACGAAAGTAATCAACAAAGCCCCATCCTATAAAGGGGTATCGTGGTCGCACATGTAAGGTTGGGACGGTCGGCACATCATAAATCTAAGCCCATTTCAGAAACCACTCACACAAAACCTTTCCAGTACACCACTTCTTTCTCAAGTGATCATCTAGCTCAACACCATCACCCTCGGGCATTAGTGACACCCGACAGGGTTTTCGTAAAACCTTCGATATCATTTCTGTGTTACCATCATCATGCATATACTCGTCCTATGTGTAGCACTACTACTACTTATCAACGTTTATCAGCGTGACCCTCATATATGGTAAGGTCATGCTCAATGCAAGTGCTCCGGAGGAGCCATCAGTATCACCAAGCCGGGGTGTACCGATTAATCTTGACTATATGCATCGAAATAAAATAATCAACATGTCATGCATAAAACATTTTCTCAGACATGGTCAAATGGCTGCTTTCCTTTGCTCACACAAGTCCACGGGGTCTTCGAGGTCTTCCGGTCCAACTCCAAGTACTCCGTCTACTCCGTCAACTAATGTCGAAAACAATCACAGTAAGCCACACAGCAAGCAGAAACAAAAGTGCTATATAAATAGGAGTTTTATTGTTCTTGGACGTCTCTGATTATAAGAAAATTACCTGAAGCTTGGTCTATGAGATGTGGACCATGAGGGATTTTTGAATGGACGAAAGGAGGAATAGGTGATCCTTTAAGAAGCCTACAAAAAACATTCTGCTAAAAATGAGTGGAGGCACTCATTTAACAGCGCATGATTTTAGAAACATTTAGGAAGTTATTTCACTTGATTTGGAGTTGATATGAATATTCTAGGGATTTTACAACATCGGATAAATAGAAAAAATGAGTTATTTATTTAATGCAATAGAAACATGCGAGTTAAAAATGTTGACCAATGCTTCAAAAATGGTGCATGATATTAGAAGACTGTGGAAATTCGAATCACTCCTTTTGGAGTTGATTTGAATCCTCTAGGATTTTTGCAAGGTGTTGTTTAAATATTCAAATGGGTATTTGAATATTAATCCCACAGAAAAGTCTTTTGGAAAAATTGCAATGCACATATATGGATAGGTCTTGATTTTAGGAACCTGTAGAAATTTGAATCATAAGATTTGCAATAAAAAAGAATTTATTATGGATTTTGGAACTTCCTGGTAAAAGAAAAAGGAAAGGAAAGTTTTTACGAGGGATTAAATTGCGCCCAGTGTGCTAAATAGGCCTCGAGCTAGCCCAGCTATGCGGGGGAGTGGTGACGTGACACGTCCCAAATGTATCTATAATTTCAGCTTGTTCCATGATCTTTTGGGTGACATTTTTATATATTTTGCTACACTTTTATATCATTTTACACATATTTGGACTAACCTACTAACTCAGTGCACCCAGTGCTAGTTTCTGTCTGCTGATGTCTATTTTGCAGGGGATTTTACCCAATTTTCCGAAGCGTGAAAAATTCCAAGAAAATAGATAAAAAATGAGCGTAACGGAAGCTTCCAGATCACCGGAGATGGGCCAGAGGGGGGCCAGGGGCCTCCCAGGCGACCTGTGGGTGCAGCCTAGCCCTAGGTCGCGCTAAGAGGCCTCCTGGGTGGCTCCCACCTCCTCCGGTTCCCTCCTTTGGCCTATATTTAATCGTCCGAGGGAAAACCCTTCCATCACATCCAGAATCGTGAATTTCTCCATCATTCGGCCGCCGCAGCGCTTCCGAGATCTGGAGCGTTAGAAGACCTCTTCTCGGCACCCTGTCGGATGGAGGATTGACCTCCGGGAGCTTCGCCAACCCCATGGATGCTTCCCGGACGTGCGGTGAGTAGTCCTCCTTGGACCATGACTCCATGACCAGTAGCTATGTGATGTCTTCTCTCCAATCTTGTGCTTAAATGGTTAGTCCTTGTGAGTTGCCCTACATGATCAAGGCATTTATGTAATTCTCTTGCTATTGCTATGCTCGGTTTGTTGGGATCCGATGGATTATGAGATTATGTTCAGATTGTTATGAGTTATATATTTGATTATCCTTCTATATTATGTTCATTAGTGATTCATGCATGTTCTCCGTTGCTATTTATTGCTTTGGCCGAGTAGTAGATTGTAACTCCAAGAGGGAGCATTATGCATTTTTGTGGCTTCATGCCCCTCGATGTCTAGCTTGAGTGATAGAAACATGAGACTAGGGGATGTGTTGTTGCCACCAGGGAGAAAACAACAGTTCTTGTGACCACGATTGCAAGGATTGTTTACCTTATGCATAGTTCGTTCATGAAGTTGTCCGTTGCTTTGAGTTTACACTTTGGGTGGGGCTCGCAACTTCATACCGGCGAGATGTTCTGGATAGATATCTCAAGGTGGATGATTAGTAAGTAGATGATGATGAATAAACTGTCTACTTGTCTTGGCGTACTGCCCATTACTATTAAACCTCTAACTTTCAAGTAGCATAATTAGCATTGCGGTGCGTTCATAATTCTGTCAATTGCCCATCTGTAATTTGTTTACCCAAGCATAGTTGTTTATCGTCTTTTGGGAGAGATACATCACTAGTGAACATCATGTGACTCCGGTCCATGTCACCATCATTATTTACACCTCCATCATTTATCGTTTTCATTTACTTTTCCGTTGCAATCACTATTACCTTTCCCGCTTGTGTTTTGATCCTTTGCAAACTACATGGCCGGAGAGATTGACAACCTCTCTGTACTCGTTGGGAGCAAAGTTATTTGTTGAGTGTGCAGGTCAACGTTTTCGGCTGACCAGGACAGGAGACACCTACTTGGTGAGCCTAGGAGTCCTACTGGTTTGATAAACCTTACAGTTCCCGTGTGAGGGAAAACTTGCTGCTGACTACATCTCAACCTTCCACTTAGGATAACCAATGGGGGACGAGAAGTATATACATCATCTTGTCATCAAGCAAAGTTTTCTGGCGCCGTTGCCGTGGACTCCGGTCTTCAAGATAGGGGAGTTGCACGCTATCTTCTACCTTTGTTTTTTAGTCTTGTTAGTTTGCTTTTTAGTTTTTTCTTTAGAGTTTTATAACCAAAACCACAAAAAATTAGTTGCTTTGTTCTTTCTTGTTGCTGTTGCTATGGGTTCCACTGAGAACACCATGTTGGGTGACTTCACTAGTCACAACAACAATGATTATACCTTCTCTTCTATTGCTCCAGTTACCACTAACGGTCTTTTTACAAGTAAACCTTGTGACTATACTAGTCATTATGGAGAATTATGCCCTTGGCATGGTTGCATCGGGAAGCCACATGATCTTCGGTTTGAAGTTGCTCCTAAACGTCCCCAAACTTGGGAAGACGTCCAAGCTCTAATAATAGAGAGCAAATCAAACATAGAGGATGACACTATAATTTTACTTAATAGTAATGATATCGATTTTACAATTGTAGTCTTTCCGAAGTTATCACCTTTTTGCAAAGAATGGCTAAAGACCCCCACACTAGTACACTCAATATTGCCTTCACCGAGCATATTACCAATGCTCTTATCAAAGCTAGGGAGGAGAAGCTCAAGCTAGAGTCTTCTATTCCTAGGAAACTAGAAGATGGTTGGGATCCTATGGTCAAGATTAAATTGAATAATATCTCTTGCTTTGCTTTGTGTGATGTTGGAGCTAGTGCTTCCGTTATGCCCAAAAGAATGGATGATATGCTTGATTGGAAACCTTATGATCCATGTTCTTTTGGTGTTTGTCGTGTTGATTCTTCCATAAATAAACCTTTAGGGATAATTGATGATGTTCTTATTATTGTCCATGATAATTATGTGCCCGTTGATTTCCTTATTGTGGACATTGAATATGATCCTTCATGTCCAATTATTTTGGGACGTCCTTTTCTCCGCATCGTTGGTGCTATAATTAGCATGAAAGAGGGAATCATTAAATTCCAATTCCCCCATAAAAAGGGAATGGAACAATTCTCTATAAAAAATATTAAGTTCGTTATGAGTCCGTTACTCGGGCAAGTTATTCTTTTGGAGTTGATAACACTTGATCTTCTTGCACTATACCTAGCTCAAAGGCATAAAAGAAAGCGCTTGTTGGGGGCACCCCAATTTGGTTTTTACTTTCAGTTTTAGTGGTCTTGATGCTTATTACTACTGTAGCAACATCACTGTATCTTTAATTTTAAGCTTTGTGCCAAGTTATAGGCTCCGATTGCATCAAAGTTCAAAAATTGTGACATGTTGTCCAGAAACAGATTATGTCTGCTTGACGGAAGAATTCGCCAAAAATCACCAGATCATATTTTTGATCTGAATTGTTTTGACAGCATTCTCTATATAATTTACTTTCTGGTATTTGTTCTGAATTTTTTGATTTGAGTTGCAGAAGTGCCCCGAATAAATTATTTACTACTTGATGTTCTGTTTTTCACACATACTGACATGTTTCGTGTTTTCATTGTTTTTAAAATCCTAAGCTTACTTTTTATTTGCAAAATCCTTTTGGAAAAAATGAGAAACAGTAGCTATTCATGAAAATCTTTATTTCCAGCAGGTAATGAATTATTTTATTAAGGGTACTAACCACTCTAATCAGCTTATGATGAGTTTCGTATGAAGGGAGTTTTCCATTATGCGATGGGAGATGATGAAAAAAGATACATGAGTGTCAAGCTCTCAAGATTGGGGATGCCCCCATGCACCCCAAGAAATATTCAAGGAGACTCAAGCGTCTAAGCTTGGGGATGCCTCCGTGCATCCCCTTCTCTATCAACAATCATCACTTCGTCCATCTCCATGCTATATTTTTATCAGTTCATATGTTATGTGCTATGCTTGGAGCATCCCGCTATTTATTTTTTAGTTTGTTTTAGTTTTTCTTATTGTTCATAACAATTCAGAACCTAGCCTACCTTGTTTGGGAGAGAGACACGCTCCATTCCACTCTAGAACACAACATAGGTTTTCATGCTTATCTTTTTTGTGTGTTCTTTATCTTTCCATAGCTAATGTCATGCTTAGCTCTTTGTTTTCATGCTTATCTTTTCAGAGCTTTTATTTAGGTTTCTTTTGGAACTCTCTTGAGTTATCATGCTTATCTTGTTTAGAGAGTTGGCTCATTGCACTGAGTTGTGTGTCTTGCATGAGTAGGTAATTGAGGTTTCTATTTAAGTATAGTCGTAACTTGCAATAGTTTTGAGGTATTGATTTGAGTAATGTTTGGACTATCGGTGCCAAGAGCTTGATCCTATATGTGATAGGTGTCGTATTTTGGGAAATCCGTATGTTTTTCAGAAACTAAAAATTGGTTGAGAACTATAGGTACTAAATTGATCGCTAACCTCTGGAGGGGTTGGAATATATAGAGTACCCTCACGTTACCATGAGTCGAGGATGCGCGAGGATAACCAATCCCCAAACACTCCTCCTCGGGGTACTTGTGTCTTTTTGAATTTCCTAACTAGATAGAGAGTTATCGATAACAAGTGTATCAGTTCTTCGGACTAATGTGAGTATTCGATTGTTGGTACTTCCACCATCCATATTTTGCTAGCCTCTTCGGTACCGTGCATTGCCCTTTCTCACATTCAGAGTTGGTGCAAACTTCGCCGGTGCATCCATACCCATGACATGATACACTCTGTCATACATAAGCCTCATTATATCTTTCCTCAAAACAGCCACCATACCTACCTATTAAGGCATTTCCATAGCCTTTCTGAGATACATTGCCATGCAACATCCACTATCTCATGACTTGATCTTCATGTCATACATGCTTTTGCTTGATCGTAGAGCCGCATGATAGTTGGGCCTTTCCCCAATTATTGATACATGACGCGCTAGTATCATTGCATATCCTGCTACACTAGGAGATGCATACATTTGCATACATCATGATAGTTTTCACTTGTCTTTATGTTGAGTACTTCTTATAAAGTGTGATGATCTTATTTTTATTCATGTAAAACTAGAGTGTTACCCTTAAGTGAGGAAAATATCCCAAAGAGGACAAAACAAAATATCCCAAAGAGGACAAATGAAATATGAAAATAAAGAGCCAAAGAGGCCACAAAAAAATAAAAAAAAGGAGAAAAAGAGAAATAAGAAAAAAAAGGAGAGAAGGGGGCAACACTACTATTCCTTTCAAAAGATCCACACTCGTACTCTATTGCTATATTTGTACTACATAGAGATTATCATTCATCCATAACTATGTGGGGACCTTTACACTATAGAACTTGGTTTACATATTCCAATGATGAGCATCCTCAAATGAGCTCTAGGTCTTGATGAGCAAACAAGTTGGATGCACCCCCACTAGTTCCATTGGAGAGCTTACCTTAGCTCATATGTGCATCCGTTACATGGCAATGCCTACTCCTCACATCATATCTATCATTTGGCTTTCTCTCACCCATGGTTGTCCTCATTGATGTGAGCCTTTCACACCTTTTTGTATTCCTTCCCCATCATTATTCTATTTGCCATCCTAAGTGCCAACATATCTTGCTTATGCTCATCCATTTCATCAGTGCTCAAAGTCGAAAGGGAGAGGATCATTTTGACTTGTGCCTGACTAGTGGTCTGGGAATGAGTCAAAATAAGATTCTGAAGGAGACCAATTGTGAGGTTTAGTAGATTGAGTTCTCAATTAAAAATATATATTTTATTATCTCAACCCATCTCCCACTTCTTGCATGCAAACACCATTTGGATACATTCGAGTCACGGACAGCGCGAGCTCTTGGACCTTTATGTTCTTACTTTGCTAAACTCAATACTACATATAGACTCTTGCTTATTATTATCTTGACTTGAATTGCATATCTTACTTGCTTTACTTTGAAGTTCTTATACGTGTGTTAGCAAGTCACCACAAAAAAAATTCTGTTATCATTTATCTACTCGAGGACGAGCAGAAATTAAGCTTGGGCATGTTGATACATCCCAAACGTGTCTATAATTTCCGCTTGTTTGATTATCTTTTGGGTGACATTGTTATATGTTTTGCTACACTTTTATATCATTTGACACATATTTGTACTAACCTACTAACACAGTGCACCCAGTGCCAGTTTATGTCTACTGATGTCTATTTTGCAGGGGCTTTTACCCAATTTTCCGAAGCCCAAAAATTCCAAGAAAAATATAGCAAAAAATCAATATAACGGAAGCTTCCAAATCACCGAAGATAGACCAGAGGGGCCAGGGGCCTCCCAGGTGACATGTGGGCGCGGCCTGGTCCTAGGCCGCGCCAAGAGGCTGCCTGCGTGGATCCCACCTCCTCCGGTGCCCTCCTTTGGCCTATATTTAGTCCTCCGAGAGAAAACCCTTCCATCACATCTAGAATCATAAATTTCCCCATCGTTCCTCCGCCGCAGCGCTGCCGAGATCGGGAGCGTCAGGAGACCTCTTCCCGGCAACCTGCCGGAGGGAGGATTGAGCTTCTCCACCACCATGGACACTTCCCGGACATGCCGTGAGTAGTCCTCCTTGGACCATGAGTCCATGACCAGTAGCTATGTGGTGTCTTCTCTCCAATCTTGTGCTTCAATGGTTAGTCCTTGTGAGTTGCCCTACATGATCAGGGCATCTATGTAATTCTCTTGATATTGCTATGCTCGGTTTGTTGGGATCCGATGGATTATGGGATTATGTTTAGATTGTTATGAGTTATATATTTGATTATCCTTTTATATTATGTTCCTTAGTGATTCATGCATGTTCTCCATTACTATTTATTGCTTTGGCCGACTAGTAGATTGAAACTCCAAGAGGGAGCGTTATGCATGATTGTGGGTTCATGCCTCTCGATGTCTAGCTTGACTGACAGAAACATGAGACTAGGGGATGTGCCGTTGCCCCGAGGGAGCAAACAACGGTGCTTGTGACCACGGTTGCAAGGGTTGTTTACCTTACGCATAGTTCGTTCATGTAGTTTTCCGTTACTTTGAGTTTACACTTTGGGTGGGGATCGCAACTTAATACCGGCGAGATGTTCTGGATAGATATCTCATGGTGGATGATTAGCATGTAGATGCTCGTTAATAAACGGTCTACTTGTCTTGGCGTACTGCCCGTTACTATTGAACCTCTAACTATCAAGTAGCATAATTAGCATTGCGGTGCGTTCATAATTCTATCAATTGCACACCCGTAATTTGTTTACCCAAGCATAGTTGTTTATCGTCTTTTGGGAGAGAGACATCACCAATGAACATCATGTGACTCTGGTTCATATCACCATCATTGTTTACACCTCCATCATTTACCGTTTTCATTTACTTTTCCGCTGCAATCACTATTACCTCTCCTGCTTGTGTTTTGATCCTTTGCAAACTATAAGGCCGGAGAGATTGAAAACCTCCCTGTACTCGTTAGGAGAATAGTTATTTGTTGTGTGTGCAGTTACACGTCTTCTGCTGACGAGGACAGGAGACACCTACTTGTTGAGCCTAGGAGTCCTACTGGTTCGATAAACCTTACAGTTCCCGTGTGAGGGAAAACTTGCTGCTGACTACATCTCAACCTTCCACTTGGGATAACCAACGGGGTGCGAGCAGTATATACATCATATCGTCATCATGACGTCGATGGCGCACTTCGGCAAAGGCGCTTTAGCCACAGGGAGGCGGAGTTGGGCGTGGGGCGCTTCCACTTAAATGGTTGGCCCCGGCCTCTGGCTCGCCGACACGCGACCCCCGGCCACCGGGTCATCCCCTACCTCCCACCCCATGATGGAGGAGATGGGGAGAGCAAGGCTGGGCACAAGCCGGTGCCTACCCTGGTCGCTTCGGCGAGAGCTGGCGGCACCGCGGCCACCTACGAGCTCGGAGAAGGGAGCCGCACCCACCTGGGCTGCTCTCCCCTGTTGGAAGGCGCCGTAGAGCATCTGCCCCCTGGCCGTGGTGTAGGTCGACGGCGGCAGCCATAGGAGTGGTGCCTCGACCACTTGGAGAGGGAGGAGAGGAGAGGGAGGAGGCCGCAGAGGTGCAGGGGGGCCGTCATGGACCAAAGAAAGGGAGGAGACGCCATGCGTTCCCGGATTTGGAGCGAGGTTGTTGGAGCTCCTTCGGCAATCGCGAGGGGATGGGAGCTTGATTGTGGGCATAAGGGCATTAGGGGGAGAGTGAGGGGGTTATAGGAGCCGAGAGGGCTCGGGGGAGACTCTATACAGCGGGGCGACGAAGAGGACCTTGGATGCCCTCGGGTGCACTCTCGGTACAGGGAAGCACGCGTGCGAGGGCGATTTCGAAGATAGCGAGCGTTGGGGAGCGACGTTTGGCGGTGAAGGGAGTCACTGTGGCGCTCTGGGACACATTTCCCTCGCTGGACCCGAGCTGCATCAAGAGGCCAAGGTGCAGAGCACCGTTTCTGCATGCCAAGGAGGTGGTCACCACGGCCACCTGTGTCTACATGGCCCTTATGACCAGGGAAAGGTGTCTGGGGTGTGGGACATGCTTGCTGGGGTGTGACTGAGGAGTTTGGTCTCTTGTGGATCTGGTTTGAATTGGTTCTGACTACAGTTTTTTGCAGCAGCAAACTTAAGGCTAACAATGACGATGCTTACGGGAGAGATAATGGGGTGAAACCATGTCTAGTAGCCTTAGACATGGAAGGATTACAATTCTGCAAAGTTTCAGCTCCGGTGGATGCGTTTAGCTAGTAGTTGTAGTGCAAGGCTACAATTCTGCCAGAAATCAAGTTTCAGATGTGCTGCTCATTTTTCCCTCATGAGCATGCTATATGTTGATTTGAAATGATGCATTAGAATGCTAGAGATGCCCTGGAAGAATGTGGTGGCTTTGGCTTAAGAAGAAGTATAGCAAGAGGGGTAAAACAATGTTGCCAAGGTAGAAATTGAGAGGTAGATACATGGAGTCATACTCCAATAATTGACCAGTGGCCATCGAAAGGTTACTGGAGGTAAAAGTGAACTAGGGAAGGCTGTGTGACGGGGGGATAACCCCGAGGTAGGCTCATCAAGCCTACTCCTTTGCCTTCTACCTTGAAGCAATAACATGAATCTACAAGGCCCAAGTCCCCCTGGTCAGCTAGGAAGCACCTGCCGGCTGGGGGAGAGACGACCAACTCTCTCTGGCCGGCCAGGAAGCTCCTGCCAGCTAGAGGCGAGACGGCTACCTCCCTGTGGCCGTCTAGGCCATGTCGGAAGGCTAGAGGTGAGGCGGTCGTGCCCAGGCCGGCTACTTAAGCAACTAGTTGGCTAGGGAGCTCAAGTCACATCAGGATGTAGGTCATGACGAGACCCTACGGCTAAAGGTGGCTACGCGTCAGCCAAGGTACTGGATTGGAGTGCATGGCAGGTACAACGTCGGCGACCATGCTGCTGACCTACTCCGGCTCCGATCCATCATCCTCCACAGTGTCGGCCCGTCAAATTCCCACTCCATTACTACACTCGGCGTGGGAATTTGACGAATCTCGCATGACGACGCCAGATGTACTACACGTGTCATGCGTCCGCCATAAGCGAGAACCTTACTGGCTAGCCGGCGGGCCCCTCCAATGACAAGACAAGACCCCCATGGGCCCCCTGGCCAGCCGACGAGGCTGCTAGTCGGGTCCCACCCATGTACTTTTATCCTTATTGTAGGTCGGTGGGTTCGTCTATAAACCCCCCTGATCCCCCTCCATGCAGAGGGTTGGTCAACTCAGCATACACACACGCCATACAAGAGAGGTAGGCACGAGACAGCGGCTCCTTCTTCCTCCTCCGCAGAACAGCTCCAGGAGCACATTGTAGCCTCATTGATACATTATACACTCCGGCAGGATTAGGGGTGTTATCTCTACAGAGAGCCCTGAACCAGGGTACATCATGCGTTCCATGCTTGTACCAACCTCGTACCCACTGCCGACCGGTGTCACTTCGGCTCCCACCATCTTTAGCCTACACATGTCTTATGTTGTGAGTAAACACCGACATTTGGTACCCACCATGGGGCCGTCCGCGACATCAGCTGGATTTACACGCTGGGCCGGATGCATCGCGTCCGGACCGATCAGCATGCCCGTAGAGCGTGCTCTTGAGGAGCCTTCCCTGATGTTGATCGACGTCCCAGTCCGTCATGTGGATTCTGATGGGGAGTCTGACGACGAGACACTCCCCAGCGTCGTCATCGCTGCTGTTGCAAACTTCAGCGTTCTCTTCAGCGGCTTGCGCCTCGACGATGGCCCTCGCTACCTTGGCAAGGACATCGACGTCGACGCGTTGTGAGCCAGCTTCAGTAGGCTCTCCCTCACGGAGACGCCTGCGCTTGATGAGTACCCCAACGACGTGCTCATCTTCGACGATCCACCATCATCTACGGGGTGCCTTGCCCCGTATCACGTCGCCATCGTCTCCAACGTCATGGAGGTGATGGTCATTGGTGCCGGCATGAGCAAGGTTCACGGCAAGGTGTCGGCCGACGCTGCTGATCCCGATGCGGTATCAGCCAACACGCCTCATGCTGCCCTTGTCTGCTTGAAGACGCCCATCGCCACTTCAACAAACCCCACCAACGCGTGAGCCTCACTGGAGGAGGCTCACAGGCAGATCTTGGTAGAGGGCATTGCCATCGCCGCGGAAAAACGTCGGATGGAGGCCGCGAAGCGCGAGTATAACTCCGCTTACGGCCTCACTCCGGTTGCTGAGGGTCCTAGTCGGCTCGCCGCGGTCCGCGGCCGCAACCAGGTCATTGCCGAAATCCTAGGCGGCAAGCAGCCCATCTATGAGACCCCTGCGGCCAACTTGCGGGCTGCTCAGACAGCTATGGCAGAAATGCCAGATTTGGAGGACGAGGAGCGCGTCCTTCAGGAGAAGCGGGTCAAGGATCTCCTTGACGCTGCAAATGAGCAGCAGACACTGCTTGACCCTGGTCAGGCACAGTCTGAGTCTCCGGAACCCAATCCCGGAGCGCGCCGTAACCCCAGCGGTTGTCATCAAGCCGAGGGATCTTGCTTGCATCGCACTTCAGCCAGAATGGCGAGGGAAGCCAAGACAGGCGTTCTCAGCGCCAGAGCGAGCCAACTTCAAGACGGCGGCGTAGAGATGGTGGCGATGAGAGTGATTCGGTGTATGAGGTTCCTCGTACGGGAAGGGACCATGCTACCGGCTCACAAGACACCCTTCCGATCACGGCTCGGATCGGCCCTCGCGTCCCACACAACGACAAAGATGCTCGCAGGCGCCTCAACACCCTGGCGAAGTCGGCCCTCCTGGAAGAGGACGGCCCCATCGGTCCGGCATGCTTCGGCCCTCGGATCCGAGGGGATCCGTTTCCACGAGGCTTCATTCTCCCTCGGGACAACCACAAGTACAACGGCACCGCCAAGCCAGAAGACTGGTTGATCGACTACACCATCACCATTGGCATCGCTCAAGGCAACAAGCGCGTAGCCATCCCCTACATGCCTCTCATGCTGGCCAGCTCGGCTAGAACTTGGCTTAACAGCCTTCCAGCCGGCAGCGTCAACTCATGGGTTGACTTCGAGGAGGCGTTCGTCCGCAACTTCACTGGCACCTACAAGCACCCTGGTCGGCCTCGCGATCAGTCCATGTGCATCCAGAGGCCCGACGAACCCCTTCACGACAACGTCACGCGTTGGACCGATCTACGCAACTCCTGGGAGGGAGTGCATGAGGTACAGGCCATTCAGTACTTCATTGACGGCTGCCGAGACGGCACTCTCCTCAAGCACAAGCTCATGTGCTCCGAGCACACCTCTCTGGCGGTGCTCATAGCCAAGGCGGACAAGTACGACACGGCCAACTCCGCGATGCGGGTCAAGGTGACCGCCTCGGACAAGATTGTCCCCACGCCGACTACTCCCAAGCCGGCTGGCGACAATCGAGGCGGCCAGAACAACAGCAAGCGCAAGGAGGATCAACTTGATTCGCACTCCAACAACAAGCTGGTATCTAGCATGGAGGGAGATGCGCCGACTACTCAAGCCGGCTCTCAACGGAGGCGGACCGGCAAAAACGACTGGCAGCCCAAGCTCACCTTCGAGCAAATGCTTGACGTGCCATGCAAGATGCACACTAGGGCAAAGGCCGCTACCCATACCCTTCGACAGTGCAGATTTGCACGGCGAATGTCGCCAGGAGAGGGCCTGCCGGCTCCGCCAGGTGCAGCTGCGGCGCCTCATGCTCCGGCTCCGGGGCCAGCTCGAGCTCCACCACCGCAGCCTCACAACGACGGGCGTCTACACGACGACTACCCCCATCAAGATGGAGCATATGTTGTCTTCACTAGCGTGGGTGATGACAAGCACAGCCAGCGACAACGCCGGCGTGAGGTGAACGCCACGGTCCCCTCGGTTCCCCAATACATGGATTTGTCTGAAAAGCCCATTACATGGAGCCGGGTTGACCATCCTGCGGTGATGCCAAATCCTAGCCCGTACGCGCTCGTCCTCGACCCCACTTTCGCCTCCCCGAGGCTCACCTGCCGGTTCTCCCGGGTGTTGGTCGACGGCGGCAGCAGCATCAACATCCTCTACCTAGACACCCTGCTCAAGCTTGGGCTAAAGGAGAAGGACCTCCAACCGACCTGCACTGTCTTCCATGACATCGTGTCGGGACAGTCCTGCTCGTCGATCGGCAAAATCCTGTTGGACGTCCTTTTCGGTGACAAGGTGCACTTCCGCGGCGAGTCGATCTGGTTCGAGGTGGTGGATCTCAACAGCCCGTATCATGCGATGTTGGGCAGACCGGCTCTGGCCAAGTTCATGGCTATCCCCCAATACGCCTACCTCAAGATGAAGATGTCGGGTCCAAAGGGCATCATCACCATTGCTGGGGACTACAAGAAGTCGCTCGAGTGCGCACAAGACAGTAGCCGTCTGGCCGACGCCATGGTGATTGCTGAGGAGAAAAGGCAGATCGACCGGCCCGTGGCTCAGGCTACTGTGCAGCCGACGATCCCTACTCCACCATCCCAGTCGACCGGCGAAGGCTCATTCAAGCCAGCCAAAGAAACCAAGCAGGTGCCACTCGACCCTGCGAACCCCAAGCAGTGCGTCACCATTGGGGCTAACCTCAACCCCAAATAGGAAGGCAAGCTCGTCGACTTCCTCCGTGAGAATCGGGATATCTTTGCATGGTCTCCAAAAGACATGCCGGGAGTTCCGAGGAAGTACGCCGAGAACAAACTTCACGTGCAGCCGGATGCAACGCCGGTGCAACAACCTTTGCGCCGCTTCACCGAGGGGAAGCGGTGCACAATTGGAGAAGAGATTGCCCGGCTGCTCGCAGCCGGCTTCATCATGGAGGTTTTCCACCCGGACTGTTTGGCCAATCCAGTCCGGCTACAACTGACGCACTGGCTACAACTACTTCACCGGCTACGACTACTACGATAGCTACGACAACAATTCCGGCTACGCCAAGCCTCGAAACCTGTCGTCTCGACATCGAGTGGGTGGACGCCATGGAGGTAGACCACGTGCGGGCTGCCACGACGGCATCAGAGACAGAGAGTCTCGAGCGTGCGACGGCTTCATCAAGCGCGGGGGCTACAGAAGCCCTTGACACTCAGGTCGAGACGGGGCCAACCCTTTTGTCGGCTCCGTCGTGGGCTCAACCCATCTTGGCCTTCCTTCTTCGTGGCAAACTTTCTCAGGATGAGGCGGAGGCAAGGCAGATTCAACGCTGATCAGTAGCCTACTCCATCATCAATCGCGAGCTGGTTCGGCGTAACGTGACTGGCATGCTCCAGCGCTGCGTCAAATCAGATCAGGGGTAGGAGATCCTCAGAGACATACACCAGGGGTGAGTGCGGGCACCATGTCGCCTCCAGGACCCTGGTGGCCAAGGCGTTCCGCCATAGATTCTACAGGCCCACGTCCCTCGAGGAGACCCTGGTGGCCAAGGCTGCCAACGCTTCAGCATGCAGAGCCACATGCCGGCTTCAGCCCTCAAAACCACCCCCCTGTCATGGACGTTTGCTGTCTGGAGGTTGGATATGGTGGGGCCACTCAAGACCGCTCGAGGCGGCATGACGCATTTCCTGGTAGTTGTCGACAAGTTTACCAAGTGGATCGATGCTAGGCCCATCAAGAAGCTTGACGACCCCACGACCGTCAGGTTTATCAAGGACATCATTGTCCGCTACAGCGTCCCCCACAGCATCATCACCGACAATGGCACCAACTTCGCCAAGGGTGCTTTGGTACTCTACTACTCCAAGGAAGGCATCCGGCTCGACTTGGCTTCGGTGGCGCACCCGCAGTCCAATGGCCAGGTGGAAAGGGCTAACGGTCTGCTCCTGGCCGGCTTCAAGCCAAGGCTGGTGGCGCCACTTGTCAGGTCAACCGGCTGCTAGATCGAAGAGTTGCCGGCTGTATTGTGGAGCCTCCGCACCACGCCCAACCGGTCGACCGGCTTCACACCATTCTTTGGATGTCCAGTTCGACTCGCCTCGGGTCACCTTATACACAGAAACATAGGCGAAGGAGGCAAGAGAAGACGACGACAATCTGCTCGAGGAGGCACGGGATCTAGCCTTGAGCTGGACAACCATATACCAACAGAAGCTGAGGTACTACCATAGCAAGATGATCGAGCCTCTCTCCTTCAGGGAGGGGGACTTGGTGCTGAGAAGAATCCAGCGAACTGCTGGCCAGCACAAGCTCTCGTCCCCATGGGAGGGGCCTTTCATCATCAGCCGAGCACTGCATAACAATGCATACTACCTGATCGATGCCCAGAAGCCAAGGAAGTGCAAGAGAGACGACTCCGGCCAAGAGACGGAGCATCCATGGAATGCGGCGTTGCTTCGCCCGTTCTATTGCTAGAATGCAAGAAAGAAAAATGAAAAGAGCATGTACGTATGTATCTTCCTCCCTCTTCGGGATTTCCAAAAGAATGCAATGGGTGTTCCAAGCCGATGCTTGGGACACACCTCTTTCGAAACATAGCAAGAGTCTTCACTCATTTGTGAGTCCCTTGGTCCAGCTCCACGGGCTCGGGGGCTAGCTAGCCAGCTCAAACGATTTCCTTAAGTTGTAGATGAGCATATAGTGTACGTCGGGTCGAACCCTTGCCATCTCGTAACAGCTACAGACTGGCTCCCGGCTGTCCGGCTAATGAAGCGGTGGCAGGGAAGGCTGGTTGCATGAAAAGTTCAACTACAAAAAGGGTTGCCGGCTCGGGTAGGTTTGATCATCTTTCGATCTTATTATTCTAGCCGGCCTCTGCTGGCTCATTTTTGAATTTTAAAGTCTTGATGGCTTCAAAAAAACTAAGTCCAATATTCTCAAAGGCAGAAGCCTCAACGCAGTCACAGACCGGCTCTCGGCTGTCGGTCTAGCGAGGAGAATGTCAGAGAGAGTAAAGGGGTTGGAGAAAAAGGAGTCAAATAGGAATCAAAAGATGAAAATACAAGGCAGCCAGCATGGTGTTTACAAATTCAATGCATAATATATTACATTCAAAAGCATTCAAGAGGCCCATGGCCGAAATTCATTATAATAAACAACCCCAGTGGGTGGAACTGTTGGACTGATGATACAATGCACACAACAAAAACAAAAACAGGACTAACTAAGGGGCGGGGGCACCGTCTGTTGCCCCAGTTGCAGCTCCTGAAGTGGTGGCTTCACCATCGCCGGCTACACCCGAGGTGGATGCGCCGTCTCCACCATAAGAGCCTCCGGCTCCGTCCCTTGCGGCCAAGTCCGCATAAGCCTCGCTGGTGGAGTTGGCAGCCTCCTCCTCAAGGGCCGCCTCGACGGAACTTCCATCAGCGTCACAAGGCTGAAGATGGTGCAAGTCCTTAGGGACCATGTTGCCATCATCATCCCGCTCCAAGTTGAGCTCGTCCCACTCGGCGTAAGAAGCGACTTCGCTGGCCCTCATCTGCAGCTGGTCCTCCATGGCCTGTAGCTCCCCTTCCGAGCCGTCATAGTGTGCGACAAGCTTGCCCAAGTCCAGGTTTTGATACCAGGACGTGGCCAAGCGCAACGCCAGGTAGGCACCAGCGCGCGCGGCTGAGGCGCGCCAGGCGTCGAGGCAGGCGGCGCCGGCTTCGAGCCAGTGGGACATCCGACTCATTGACGCCGGCTCCACGGCCTCGCGCCATAGATCCCTTATCATCGACGAGCGTGCACTCTTTAGCCGCTCCAGGGATTCGGCCAGGACAAGCAGGCGGGCCTTGATTCCAATGACAACCTCCTCCATAGTCCAGCCGGCGTTGGCATACACTTCTTCACCAGCAGCATGGCGCACCTCGCGGCTGGTCTCCACAGCCATTTCAGCCACTTCCTGTGTCCTAGGGAAGATTCCTGGGGTATGGGAAGTGGGCCCATCTCGAGTCACGCGGGAGAGCTCCTCTCGGAGGGCCTCAGCCGCCTCCATCGCCTTAGCCAGTTGCGCCTGCCTTTGGATCAGGGCATCCTCCTTCTCCTTCAGGGCAGCGTCCTTGAGCTTCATCTCCTCGAGATGGGCCGTCTCAAGGCGCTCCTTGTCGGCAGCATATGAGGTGTTCTTCTCCTGAAGGGTGGCACGCATTGCTACCTCTTGAGCTTGCGTTGGTTTTTCCCTAGAGGTGGAAAGGGTGATGCAGCACAGTAGCGATAAGTATTTCCCTCAGTTTGAGAACCAAGGTATCGATCCAGTAGGAGTATGAAGATGAGGCACCAATGTACCTACGCAAAAACAAACAAACATGCACCCAACGATATAAAGGGGTTGTCAATCCCTTCACGATTATTTGCAAGGTGAGAACTGAAGGTGGAAAGTGCAACAAAGTAAAAGTGTAGATCTGAGAATATGATGTGAAGTAGACCCGAAGGCCATAGTGTTCACTAGAGGCTTCTCTCATGAAAGCAAGTATTATGGCGGGTGAACGAATTACTGTCGAGCAATTGATAGAATCGCACAAAGTCATGATGATATCTAAGGCAATGATCATACATATAGGCATCACGTCCGAGACGAGTAGACCGATACTGTCTGGATCTACTACTATTACCCCACACATCGACCGCTATCCAGCATTCATCTAGTCTTTTGAGTTCATAACAAACAGAGTAACGATTTAAGCAAGATGACATGATGTAGAGGGATGAATTCATGCAATATGATATAAACCCCATCTTTTTACCCTTGATGGCAACAACACGATGCGTGCCTCGCTACCCCTTCTGTCACTAGGTGAGGACACCGCAGGGTATGAACCCAAACCCAAGCACTTCTCCCATTGCAAGAATTACAGATCAAGTTGGCCAAACGAAACCCACAACTCGAAGAAATTTCAAGGATAGGAAATCATGCATATAAGAGATCAGAGGAGACTCAAATAATATTCATAGAAAATCTAATCATAAATCCACAATTCATCGGATCTTGACAAACACACCGCAAAAGAAAGTTACATCATATAGATCTCCATGAAGATCATGGAGAACTTTGTATTGAAGATCCAAGAGAGAGAAGAAGCCATCTAGCTACTAGCTATGGAACCAAAGGTCTATGGTGAACTACTCACGCATCATCGGAGAGGCAATGGTGTTGATGAAGAAGCCCTCCGTGTCTGAATCCCCCCTCCGGCATGGCACCAGAACGGTCCCCAGATGGGATCTTGTGGAGACAGAAGCTTGCGGTGGCGGGAAAGTATTTTCATGCCTCTCTCTGGTGGTTTTGGATTTTTAGAGAATTTATAGGCGGAAGAGGTAGGGCAGAGGAGCCACGGAGGGCCCACAAGCCTGCTAGGCCCGCCCCCTAGGCCGGGGCTAGAGGGCTTGTGACCTCCCCCGAGGTCCCCTGCCTTGGTTCTCAAGTCTCGTGTGTACCTTCTGTTATGGAAAAAACCATTCCACAGGTTTTATTCCGTTTAATATTCTCCTCTGAAAAAGGTCAAAAACACGGAAAAAACAGAAACTGGCACCTGGCATTGAGTTAATAGGTTAGTCCAAAAAAGATATAAAATAGCATATTCATGCATACAGAACATCCAAAGTTGACAAGATAATAGCATGGAACCATAAAAAATTATAGATACGTTGGAGACGTATCACGCAGCTGCCCCAGTTCGTCCTGAAGGGCCGCCTCGCGATCCTTCTTCTCCGTCTAGAGAAGACTCAGCTGCTGGTCCGCCTCGCGCAAGGTTTCTCGCTTCGAGACGGCATCGCCTAGCCGGCCCAGAAGATCAGCAACTTGGCCATCAACCGCATGAGTCTGGGCCCGCAGCACGTTGTACGCCTGCACTTGGGCGTCATGAAGCTCCTACGAGGAAAACAAATAAAGCAAGAAGTAAGATTCGGCCTGGCTAATTCTTAGCCGGCCTGATTCTCGGGGGCTACACCCAGTGGGTGCGCTAGCTAAAAAGCAAAGATGAACATAGCACAAGGAGATTCGGCCCGGCCAATGCTTGGCCGGCCCGATTCTCGGGGGCTACACCTAGTGGGTGCGCTGGCGCGCCCCCACTAATTCAAGAGCAGAAAAAGGAAAGAGCCAAACAAAGGCAAAGAAGATGCAGAAGATAGAAGACTCACACTGGTTCGCTCTTCAAGGAGTTCCAGGTCGCACCTCGCAACCCTGGTCACCTGCTAGACCTTGTCACAGCTACTGGCGAACAGCACCACCAGCTTTGGGACACCGCTGAGCTTGGTACCTGGGGGCAATGTTGTGCGTTCAGCATTGGCCACACGCCAAGTCCTCATGGGCCGGCTCCCGGCGATGGGGCTGACTCCTGGGACGGTCGGGCAGTGACTGGTCAGAGCGATGGTGCGGTTTTCAGGTGGTGGGTTGGTGGCCGGCTCCTTCGATGTTCCGGCCGGCCCCGTCTCCGCAGACGGGGGTGGATCGGTCGTCTCAGGCGCATCCACGGTCACCTCAGTCGCATTCATGGTCATCTCCGGCGTGCCGTCTACAGCAGTTTCCGGCGTGTCGGGGATCACCTCGAGGTCCACTAGCGTGGAGGCGGCTGGCTCAGCGGCCTTGGTTGCCTCGGCCCCTTGGGCACGCTTTGGAGCCGCATCGCTAGCTGGCTCCTTCACACGCAATCGCTTGGCAGGGTCGTGCCGGGTCTTCGACCGTTTCTCCTTGGCGGGCGGCTTCTCGGCCTAGGTGGGCTTGGATTGGCCCACGGCCGTCTTGTTCGCTGCCGCTTGCCAGCATAGGGCAGACACGTCTTCCAACGCCTTCTTGGCAGCGTCTGCAGCTGCCCAGCCGGCTATTTCAGCGGCGGAGGTGGTTTCTTCCTCCACGTCTTCTGCCTCCCTGTCAAGGACTATTTTGAGGACCCTATCCTCACACAACAAATCTAAAAAAGATAACAAAGGACTCTTACCCTGCCACGACGGGCACCCGCTTCCTGCCGGCGCCGGCGCCGTGCTTCTTGGCGCCGCCTCCGTGTCCTCCAGCTGGGGGTCCCGTTGAGGCATGCTTGGGGGCCGGCTTGGACGTAGATGCCTCCTTGCCCTTTTTCCTGGCCGTCTCACCAGCCTTGCAGCGACCCCGCGTCAATGGAGGGCTGGTGACCTCCTCCAAATCATGTGGATCCTCCCCGAAGGCTGCATGGGGCGGAGTAGGTGGCGTTGCGTCATCATCCGTCCAATCAAGAAGGGAGGGCTTAAGGTGCTCACCAGGAGGCTCAGAGCCCTCCGACTCGAGCGCTTCCTCCGAACCTTCGGAGGCGGCAGTTCGCGGCTCGATCACCCCCTCATCCTCGATGTCCTAGAGGTCCGACGTCTCCACGTCGGCGGCTGGCCGGACGAGCACTTGCAGGCTCTCGAACAGCTAAGCAAGGGAGTCGGTAGCCAACTCAAAATATAGAAAAATAGTTCAAAGAAAAACAAAGCATTGTTTGGGAAGGCGCTTACCATTGGGCCAGATGGACTCGGTCGTAAGGGCACATTCCACATTCCCAATATCCACCTTCATCCATATTGGCGGAGGAGATCAAGTTCACGTTCCGAGCAACTGTGTCGGCCTAGAAGTTCTTCGTGGAGAGACGGCAAGGATCGTGCCGGCCGCCCATCCGACAGATCAGATGTGACCGCCTCTACAGGGGCAAGATCCGGCGGGTCATCATGGTGGTGAGCAGGTCGTGACCCAGGAGGCTGCGAGTCTTCACGGTCTCGAGGTAGGCACCTATCTACCCTACCACGGCGATTGGCTTCGGATACGAAGCCTTCCAATTCCTCCTCGCCGTCGAAGGAGCGATGACGAAGGGCGGCAAGTTGAGGCCGTCGTGGGAGGGGTCGACATTCTTCACATATAAGAAACCCCTTTGCCACAACTTGATGGAGTCCTGGAGCGGCATCTGAGGGAAGCCGCACGTCGTCCGGTGATGCACCAGTGTCGCGCCGCATGGGGTTACCGAACGGGGAGCCGTGAGTTTCTCCGCCTCTGCCTTGTCCATCTTTATGGACTGTTGCTTGAAGAAGAACCTATTTTGCCCGAGGTCGAGGC